>NW_026267165.1:142433-145199 GCF_000697945.3 Frankliniella occidentalis
CGCAAGCTTAGCCATGAAAGAAATTGCTTCAAAATAACCTAGTTTGTGATGAAAACCTTCTTGTTCTGAAGGATTTAACTTTGTTCCTCTGTAAACGATATCTTTATTGAGCATGATAAATGCCCATGAGACGACTCCTATTGCGGAGGGGCCTCAAGCTCCAACTCCGTGCATTTGCCACCCTTGCGATCTCGGATAATCTTCTGCAATCTTCAGGTTAGTGGAGGTGGAGGCCTTACACCCTCTTGTTGACATTGTTGATTTTTTTTTTCCAAAATCCATATTTAATATTTGAATATTTTTTGTCGTTTTGTGTAGCTGATATGAAATGAAAGTGCGATGGACAAAACATTTGTCCTTGCCGTTTAGAACGCGGTGTACAGTTCACGTTGATGTGACTTTAGGCTAGTTTACCCCTTCGTTTCTCGGTATGGCGTGTTGGTCCGGTCAAGCTCATTACCCCCCCCCCCCCTCTCCTGTTGCCCTCACGCTCGAAACCGTCCGGCCGTCACGTCAACAATAGCGGGTCGTCGATAAGGCGTCGACCTGTGAGTTTCGCGGCAAATTGTGTGCTGCTTTCCTTCTCCAGTGCGCCTGAAATATAAACTGTAAAACGCGCTAAATAACTCTTACCCCTTGACCTCACCCTGCTTTCCTGGAAGAAAGCCGCATGCAGCACTATAGTGTTTTTGTATACAAAAACACAGTTTATTGAAAAACATTTGCCCTTTGCGCGAAACTACGGTTCAACCAGAAAACTACCTACGTGCATTTTTGACGGATCAGTAGCCAGAAAAATCCTTTCTCGGTTCAAGTGTATTTGTGCTCGCGTTTGCGCAAGTACATTTTTTTTAACTTAGAATAATGGAGTCAAAATATTTAATTATTATTATTTATTTTAATTATTCTCCGGGACCCTAGCGAGATCCGACACTACACGCAACCGCTCCGAAGTACGACCTTTTACGCGGACCCTCGGAAGTACGACCTTTTAGTTTTCAGGGGTCGAAATGCTATTAGCCAGTACCCGCAATCGCTCGCTGCAGCATTACAATATTTAGGAGGATAGCATCATCATAGGAGGAAGCACATTAATATTTCGGCTGAATAAATGATTTACATTTGAAGCATTTGAATTTCATAACACGGAGTATAGTCACGTATTTTCCAATCGTACTTGTTCTACAACTCATCAACTTTTGCACAACACACCTGTGACTGTGACTTCCACTCTCCTCTTTCTCGTATTGTTCTTCTTTTCTGGCCGAATCGGATAACTTTATTAAGGACGTTCCCCTCGCGGGTGGCTGCGGTTTTGCCCAGTTGGTTATCATTGTGTTTGACGTTGAGTGCTGCTCGCTGCACCTGTGTGGTGTCACTGCGGGCGTGTGGTCGGCACAAGTCTCTCGGCGGGTACCTCGCGACCTCGCGTCCCCCATAGCGCTTCCCGCGCTCCCCGGCTAAACCGTTCGCCAACTTGCCACAAACTCGTCCTGGCTGGCTGGCGCGCCGGCTGGCGGGCTGGTTTCCTGGTTGCTACCCCGGTTGCTGCTCTGCCTGCTCCCCTGGCTCCTCTCGCTGCTTCCCTGGACGCTCTTCTGGCTGCTCATCTGGCCGTATCCCTCCCTGCCCAGCCTGCTGGCTGCGTGATGGGTGGTGGTGGCCCGACAGGCCCCACCCTTGTGTAGGTGTAAATTAATAATGGCGGAAACTTGTTTCGCTTTGGCGGATGCTGCGATACGCCCCGCCTTTAACGTTGTTAAAACAACAACAGAAAAAGTGAAGCAGGAAAAAAAAGCGCACACCGTGTATTTGAGAGGGAGAGAGGATTAATTGTATAGCCACCCTAAAGGGCTACAGGTTAGCATCAGGTAGGAAAAACCTGCAAATTAGAAACTTGTGTTATTTGTGTTAGTTTTTTTTTTTTGCCCGGAATCTTCCGACTTCGCCGATGACGAACATCAGGTCTTTTTGGGTTTTACACTTGCATGTTTGCCTTCACGAAGTCGGTGTCATTCTTAAATGTTTTCACGCGCCCTCTCCTCACACACTTGTTTGTGCCACGTACCAGATAACACTCCGTTGGGAAGAGTGGATGCATCGCAAAGGGAGCAAGCAAGAAGAGTGGGGCGGGGCTGCTCTTGTACATCGCCGGCCACCAATCAAAACTTTTTTTCCCACGTTTGTTGCGGCGGGAATTGTTGCGGAACTCGATTTGGTGCGGGGCAGCGGTCAGGGCGGCGGCACGTGGCAGTGCGGCTCATGCATAACATGAGCCTGATGGCTACATCGGGAGGGGGGCAACCACTCCCCCCCCCCTCCGTCCTCACACACACACACAAACACTCAAATGAGAAAGAAATAGAAATAGTTGTGCTTCCAGGAATGTGCTTGGTGTGCAATTCCGTCGCGGTGTAAGTGCCTCTCGCCATCAGGCGGGGTGCCTGCCCACCAAGGGGCCACAATGGGGGATGACGCCCCCACCCTCCTCCCGCTTTTGCTCTTCTGGACAGGAACGACAGGCTCTCGCGGAATCGGTGTCGACTCGCGCGCCCTGCTTTAAACTTGAGCGCGAGACCCTCCCCCGCGCCCCCACGCCACGCCCGCTGGTGCGCACTTTTCTTTCTCAATTTTCTCGCCGTGACGTCACCAAGGGATTGCACCATTTCCATGTAAATGGTTGGGGACCACTTGGCCTTCCTCTCCCGGGCAGAGGAGGAAGGGGAGTCCCCGTGGCTGCGGCTAGTCCGCTGCCGGGCAAGGGTG
>NW_026267165.1:145274-149851 GCF_000697945.3 Frankliniella occidentalis
CTTTAATAAATAAAATAACGATAAATAGTAATGCGGCGGCCGAGAGGAAGAAGCAAAAACTCTAAACAGGGCAGAGTATTTCACAAATGAAAGGGTGGGTCCCGGCATGCCGCCGGGGCTCCGGCGCGCTCGGCCGGGCTTGGCGCCGAGTATGCGGCAGTATCAGAGTACCGCCCTCCAGACCCCCTGGATGGGTTTCCGGTTTGCTCTCCTCCTCCTCCTCCTCCCTCCACCATCACACTCTGCTCCTCTCTCAGGCACAGCTATCCAGATCATAGCGTGGTGCTTCATTCCCTCCCCCCTCCAAGACGATGCGCCCCGACGACGTAGCTGCGCGCCGCCGAAACGAGTCCCACTCCAATCTCAATAATAATTTGTATAACCGAGTGCGGAGGGGAAGGGGGAAGAAGAAGAAGGGGCTCGGCTGGCCTACCGCGTCGGCAGTGATGGCATCAATGTTATCCGGCACTGAGATTATTCGCCCGGGGCAGCGCGGCCTCCCGATATTCCTCTTTCTCTCTCTCCACCTCCTCTCGCTCTATCTCTCTCTCTCTCTCTGCTCCCTCCCTCCCTCTCTCTCTGTCTCTCGCTCGCTCACTCGCTCTCGCTCTTTCTCCCCCAACCCTCCCCCTTTGCCAACCCTCTCTCATTCGTTTCTCGAGTTTTCCTAATTTCCTTTCCAGCGCAGTATGCCGCCCTCCTCTCACCGTTTCCATGCTGCATTAAACAGTCAGGAGCCTGGTGGGCTCCGTTCCAATCAAATCAGTTCCTCGCTGTCCACTCACTTCCCCCGCGGGGCTGCCGGTCAATCATCGCCCTTGCCCTGCCCTCCCCGCTACATTTTCCGCCGCTCTCTCACTCTCTCTCTCTTTCTCTCTCTCAATAGATCGAGACCCCGAACCCCCCTTTCTGCACCACTTGTACTTCGCCATTCACAACGTGCACTGCTAGCTGGCGCTCAGTTTTAATCTTTCCTTTATCCCACTCGTGCTTCGTAGTGGTGGTGTCGCCACGAAAGAGACACCGTGAGGGAGAGAGGAAAAGTGTGTGTGTGTGTGTGGGAGAGAGAGAGAGAGCGAGGATGAGAGAGAGAGAGGGGGGGGGGAGAGAACAGGAAGAAAGAGTAGAGGACAGAGAGGCGGCCTCCCTCGAGTGGTACTGCTCTCCCTTTTTGTTCCGCTGACGTGCATTGTGGCCTGCGCCCCTCTTGCCCCGCCGGCATCAAGAAGCGAGGAATAAGAGAGACCCCCGGGCCCCGGGTGCGCCCCGCGCCGGCGGCCGCGGCCTCGGGGAGAGCCGGGCCGGGAGAGGAGCTGGAGAGTGAATGACGCCGCTAGTGACGCCTCCACGGGAGAGAGGGAGAGAGAGAGAGGCCTGCTTCGAGCTCCACACACACACCCCTCCCCGACGCGCACGTGTCGGCCCGGTCCGACCTCGCCGCGGGCGGTACGCACGTTTTCCTCTCTCAGGGAGGTCCACGACGACGCCGACGCCGAGGTGGTTGGTGTGGTGTGGTGGCGCCCTGGACCGCCCGCGCGCGCCCGGGACGCGGCTAATAACGCCCCTCAGGGGGGAAGGGTTGGCCGCGCCGCCCTGATTAGGGGTCCCGGGCGGCCCTTGATGACGGTGCCCGGGAGAGAGCGGCGCGCCGCGGCCGCACCGGGGGGGACCTGGAGGGACCTGGAGGGACCTGGAGGGAGGACCTGGGGCGGTAATGAGCCGGCGCGCCACCGACCTCCTCTCCTGATAACCTGGCGGTCCCACCCGGCCCGCACCCAGGAGGGCTGCACACGGCGGGTACCTTGGGGGAGCGGTAGAGGTACCCTAGGGGGAGCGAGAGGTACTTGAGGTCGGTAATGTGCCGGGCGCGTGGTCGAGCGGGGTTGGAAGCTGTCGGTCCCTCCTCCTCCTGCCATCCACCTCCACCCAGCCTGGTCCGCACCCGGGCGAGTGCTGCACACTGCAGCATAACCTGGCGGGGCGGCAGGTACATTTGGGGGAGCTACAGGTACCTGGGGCGGGCAGTAATATAAGCGGCCGTGAGGTAGGATGCCGACCTCCCCCTGATAACATGGCCCATCCGGCCCGACCCGCTCCCGGGAGTAATGCCCGAGTGCCTTTGCATGCAGGTGGGCGACGTAGGCAACGGCTGTGCCGTATGACTTGTATGTTTCTCTCTGTGTGTCCCTTGAAGGCCCCCGCGCTCAGCACCGGCGGCGGCGTCTCTGCCTTGTTAAACGAGCTATTAATATCTTGTTGTATAGTTTGTTTGCATCAACTTCTTGCCGGAGATGAGGCGGTGCTCGCCGAGGCGGTCTAGGAGGAGCCGAGGCCAAGCGCAGCGCGAGGAGCTAGGCGCTAGAAACCTTTGAGTAGGGCCGTCTCGAAACGAAAAGGGCCCGGTCCGGGGATGAGGCCGGGGCAGGAGGGAGGGGGCGAAGAGACCTCGCAGGGATCCGCGGGCGCCGGCTCTGCGATCGCTCGGTGCGCCGCGGTGCCGCGTCGTCGAGCTGGTCGCTCCCGTGTCCGCGGCGGGATGATAAAGGTCAGAGCCGATTGGCGCCGAGGCGTCAGATAATGAAGCAATTAAAACGCCACTGACAGCCCGGGACGGCGGCGCGCGCTTCTCCTGCTAAATACTTAATGACTCGCAGAGGTCCCCGACCCCCCGCCGGACGGGCCCGCCTCGCCTGCTCGCGCCGCCCTGTTGCTTCGCGCTCGCGCCGTGCAGTTTCGAGGACGCTTCAATTACCCGTCATGCAGCGCCCCCCTGTGTCCTCGCCGGCACGGAGAAAAACGATTTGTCATAACAACCACAAGAAAGTGTCGGATCAATGAAAATTTACCCCTAAAGCCAACTAAACATTTGATCAACAATTTTAATCAAAATATGATAATTAGGCGAACCAGAATGTTTTCAAGCCGACCACGCAGCCTTTTCAACATGATTAATTCATGTAATTTATCAGGGCGATAAAAAATTGCTGCGCGGAAGTAACATTTTCTTGGCTTCCGTTTTTGTTCCGCGGATCAAATGGTTTTCTGAGTGCGCCTTTCCCCTCCCTCCCCCGCCCTTCCGCCCCCTTCCCCGCTCAACGCCCCCTCGCCGCGCCGCCCGCACTGCGTCAGACCCAACCGCGTGACCGGGCCGGATCCGCTTCATGAGTTTCTCTGTAATTCTTAAATTGCGACGCGGAGTACGGAGGGGGAGAGAAAAGGAGCAGCCCTGCTCGCGCTCTGAAGTTGAGCCGGCGGCGGTTGAGTCCGGACTCGCGTCATCAGCAGGGCCGCAGGGCGCCGCAGGGCCGTGGGCTCACTGGCGTGACCCTACCAAGGGCGTCGGGGGATGGGGTTGGGGGGTGGGGGTAGAGCTGCGGCAGACAAGAGCGACTGACGGCGGAGCGCTGCCTGCGGGGGCTCTCTGGTGTGGGTGCCAGGTGCCCATGTTTGGGTGCCTCGTGTTTGGGTGCCCCCTGTTTAGCTCTGCGCCCATGTTTGGATGACCCATTTTTAGGTTCCCCTTGTTTGGGTGCCCCCGTTTGTAAAGCAGGTGAAACAGTGGGGGACTCGACGACCTGCCGCCGCAGCCGCACATCGCACGAGCATTGAGAGAGTTGTGTCTTGACTTTGTGAGCAGTCCATAACTTTGGATCAGCATACGAGAAAAACAAAGTCGAATCGAAACAGGAATGTGAAATGCATGACTTTTTCTTGGAGCCTGAGTAATGAGGATGCCCGTGTTGAGAGTGTAATGAACTGAGGTGAACGCGTTGCGTGGTCTGGACTGGAAGACCCAGCTGATTGCCCTGTTGGGGTGCGCACTCTACGGCAAGCCCGTTGTGATGGGTCTCTCACCTTCGTGGGTATATTTTGAGAAATTTCCTGTTTCAAGCCTATGTGAATGCACCAAAGATCCCGAAAGGTGCTGAAACATTGTGTATTTGGCAGTTTTTATGCCTCTGGAAAGGCACTTTTTAACGGCGTGACTCTCGACACCTTTGTTCCATAGTCTCCATTGTTTAGAGCGTCGTGTTTGTCACTAACACCAGTCTGTTCGTGGCCGCAGTCAAAGCTCTGAGAGCACTTACTCGAACAAATTAAGTTAATTTAATGTCATTTGGGGGATGGAGAGAGGTAGACTGAGTGAGCCTCCGCTCATCAGACAAATAAGAGCTGCTGCTACTGTCCAGATTTTTTCCACGTTCTTTTTTTTAGCGTTTACCCCTATACTGAAAAAAGGCAATTAAAATATAAAAGGAACGCGTGTCCTTGTCGGTAATGATACAATATTTTCCATCACGAGGCTCTTAAAAAAGGCGGTTGGCTGGCAGCTGGCACAAGCTCCGCGAGCACCAGCGGCGGCTTTGTCATCACCCCTCACTCGAGACGTATGGACAAGAAAGGGGTGCTGCTCGGATGGTGTGATGGACGGAAAGTCTTCGGTACATGCACCCATGTAACCGTCTACCCACCCGGCGACGTGGGGCTGCATATCTAAGGGTGAGCGGCGAGCGAGGGGGGACGGATGGGGTTGACGGCGGTGGTGCATGCGGAGCTCTGCCGAGGGATTCACACCC
>NW_026267165.1:151136-158108 GCF_000697945.3 Frankliniella occidentalis
GACAGAGAGAGAGTGAGAGAGCGGCAATGAGCTGTGCTTTGACTGTGCACTAATCACCACGTGTATGATGACGTGCCAGGCCCAGATTCACACTCATTCATCACGGCACCGTGCGTCCTCTGTCTTTTTCCTTTTTTGAAATCCTCCTCGCTGCACTTCTATGATGCAGTTCTGCACTCGATATATCAGTCATCTGAGCAGGGTTTAAACCTAATGACGTCGTCCCAGGACAGCACACGCGCAAGCGCCCGTGTGCACAGATGAGGTATAGGACACAGAGTTGGAGTGGGGAAGAGGAGGGAGAGGGGGGGGGGATAGCGTGGCTGCGAACGCCCCTCGGCATGCGCGCCGCGGCTCTGAATATGTGATAAGAGTCACTTAGAGAAGATGAAGCGCAAGTTGACAGCAGCACACTTTGGAGAGAGGGAGCATTAGCCGCGGCTGATGAAAGGCGGGCACAACCACACCGACGACTGGCTCACTGGCTATGCGGCCCTGCATGTCAACCCACGCTTTTCTATTTTCCTCTTTCTGTATCTTTTTACGCGCTTATACCCAATAACACGAGCAGAAGGTACCTTCCTGCTTGCCGCGGATAGCCGGCCTGGATTGCTCAACAGCCCCGAGGCCAGCAGGGGCCTTCCCGGATGCCCAACTTGGCGTCCGCACCGAAAAAAAATGAATCGCTCTGCCAGCTAATAGATTCGTTGGTATTTTGACAGATAACCTAATACGTTTCTGGAATTGCTGTTTGAGGTTATTCTAACCAACTATTGACTGAAGTAGTCGATTATTGACTCTGGTAGATACTATGCATGGTAGAATGGTGGCTTCCAGATTCAATATTCGACTACTACAGTCAACGATCTATTATATTACAATAACTAACATAGCAATTCCAGAAAATTACAAGGTTATCTCCAAATACCAGCGAATGTTGTTATGGCTGGCAGAGCAAACCTTTTTTTTTTTTCATACAGTAGCTTGTGGGCCATAGTTCGTCCTCACTGCCACTTGTTTTCGGACACCAGCTGGACGTCCAATGGCCGCTCGGAGCAGAGCTCCGACAGTGAGACACTGACTCACGAGGAGGAAAAGTGATTCAATTTGTCGACTAGAAGTCTGCAGGCGCGCTGCCGTGTCGCGTGTCGCACCTGTGACCGTGGTGCCCGCTCTCTTATAATCTCGAGTAACTCTCTCCCTGAGAGAATGAGAGAGCGAGTGAGAGATATAATCTCGAGTAACTCTCTCCCATCTTCATTTAAAGCCCAATGGAACTACTATGGAGACAAGAATTATCCGACGGCTGTGTCTAATTTATCCAAATTAATTGCGTCAGCCATCATCTCTGCGGGGATACAAAGCTGTTGCCGATAGAGCGCCGCTCCTCCGCTCCGAGCCGCGCGCCACGCTCCGCTTTGTGCCACGCTCTACTTCACGCCCTGCTCCGGCCGACATGTTGCCGCGATGTGTATCCCATTAGACGATAATCGCTGCCGAACAGCCCGCGTGCGCGCGCGCGAGGCGGCGGGAGGCGAGCAGCCCTTGTGTGTGCGCAGCACTTCGCCGCGCGCCAGCCCAGACTGTGATGCCCTCCGCTAGTGTGTTAGCTATGTGAGTACACAGCTGACTTTTTTAAAAACACTTACACTACATCTTTAAATTCTCCTGATTTCTTAGCTCATTTTTCGTTTACGGATCCGAGAAATGCAAAATTGCCCGCTGCAAAAAGTGTTCGGGATTTTACGGAAAAAGAAATGGTAAAAAATCCTTGTAAAAATAATTTACGAAAATATTTTGAAACTATCGATTTACGAAACATTTCGTTAAATTACAAATTTCGTGGTCAAAAACTTTGACAAAATATAAACAAATTTCATACTCTTTAGTTAGAGTTGTGGATTTTACAATGCAATTCCTAAAATAACGGTGCCACGTTATTTGTTAACAACGAAGTTTTCAAAATAGAAAATTAACCGAGAAAATTTCGTAAAATTGCAAATATTTGTTTGACAGTGTCACTCAGAAAAAAAATTAACGACAAAAGCTGGCCGCGCGCCCTCCCGCCTTTATTATAGCGTTACGGCGAGCGAGATAGTCGCGTGGAGGGAGGCGAGTGGAAAGTGAGCTTATTCTTCCCTCTGGAATAACATGAAATAGTGCGGAAGTGTTTCCGGCGTCGGCCAGGACTGCCCGCTATGAAGTAATCCCTGGCTGCTGGTGGTGGTGGTGCTGCTGGCGCTGCCGCCACACTGCTGCTCTGGCCGTACCCGTGATCATGGCGCCTCATGCCAAGCGCCGTGATGGACTGCAGGGCCTGGGCCTGGCCGGGCACAACAACGGGGTGGTGGGCGAGCCAACAGCCAGCCCCATGATGCACACATGATGGCGAGGGCCGTGTAGCGGGCGGGGGAGGGGCCGTGAAACATTACAGCATAGATTAACATGGCGGAAGACATACACCAAAGTGTTTTACCTGTACGCTACCCTGTGTTACAAAAGTCATCGACCGTTTTTCGGCTCTTGGAACATGTACGCGAAAAAAAAAATGCCCTCACACTCTTTTTTTTTTCCCCGCAAGTAATCATCCATCTTCGTCGTGCTCGTTTCTGCCCACTTTACCGAATCCTTCCCACCCACTCCCCGCGACCGACTGCTGCGGCGACTTTTGATGATATAATATTTCATCTTAATGACGTAGATGATGTGGCCCCATGGCCTTGTCTTGAACCCGCGCCGGCGCCCCGTCTGCGGTCCACGGTGTTTTTATGCGGGGGTGCGCTAAGCTCAGCCAAGCTCGGCCAAGCTCCCTGTAGCGGTGTTATTAAAGCCTTACTGCGGGTCCGACCCGCGATGATAGGGGCAGAAGGACGCAGGTATCACGCCGCCCCGGTACCCGCCGCCCCTCTCCCCACCATCGCTACTGACCCACTTGTTGCTCCCCTCTCTCTTTCTCTCTCGCACACCCTCGCTATATCGGGTGACCGTCGGGCTATATAGCTTATCCCTTCTCTCTCCTACACCTTGGCTACTGGCGCTTGCTTGCTTGCTCGTGCTCGCGCGCCGGTGACAGGCCTCTTCCTCTTTGCGCAGCCATGCCAGCGCCTTGCCACGTCGGATAAACGAACTAATCCCAAACATACCAGGCCAAACTCCTTGGTCGGGCAGAGCGCGCCGCGCGGCGTGCCATGGCGAGGCGTGGCCTGCTGTAGTCCTGGCGCCGGGCCAAGGGTCGCCCGCTGCCCAACGCCCTTCTCCCGCGCTTCCCCCGCTCTGCTGCCCCGCCCTGGAGCCGTCGTGTGACGCCCCGAAGGCCGGTGGCGGGGCGTTTCGCTTTTTATTGTCTCCGACACCCGCTGCCGGGCCTCGGGGTTATGGCCAACGCCCGGCAGGTAGGCCGCCGGCCGGTCCCGCACGACAGCCGAGCGCCGCGGGCTGGCCTACCCCACAGGCGCTCCCGCCGCCGAGCTGGTTCGCCCGCGTTAGGGAGGGCCAGGCCTGCCGGGCACGCAAGGACGCGCGCCGCGTGGGTGGGGGGTAGAAAACGGGGAGGTGGGGAAATGGAAGCGGGGATATTAGGGGAGGAAAGGGGTGGGGGGGCAGCAAGGTCTTCAGCCTTTAGTTTGATAATGTGATAATGCAAAAGAGGGAGAGAGAAAAAGGGGGGCCGGGCGAGAGGGAGATTTGACTCGACCGACGGGAGGGAGGAAAGAGAATAAACGTAGATAGTTGGCGCCGCGCGGCGTTCTATATGGATGCGCCCTCGTTCGCCTTTTACGGAGTCGTCTTTTACGCAAGGAGCTCTGTTCTGAGGTTGCGGCGCGCTCTCGGTGCCTGGCGCCGCCAGGCTGCTCGATCGGCCGCCGGCCTGCAGAGCAAGGAGATGGAGTGGACGGCGGCCGAGCGTCTGTCTGGACCAGTCCTGCCGCCGGGACCAGATTTGTTTTAGCGTCCCGTGAGGACGGCCGCAGCGCAGTGTGGCTGCATAAGCAGAGGCTGGCGCGGCGCGGGGAGCTCACAAGAGCGATGGCGAAAGGGGGGAGCAGACAGAGAAGGAGAATGGGAAAGTAGTGAGAATAAAAAAAAAAAAACAGATATATTTTTTGTTAAGCTCAGAAGGTCAGCTGAGACAGCCAAATGTAAAATACGGGGCCGACATGAAAGTGAAGGACTTATCCGACTGAGGGAAGGTCAGTGCGCGGGGCGCGCGCGCGGTGGTGGTGGTGGTAGGGTGGGCCGCCGGGCGCAGCGGTTCTATTCCTTCTACTAATTGCTTTATCTGAGCCCCCAACCCACCCCGCACACACCCCAACCCATCCCTCCCCACACGGAGGCTCACTCGCGCTGAGAGAGATGCCGGGTCTGGACTAGCAGGGGGCCAGAGCAGAGCCATAGCAGCGACAACAGAGCAGCTGAATGGGTGACGTACAAAAGGGTGCAAAGGGTACTAAAAGAATTGCCGAGACCGCTTAATACGTCGACCTTACGTTCTCGATTGTTCTCACGCCCAGCAAAATTGTAAACTGAGGGAATAAAACTGTCACAAAAAAAAAAAATAGTTACGAATACACCAATCCAAAGAAGATTCATTAGTAACTAAATTATGCTGTCACATAATTTTCTTTATATGACGAAATGAAAAGGAAATATTTTGCCGGTTTTGACATTGTACTGTCTTCGGCATTGTAACGGCACCATCCCCCTCTCTCCCCCTCTCTCTTTCTCCCTCCGGCCACTCCTCCTCTTTCCCTCAACCAACACACAACACGCTCATACTGCGGGCACACAGCTCGTCAGAGCACTGCTTTTCTGGCTTTATATGGTCTTCTCTCCTCTTAGCGCAAAACTTAGTCTCCGTGTCGTTTATTATTAATTTGTGCGAAAAGAGCTGGAAAACTGGGGAGGGCTCATCCCGCGCGGGTCCGGGAGGCGGCGGCGGCGGGCTCCGTGGCTGCACTAAGCCGACGCTGCTCTGCCTTTGCGTGTAGCCCCCTTCACACCCCCACCCCCTGCTCGCGCCGCCCGCGGGCTGATGAGCAGGTTCCACGCCATAGGCTCCCGCAAAATGGCCCTGCTGCTGAATCACGGCGTGAAATTTATTGTGTCAATAATGGCGCGGGTCTGAAGACTTAATCCTAATTTTCACCCCCCCCCCCGCGACCGACTGCTGCGGCGACTTTTGATGATATAATATTTCATCTTAATGACGTAGATGATGTGGCCCATGGCCTTGTCTTGAACCCGCGCCGGCGCCCCGTCTGCGGTCCACGGTGTTTTTATGCGGGGGTGCGCTAAGCTCGGCCAAGCTCCCTGTAGCGGTGTTATTAAAGCCTTACTGCGGGTCCGACCCGCGATAGGGGCAGAAGGACGCAGGTATCACGCCGCCCCGGTACCCGCCGCCCCTCTCCCCACCATCGCTACTGACCCACTTGTTGCTCCCCTCTCTCTTTCTCTCTCGCACACCCTCGCTATATCGGGTGACCGTCGGGCTATATAGCTTATCCTTTCTCTCTCCCACACCTTGGCGGCTTGCTTGCTTGCTCTTGCTCGAGCGCCGGTGACAGGCCTCTTCCTCTTTGCGCAGCCATGCCAGCGCCTTGCCACGTCGGATAAACGAACTAATCCCAAACATACCAGGCCAAACTCCTTGGTCGGGCAGAGCGCGCGCGGCGTGCCATGGCGAGGCGTGGCCTGCTGTAGTCCTGGCGCCGGGCCAAGGGTCGCCCGCTGCCCAACGCCCTTCTCCCGCGCTTCCCCCGCTCTGCTGCCCCCCCCCTCGCGGCCCTCTGGAGCCGTCGTGTGACGCCCCGAAGGCCGGTGGCGGGGCGTTTCGCTTTTTATTGTCTCCGACACCCGCTGCCGGGCCTCGGGGTTATGGCCAACGCCCGGCAGGTAGGCCGCCGGCCGGTCCCGCACGACAGCCGAGCGCCGCGGGCTGGCCTACCCCACAGGCGCTCCCGCCGCCGAGCTGGTTCGCCCGCGTTAGGGAGGGCCAGGCCTGCCGGGCACGCAAGGACGCGCGCGGCGTGGGTGGGGGGTAGAAAACGGAGCGGCGGGGAAATGGAAGCGGGGATATTAGGGGAGGAAAGGGGTGGGGGGGCAGCAAGGTCTTCAGCCTTTAGTTTGATAATGTGATAATGCAAAAGAGGGAGAGAGAAAAAGGGGGGCCGGGCGAGAGGGAGATTTGACTCGACCGACGCGGGAGGGAGGAAAGAGAATAAACGTAGATAGTTGGCGCCGCGTGGCGTTCTATATGGATGCGCCCTCGTTCGGTGCCTTTTACGGAGTCGTCTTTTACGCGCCGCAAGGAGCTCTGTTCTGAGGTTGCGGCGCGCTCTCGGTGCCTGGCGCCGCCAGGCTGCTCGATCGGCCGCCGGCCTGCAGAGCAAGGAGATGGAGTGGACGGCGGCCGAGCGTATGTCTGGACCAGTCCTGCCGCCGGGACCAGATTTGTTTTAGCGTCCCGTGAGGACGGCCGCAGCGCAGTGTGGCTGCATAAGCAGAGGCGGGCGCGGCGCGGGGAGCTCACAAGAGCGATGGCGAAAGGGGGGAGCAGACAGAGAAGGAGAATGGGAAAGTAGTGAGAATAAAAAAAAAAAAACAGATATATTTTTTGTTAAGCTCAGAAGGTCAGCTGAGACAGCCAAATGTAAAATACGGGGCCGACATGAAAGTGAAGGACTTATCCGACTGAGGGAAGGTCAGTGCGCGGGGCGCGCGCGCGGTGGTGGTGGTGGTAGGGTGGGCCGCCGGGCGCAGCGGTTCTATTCCTTCTACTAATTGCTTTATCTGAGCCCCCAACCCACCCCGCACACACCCCAACCCATCCCTCCCCACACGGAGGCTCACTCGCGCTGAGAGAGATGCCGGGTCTGGACTAGCAGGGGGCCAGAGCAGAGCCATAGCAGCGACAACAGAGCAGCTGAATGGGTGACGTACAAAAGGGTGCAAAGGGTACTAAAAGAATTGCCG
>NW_026267165.1:160058-161300 GCF_000697945.3 Frankliniella occidentalis
CTCTACCACTGGGCCCTGCGGCGAGAGACACTCGCACAAGATTAATGGCACTGCCGACACAGCGTAGCCTCGGCCTGTGAGGCTTCGGACGTATCACTTAGGGAAACCACCCCCCACCCCAACCCCTCCACACACACACCCACACCGACACACACACACACACACACACACACACAGAAGTAATCAACTCTGTCTTTCTTCTTTCTCGTATTGAAACAGCGAACAGCGCCCCATTAAGAAGAAAGGAGTCGAGTTTGGGCGAGGGGCGGGAGGAGAATGGTGGAGGGGGGTGGGGGTAGGAGAGAAAAGCAGTGCGTTGAGCACTACACGTACTACACGTGTCTCTCTGGCGCGGCACACTCCGCGCGGCAACTGGACGAGGGCCGCGGGCTCTCACACTTAAGACTGACACGCCGAGCGACACGACACTGAGCGTGTCGCTAAACGTGTCCCCAAGCAAGGCTCGGCGGCGCCTCCTCACCCCCCACCGTGCGCGTCGTGTGCTCACCAAGCTTTGTTGGAAAGTGAGAAACATTCTCCCGCAAACGAGAGCCGGCCCGCCCAAGGCCGATGAGAGAATAACATGTGCACCTGAGGTTGGAAATTCTCTGCCAACCAAGGCTGTCGAATCACTAACCTTTCATCATTTCTAGGGGGTATCATTCAGACATTTCATCATAGCGAGAGAGACACTTTGCATTACTCTTTAACTCTAAATCTCACACACTATCTCCACAATTTCAGTCATAGGATGAATGGGATTGCTGGCAACCCGGGCCTCTTGGTCCAATCTATGCTGTGGTTTCGAAATGTAAATTGGTTTCCATTCGTGGCACCAAACTACGCTTCGGCTACTTTGTATTGGCCACTGATTTTAAATCAGGATACCGCACCCCGCCAGCCCTGGCGCACGGGGGGCACGACAGCTGCTGCCGTGGCGCTCCGGACGTAATGCTGCTGTCCGTCGGTTATATAAACTAATGATAAATGTGTGTGTGTCAGTGCGTGTGTGTGCGACCAGGATCTCACCCACGAACGGTGAGAGGGGGAGAAACAATTTGGCTCGCTTCTCCCCCCTATACCCCTCCCTACTGCCAACTAGTTGTTCTTGCTCTCTTGATTATCCTGCTTGCCGCTCGGGTGCCCCTGGTGGGTTCAACCAGCGGCGGGATGACAAAGAGTCCAACAAGTTCGACCAAGGACGGCAAGTAGAGAGAGAGAATGTGAGAGGGAGGGAGGGAG
>NW_026267165.1:161350-163347 GCF_000697945.3 Frankliniella occidentalis
CCCCCCCCCTCACCCATCGCCGGCCCCCGCCTAACAGCAACCAGCAGGGAGTCGCAATCCTTTCAATTTAACTTTGTAGGAACGCGCTGCCTTGCCCCACCGGGCGGAGCTCCACCTAGCTCTGGTCGCCGTCGTGATCTAGACTGAGACCGCTCGGCCTCCTACCTACCCGGGCCTGGCCCGGCAGGCGATAAGGTAGATGAGGGCGAGCGTTCCTGAGTGGGAGTGGATTCCTCTAGAGAAGGCCAGGCAGTGTCATATACCCTTAGATGCTTGTGTGTGTGTGTGAGGGAGAGAGAAAGAGCTTTCTGCCTTCCCCCTCTGATAGGCGGAGTTCGGTGGAATTCAAATAGCACAGACCTGTGTGTGCAAGGCTTTTGCAAACACCTCTAGCAAATTCCACGAAATGGTGGCGTGGATTCCCCGGATTTTGTGTTTCTTTTTTGTTGTTTTGCCAGTCCCCCCCCCCTCCCCCTCGGCCCACTATGTTTTGTGCTTGCTTTATGAGTCGACGGACTCATTTTCCCCCTTCTTGCTGCTGTTCCTTTTTTCTTCATCCGCTTGTTTCTTGTTGTTTTCGTTCCCCCCCTTGCTCCTGCGTCTTCCCGCTACAGGTAGGCTGGCTAAAGGCGGGCTGAAGGAGTGCGTGAGTCCTCAGGACGAGGCGAGGTGAGGCGGGGCGTGGCGGAGCGGGACGGCCCGCGGGGACCGCATTGCAGGGGGGCGGCGCCCTCTAGCCGCCGCGCCCCCCTAGGGGCCCCTCTCACCCCCTGCTAATGACCACTGCTCAGGGTGCGCTGATAAGAGGGCATTCGCACCCGGCGGGGTGGAGGTGGGGCGGGGTGAGGCGAGGTGAGGCGGGGCGGGTGATGGGGTAGTCATTCATGTTGCCGCGCGCACCTTTCCCCGCGGCGCCACGCCACCCTTGGCTCAGGCGACCCTCACACTATTCAAAGTTCCCGCTGCCGCGCCGGCCGCTGCGGGGGGCAGGAGGGGAGGGGGTACTACATAGAGTTGCGGGAACACGCCCGCAGCCGCCACCGCCCGTCCGCTCGCGGCGGTAAGTCACCACCACGTCAAGGAGTCCGTCAGCCTGGTCTGCTGCGCTGAAGTCTCTCTCTCTCTCCGCCGCTCCGCTCCATAGCACCAAGGCGACGAGGTAATTATTCAAGGGGGAGCAGAGGGGACTGTGCGGTCGCTCTGAGGTTAGATGTTTGTGAGTTTGATCACGTAGAGGAGGTGGCGCGGTAGTGGTCGTGGTGGTGTGGTGGTGGTAGTCGTGGTGGTGTGGGTGGTGGTTCTGAAGTGAAGTGAATCAGAGGCACGACACCCGCAGGCGCCCGTATGGTGGCGACACGCGGTCAAGATGTTACTTAGGCGGCAAAGCAGCGTTATAATCAGCGTAGACAACAGTACAACAAAGGTTTAATCATGGCCGAAATCTCCGATAAACCAAGTGTTCAACTGAATAATTTACAAGTTTTTCACTCTTCTTTTGAGTTAAAACCTCTGCACGCAGTTAGCGTCAACAAATATATGTTATCAAAAAGAGGAATGGACACTTGAAAGTGCACAACTATCGATATCGCCCGAATACAGATGTGAACTGTGAAAACTGTTAACCGGTTGGCCACTTGGTGTTTCAGTGATGGCTACATCGTCGCAGACAGATTCCCATGGATCAACGCTTCTAAAGGAGGAGGCTAACGCCTCCGAGGCACTGGGTCAGTGTACCCGGCTGGGGTGGGTGGGGAGTGTGCTCGAGAGAGCGCCGCGGCAGAGGACACAGCACAGCAGCAGAAAGTGGCTGTCGGCCAGCTGGGATACAACGGAGTGCACAGCACATCATGGGGCGTTGGAGCGCGACGCGTCGGGCGCGGCGAAGTAGGGCGAGGCGGGCTTGGGGTGCTGCGCGGCGGCGCGCGGGCTTAGGCGCAGTAGGGACGATCTTTCCATCCCCTCTTCCCATTTTGCTCTAGGATTCTCAGCCCCCCCCC
>NW_026267165.1:163412-165529 GCF_000697945.3 Frankliniella occidentalis
AGAGAGAGAGGCGGGGTGGGGGAGAGGGGGCTCTCCTGTTTGCTGTCACGTCTGCGGTTTCGCGATGACTCAAGTTTAGCAGCGGGGCACCGGGTGGTTGTGGGCGGAAGGAGGGGTGGGGCGTAGCGCAGACGGGCAGGGGGTTTCGTCTAGAAATATTGCCGAGCTGAAAGGTCTGTTGCAGCGGCGGTGGCTGCTGCGCGTGCGGCCCGCGGCGGTGGTGTTGCCGGGGTGGAGGGGCCGCCCGGGAGGCCCGAGTTCCACCCCTGCCTCGTCCTGCCCCCGCTGCACACAGCTCACAGGCCCCCGTCTGCAGCAGCGCTGATAGCTCTTCGTCTACACCGCCCCGCCCGCCCCGCTCGCCCCGCCCCGCACCCGATGCTTGTTGGCGGATCAGCAGTTACCGTGATGACTATTTGTTACCAGGCTGCAAACTTCTCTGTGAATGCAGCAATCGCAAATATTCCCCCAGTGTCTGCACACGGTATTAGCTTTCGAGCAGGGTTTCCCGCCATGAGCCTGCTCCCGTAGCATTTCGTGAATATATTCACCGTCAAAAATGTGTCCGCCGTAGCTCCGTCGTGGTCGACGTCCTCGCCTCTCGCTCCCTCGAGCGTTGCGGGTGCTGGACTGCGACGACGGCGACAACGGACACGAGAAAAAGACGTCGTTGTCGTCCCTGCTCCCCCTGTAATAAGCCACCGGAGGCCAAGTGTAAGGCCGGGGCGGCGAATGGACCTGTCCTGTCCCCTGGGCCCAAGACCGTCCAACACCGTCCAAGACGCTACCGACGTCCGGGAACTCCTGTGGACTGATTCCGCACGGGCCCTTCGCACCTCAGTCCTTGACGCACCCTTGGGACACGGTGGGCACGGTCATAGGGCAGGAGAGAGAAATCCCCCTTGAGCGCTGTGCTGTCGTGTCAGGAGGGTGTTCACGCTGTGCGTCGCCCTTGTCCTCGAGCGCCGTACTGAAGCCACGATCTAGTCGCCGGACCTGGCCGCGGCGACAGTGTCGAGGTCGTGCTGGTAAGGGCGAGGACGGCGTTCTACCGAAGCACCGCCACGGCACGGAGGACGACGCCAACCAACCGCTCGAAGTGGTTCAGAAGAGGTGAGCCGCCCTGCCCTCGAAGCACGGGATTCACCCGAAATTGAGACTGAGGGAAGGCCAAAACGCCCCACTTGTGCTCCCCTACGCTCCTCTTCCCGGCAACCCCCCTCCTCGCCTCTCGCCTGCGACAGAGCAGTCAGTCAGTCGTGTCCGCTCGTCATGGCGTCGCCACTTCAAGATCTTTGCGTTTATCGTCCACCTTTCAATACGTTTTCGGTGGGGTACACTTCGATGGCAGTTGAAACAGCTCCGGATAATCATCTTCCGTAAGTTTTGCTTCAGTATTACTGGGATATTGCATCGTTTTTCGGTTGCCAAAGGTTTTGAGCTGCTGTTACCATATCAGCCGTTGAGGTTAGGGAGGAACTTCTCTGATGGAAACTTGCATCCCTTTGCTTCTGTTTGTTATGTCGCATAAGTAAGTTTTGACCTGCAAGATGAGGCAGCTGGTGCCTATATTGCAAACACTTTGAAAACGGCATGTATTGTTTAAATTGTGTCTGGCCTTTGCGCACCTCAGTCCCACCTTGCCTTTGTCAAAAGTGTGCGGGTTGAAGCTTGGGTTGTAGGCAACTTATTGGGTGCAGGTAAGTGTTCTGAAATACAAAAACCCATGAATGAAGCAGTTTTTGAGATGTCATGTAGATTTCCAATGGACCAAATACCAAATACGTACATGCTCAATTTTAAAAGTTAACTGCCACTCGTTGATATGCAGATAATATACTACAATATAATACGAAGCCTTACTATGAAAATTCTTTGTATATTACAAAAGATTTATCTTAAACTAATTTACCATGTAACACACAATATAAATGTTTCTTAAAAGAAACTGTTTATTATTTTACAAAGTGGTGTTGGCATGTATCCAGTCTCAACCCTGTATTGTGATTTTAACAAAATTTTGTGACTTATGCGGTCTTTTGTTCGAAACAACTAGAAACGAACGTAGGCGACAGAAAATTCCGACATATGGTCGGTATCGACCCCCCCCCCCCCTC
>NW_026267165.1:166174-167267 GCF_000697945.3 Frankliniella occidentalis
GGGTGGTGTTAGGAGTGGGGGTCGGGGGGATCATGCCTTAGAGAGAGAGAGGGATAGAGAAAGAGAGGGCGAGAAATACGGAGGGAGGGGGTGGGGTGATAATTATATCGACTGTCCACTAAAAATGTTAAAGGGAGCAGCTCTCCGATCCCCCGCCTGTTGCAGCAGCGCCCGGTCCGCTCAGCTCAACAGATGTTGACTGTGTTAAAGCTGTCGCGCCCGCTCGGAGCGGATCGGATATCGCAGACGAACATCCCCATCACCATTCTATTCATTCGCACATCCGCTTTCCTCCCCCTCACAACCCCCTCGCCTACTCCCACCCGGCTCTGTGATTGTCCGTGCTTTCCGCTTTCGTGTTTCAGCTTTCATTCCGTCGGTGATACATCAACAGTTTCCCCCCTCCTTCCATACCTTACCTTTTCCCCTACAATTTTTCTTTCCATTCTTTGCACGCAAATCACGAGCCTCTCCTTATATTGTATCCTGTTGCCGGTGCCTGTCGCCTCGGTATGAAAAGGCCCTCGTGGCGTTTCGCTGCCGTCGCCGGTCGTCGCGTGTATTGCCGCTTTATTCCCTTCTGTGGGACTCTACCCCACCCCCACCAAGGCTGCCGTGCTGGTGTCGGCGAGAGGCGTTACGGCGCTGCGCCGCCGCGCCTACCTGCCGCCGCCCACACAGGCGGGTAAACGATTGCCCCAATTTCAATGGCCCAGAAGGTCCAGCAGATCCTGAAGGTCATCCGGTATTGAGAGGTTGTCCGTCCAGTGCCCGAAGGTTCAGTCCCCGGAGGTATCGAGCCCGGAGGCCCAGGAGCCCCAGCCTTGGATCATCTGCAACCGGGAAACGGTTCCCTTTGATTGATGACATTTTGTAGCTCTTGACTCAAATAATTTTTGCTTGAAGAGAAAAATGAGCATAGTGTAAAAAATAATTCTTCAAAATAAGGAAGGCTCTTTTAAAGTTACGAAAAATATCTTGTCTCTATGCACAGACATCTCCTCTGGTCTTGGGGAAAATGGCGAAGGGTCATCCGTAGGTCTTCTAGTGCCTGGGCTGTGAAGGTCATCCAAACGCCCCATGGTCTAGTACC
>NW_026267165.1:172213-174225 GCF_000697945.3 Frankliniella occidentalis
CTCTCTGCGGGAGGACTATAAGGGCTCACCGGGGGGAAGAGAGAAAAAATAAAATAATCGAGGGGATTGAAGAGGGGTGTGTGTGTGTGTGCGGGGGGCACTGCCCCCCCTGCCCTCCCCGGTGTCGACGCCCCTGGTACCTAGGGGCCCAGTGGCCAGAGAGGTCCTCATACAAGAAACCCGGTCACGGAGGTCCAGATGCCGGACGTTCCAAGTCCGGAGGTCCAGATGCCGGAGGTCCAGATGCCTGAGGTCCAGATGCCGGAGGTCCAAATGCCGGAGGTTCAGAGCCCGGGGGCTGCCGCGGGGACACGCCGGGTACGGCTTCGTTGTGGACGCACATAGCGGTGGTGGTGCCTCTGTCGGCCGCCCAATAAAGCATGGGGGGGGGGGGGGCACACACACACACACGCGCGCGCGCCCGCACGCACATAGGTCCAAGGGCGAGGACGGCGAGAACACGTCAGTGAGTGCCGCCCGTCAGAGCGAGGCATAGAGAGAGGGCTGGAGGACGCCTCTCCCCCACCGCCACCAACCTGAAATGAGGACCTTCAGGCAGCAGGGAGGTGCGAAAAGGGAGTGGAAAGAAGCCCTTGTGGGGCGGGGCGTGGCGACGCGTGGCGTGTGGCCAGGGGGGTGTGGAGGCCGGGGAGAGGTGGGCGCGGATACCACTGCAGCCAACGAGATGAAGGGGACCGGTCCGGTAGCGTGGCGGGAGTAGTGGAGGAGAGAGAGTGAGGGGCAGTGAGAGAGAGGGAGAAAGAGAGGGAGGAAGGGAGAGGGGGAGAGAGGGAGAGAGGAAAAGCTACTGGGCGGCTTGGCGGCGCCTTTGTGAAAGGGATATCATGCCAGCCGCCGTGGTCACAGCCGCGGTCACCACAGGAATGTACCCCCACCCCCTAATCCCCTGCTCCTTTCCCCTGCCCCATTATCAGCCATTCTTACCTCTATTTCTCCAACACTCCTGGCTTTGCGCAGCGTTCCGACGGAAGCGCCAGCTCCGCTCTGCGCCTCTTGTTCTTCCTCTTCTTTATTTTTTGTTTTCGGTTAAAGGGATCTCGGGGCTAATAACATTTTATTTGAAAATGTTTTTGTTTCCCGCGTTCCGTCACTTACAGGGCGTTAAGTGAAAAGGCCCGCCGCGCCGCCGAGCGGGCGGCAGGCAGCCGCCCGGCGCTAAAAACTTTTAAAATGAGAGTAATGAATCTCTCAAAGTCGCTGGAATGAATACGGAAGTTCACAATTAGCTCACTTCTGCTGCACAGTAAGCTTTCCGGCGCCTTCCACCGCCTCCTTCTTCCCTACCCATCCCCTCTCTATATCCACCTCCCCCTCTTCTACGGCTGCAAGTCCTTAGCTTCTTTGCCTCCCCACGGCTTCCGAAACACAACTGCCAGACGGAACTCCGGAAGAAACGCGCCGGCCTGCACACGGATAGTAAGACCCACTAGGAAGGAACTGAGAAAACTCCTCGTAGTGGCTTGGCCCGGTCTGGCCCGCCTGGCCTGGCCGGCGCGCCGCCGCAGCGCCTTGCGCGGCTGGTGGGCGCGGGGCGCGTGGGCAAGGGGCTCACAATCTGCTGGTGGGTGGCTGGGTGGCCGGGTTTCGCAAAAAAGTTAAACGGGGTCTGCTCACTTGGGTGAACGCCCCGCAAGAGCTGGCCCCGCCCACCCCACCCCCAACACTAACCCCCTTTCCCCTCCTCAAAAGAACAAAAAACAAAAATCAACGACTATCTCCACCCAACGCTCCCCATCCGACCCCAATGGCCCTCTTTACTTTTTCGAGCCCCCTATTCCTATCAGAAGCTAATTTTGCCCATAGTCCGCTGCGCAAGTATGAGGATGTCCTATTCCCTGAGGCTCCCCCCACCCTCACCCCTCACCCGAGTCCTCCAACACGTTCGTCTTTTCGCCCGCCCGCTACGCTTCCCCACGAGGCAAAAACCACAATCCCCTTCCCCTCTATCTCCCCTCCCCTTCCTCCTAGAAGTGCAGGCAAAAAGCTCAGCA
>NW_026267165.1:174855-179235 GCF_000697945.3 Frankliniella occidentalis
GAGAGAGAGAGAGAGAGAGAGAGAGAGAGAGAGAGAGAGAGAAGAAAGAGAGAGAGAAGAGAGAGAGAGGAGCCCCTCCCCTCCCTGTGTCTCTCTATCCGAATGGTAGTATGTGTATGCCGCGCGCGCAGAAAGGTCGAAATTGGGTTGAAAAAGGTGACGCCCAACGTTCTACATTTGACGTTTGCGGTGCGTGCGTGTGCAGGGGAGGGCGGCTCAACCCCGCCAATCTGATCTACAACAACCCTACTCTACACCGCGAACCTTCGACGCGTCTGAAATCTTCAGCGGGCGCGGCCTTTTTGAGAGGCAAATCAAAGTCTTTTTCCTCTACGAAGGTGACAGTAGAGTTATTTCGCTCTCATACCTGTCGAAGCGTTTCTTTTGTCATAGAAGAAGCTAATCCCCACACCAAACCACACCCCTCAATAATCGACCCGTTTTTTAAAAAACTTTTGTGGGGCCATCATATCATTGTCCATAATCTTGTCCATCATCACTCGCGGCGTGCACAGTCGCGTGCGCGCGCACTCCTCGCGCGGCCAGCAGCCTGCTCGCGTGATTCGCTCAGCCCGCCGCTTATTTCGCCTTGCTTTGGCCGCGCTGATTGGCGATAAGGCCCGGGCCGGCCGACTCATTTGCAAGTCAATGGCACCGTGCGTGGAGCCTCATTCCATTACGTGGTGTGCGCTCGCGGTCACTCAGCCTCTCTCTCTGCGGGAGGACTATAAGGGCTCACCGGGGGGAAGAGAGAAAAAATAAAATAATCGAGGGGATTGAAGAGGGGTGTGTGTGTGTGTGCGGGTGGTGGTGGTGGGGGCCGAAATGGAATTTATGGGACTAGGCTTGGCATATTACAATAAATTATTTACTTGCTCTGTGGGGACGCGTTGAGCCGGCGTGGGCAGGCGGCGGTGCGGCGGTCTGCCGCACACAGAGTTGGACATGAGAGGCCGCAGCCCAGCAGCCGCAGTGACGGCATAGAAGGTAAAATGGCACGCCCGCCGCCCCCCTCTCAACTCGCTCGGCTCCGATTTTACTTCTTTTCTCTCTGGCGGCGGCCCGGGCCTGGGCGCCCTGTGTCTCATACCTGGGCAGCCTCTCTCTTGTTTTGGCCGTGACGTCACCGTGACGCGAGTGCCGTGCCCGCCGGGCGCCGCCGGGGCCCGCACTCATGTCAGTCTGACGTCGCCACCGTGTGCCGTGCGCGCCCGCCGCCCAGCTCCGTCATGTCCACTGTTTAATGCTTACGGTGAATTTCACCGTTTCACCATTTTACAGCGACCCTGCAGCACCGTAAGCTGCGGTCAATTTTCTCCGCAGGCTACGGTGAATGTAACTGTAAGCTGCGGTGAATTTCACTGTAAGCTACGGTGAATCAGGGTACATCACCGTAACTTACAGTGATATTCACCGCAGCTCACGGTGAAAATTGACCCTAAGCTATAGTGCTGCAGGGTTAGCTGTAGCTTACGGCGAAATTCACCGTAAGCTTTGAACAGTGTCCATAACTGTTTCTTGTCTGCTACGTTTGTGTCAAAGTTTTAAACCCTGCCAACCTCTGCTTTTTTTAAAGTGGCGGCAGCGCCCTGATAATTTGACGTTATTATTGTTATGTTTAAGATTGAATATTCAAAAGAATTTTTGAAAGGATTACGTTAATGAAATGTACGTAAATCTTTGCATTTTCGCGGGCCCATTTCCGAAATCTGCTAACCCCACTCTACCGCGCCCCCGCGCCGCAGCCAGCTCCGGGACCGCCGCGGGGGCGCTGGCGCTGCGCGGGAACCAATAAGCCTTGTTGTTTCTTGTGCCCCGGCCGGCGCGGGCCCGCGGGGCCGAGGCCCAGGCCGAAGCCGGGGTGGCCGACCTGTACCCTGAACCCTTCTCATGATCGAGGTCGCGTTTCATCTGGTCGCGGCAGGCAGAGTCGGTGTGGCTCTGAGGCTGCGCGCGGGCGCCGAAGTGATCATGACAAGGGATCAGAAAATGACGTACGCGGTGGTTGTGTCGGAGTCGGTCGGAGTAAAGTGAGGACGCGTTCGGAATACGGGTAGTGTGTCGCGGCAGAAATATCCTGTCAACATCCGCCCACGAGGCCCAGAGGGAGTTTGATACCGGGACGCCGAAGGCAGGCCACGCAAACTTTCCATTTTGGGGGGGTGGGATTTAGGCTGTCTACGTCTCGTCAAAGATCAGCGTAATACCCCCAAAAATGTTGAGTGTGCCCCCGGCTGGCCCGCCCTCGAAACAAGTTCTTGTGGAGCAGTGAGAGTGAGACAGACAAAAGAGGGAGAGGGGGAACTTGAAAGTCGCATATTTCAGTAGCTGAGGAACAGAAGTCCCAGCGTCATGGTTTTACTATTCTTCCGGATGGAATCACTGCCAATCAGCTGATGGCCTCTGGAGATTTTCACGATCTGAAATTCCTGTTTAAGAATGCAGGTCGCCTCTCTGTCCGCTGCTGTGCAGCGATCTCCAACGGCGGGAGGTCCTGCGGGCGGGGCGGGGGGTCGAGAGGTCCTGCGGCCGGGACCCCGTCCACTTTGCAGATGACGTGCGCCCTGCCCCGCGGCAATCATCTGAGAGTGTGTGTCCGTGCGGCCGCTGTGTTTTGTACGAGTGAGGGAAGGAGAGAGAGAGAGAGGGAGTGTGAGTGTGAGAGAGGGAGTGAGAGAGTGAGAGGGAGTGAGAGAGTGAGAAAGTAAGAGGAAGTGAGAGAGAGAGAGAGAGAGAGAGTGAGAGGGAGTGAGAGAGAGATAGAGAGAGTGAGAGGGAATGATAGAGAGATAGAGAGAGTGAGAGGGAATGAGAGAGATAGAGAGAGTGAGAGGGAGGGCGAACGAGAGAGAGAGCGAGAGACAGACAGACAGAAAGCCAGGGAGAGCGAGAGAGCAGAACTGTGGTGCTGATGGGGTTGGTGTGAGGGCTGTAGTCACTGACTCACAATGCCTCTCGGCCGCAGCTCAGCACGCCCGCCCAACGTCCAGGCATTTCCGATATTAACAGTCTGCTGCCGTCCGTTACGCGCCCCGGGGCCGGGGGGTTAGACCGGGGGGTAGACCTACACAGCTTCCACTGCCGAGGGGCGGAGCAAACCTCCGGAGAGGGCGAAACAAAAGGAAAAGGGGTTTGCTTCATATTGTCAATATACCGTCCCTCTGCTCCGTGACGAGGTTCCGTCATTATGCCCTCCCACCACCCCGCTGCTGACCACTGCGTGACGTAGAACCTTATTCTGTCGCAGCTGGCGATGCCGGGGGGCCAGCTCCCCCGGGGCGGAGGCCCGACCACGGCGGCCCTGCCGTCGTGGCCTCGGTGCCGCGGCCCCCAGGACCCTGCCGGACGCCCCGCGGGACGCCTCGGACCCTGCGGGCGCCGCGGATGAGCGCTGCGTACGATGAACACCTCGACGGCGCCCTTCGGGGCCCTGGGGCCCGGCCTGGGGCCCGCGGGGACCTATGGGGCCTCCATGGACGCCACGAACGCCACCATGACGCCCGACCAGGTGCGCCAGGTCATCGAGCAGTTCCTGGAGCAGCAGTTCGTCTACAAGGAGGCCAGCCACATTGTGCTCATCGCCTGCTACGTGCCGCTTTTCCTCGTGGCGCTCTTCGCCAACTGCCTCGTCATCTTCGTCGTCTTCAAGTACCACTACATGCGGAGGTGAGTGCAATCAACGACAATCCCTAAGAGCCGCGTTTCTTTGTCGCTTTCCATCTGACGCACCCCGTTTGGGCCCCGCGGGGCCCCGAAAAGAAAGTGGCCACTTCACACCGGTGAAAATTAAAGCGCAAATTCTGCGCCCCGTAAATTCAACAACGCCAAGACGCCATACGACAAGCCAGAGTAAAGTTTAATGTCCGTTGTGCGCAGTTAATACTTGATGTCGGGTCAGTATAAAAATATATCCCCTTTCCCGTCGAGGTCAAGGTGAGCGCGGGGCAGGCGGCAGACACCTGTGTAGGTGACGCGCGTCTTATACAGAGACGCGCCCTTTCTTCTCCTTGTGTGCCCTTCAACTGTGCGGCAAAGCCAGCGCCGCCGACCGCCACAGCCAAACAGGCCGCAAAGTATCCTGGTCATCTTACCAGCCGGCCGCAGCCCCCCTCCTCACTCCTGACACTGGGTCACTGGCCGATCGCTTGCGGCCGCGAGGCTCACAGTCAGGCCTGTTAAAGAGGGGGTGGTGGGGGGTGGGTGGGGTGTATATCGATAGCAGATAGGTCGGGGTGGTAATGGGTTGCTCGTTCCAATCGGCCGACACAACCCCAACTCCCACCCCCGTCCTCTTTAATTATTTTTAAAATGCAGAATGGAGCTGCTTCTCACCCTTTGTCTGTGACACCCGTAAAAAAATAAAAAATAAAATAAAATTAC
>NW_026267165.1:180196-180651 GCF_000697945.3 Frankliniella occidentalis
GGGGGCGGGGCTGGCGCTCTCGGAGGAGCGGCGACGACGACAAGGGGTCGCATTTACATATGAAAGTCCGTCCAGAAGAGGCGGCGGAGAGAACATCGGAAAAAATAAACCTTGTCCTCCCCGGGCCCTTCCCTTGTGGAGCGGCGCGGCCTAGCGGCGCCTATGGGCCTTATCGAGAAGGACTCTTGTCGCCGAGACAGACGGACCGGAGCAGGGCAACACTCCCACTTGTTTTGTTAAAAAAGGAAAGGAACAAAAAATACAACGACACGGAACAAAAAAAAAAGTTTGTGTTTCTATTCGGTCGTTACTCACCCTGCACGCTGCTGTTGGCTACGCTGCGCGCTTGACTTGAGCCTCACCGGCCTCTGCTGTCACCAAGTTTGAATTTGCCTCCCAAACTGTGTCATGCGCCAAGCGCAAGTTGCCCTGCTTGTGTGGAGGCGTTCATAGCG
>NW_026267165.1:180701-181860 GCF_000697945.3 Frankliniella occidentalis
CAAAGTTAGTTATATCCCTTCGCTGCCGCCGACAACACGACAGCCAACACAGCCGGCAGGCTTTCTTATCATTCCATCCGGGGGGCTTGGTTGACTCCCCGGAGGTGGTGGGCTGTCGGAGAGCACGGCGGCTAGCGAGCAGCGCGGGGTCGGCGGGGGCGGCCCGCCCCCGCCCACAGCTAGGCGCCCGCCGCGGAACACGCAGGTGATATTGCAGAGTGGAGTTCGGTAAACTCATAACGACCGGTGTTGGTCGGGGTGTGGTTCAGCCCGACCGGCTCCCACGTGCTGTTGTTTGGCACCGCAGTTTTCTTTATGTTTATTCCACATGGCCAAGACGGCGACAACGACGACGTGCGCTTTTCTTAAAAAGAAAACAAACAAACAAAAACCTTTTTGTCTTTGTTTTCCGGGACGCGCATTCATTATAGGCCTAAAGGAAAAACTTGTCCCATAAGTACTTTAATTTCTCCAAGTTTCGCTCTGACAGCGCGGGAACTTTCAGACGGGGGTGAGCCCTTGCGATGCGTGTGTGTGTGCGCGCGTGTGTTTGTGCGCGTTCACTCCGCACCGCCGTCCGCGCTCCGACCTCCATCACTCAAGCTCGTCGCCGAGGGGTCGGCCCAAGTCAACAGCGCGCGGCGCGGCGGGCTTGCCAGCCTCCTGCTGGGCTCCTGCCCGCGGGGCCCGGAGCCCGCAGGGCAGGGCGCAGCGGGCGGGCGGACGCCTGTCGCTCCCGGCGGCGGTTCGCGGTAGGCAAGAGTGCTCCCCCCGGGTTTGGCGGCCCGGCTGGAGGCTGGGCGTGGGCGGGCAGGAGTGGTTGAGGATGGCAGGGAGCGGCGAGAGATAGGCCTACCACCTGTCTCACCCGCCCCCGTCAAGCCTTCCCGTTTCAGCTCGCTCCCGCCCGCTCCCGCCCGCCCGGCTGCGTTGTCCGCTACCAAATGAGCGGCGCGCAGGGCCCTGGTTGGGTTGGGGGGAGCCGAGAGGAGCACGAGGGCATTTTCTCGTCGTCGGACACGAAAATTTCGTTGTTCCATAAAACCGGGTTTAATTCGAACCGCTCGCGTGCCCCTGGGGGGCATGAGGGAGCGAAGAGAGATGGAAAGAGGGACGGAGAGTGAGAGAGAGATGAAAAGAGAGAGATGGAAAGAGAGAG
>NW_026267165.1:186282-186636 GCF_000697945.3 Frankliniella occidentalis
GTTGGTCTGATTCAAATCAGAGAGAGTGAGCTTGGGACCCGACCCGAGCGGCAGCGGCTGCCTGCTTGGTGGTGACGGGAGCGCTGCGGAGCGCGTGCGGCGCCGGCTAGGGCTGGCCGTATTCGCTCGGCGCCCCTCAGCAAGGTGTTTCATAAAAGGGGACGCCCACAGCGCGCCAATCGCTTTGCTTCCTGCCCCGACATCACCGCGACCCGGAGCGAGCGTCGCGGGCATATAATACTCGTTTGCTGCCGACGATGGGTAAAGGTGATAGCGGAAATCGGCATGCAGTAGTGTAGAGTAGGGTTGGATATTTCTAAAATTTTCCAGCAAATTTCCGAAAAATTAACAAAA
>NW_026267165.1:186731-190330 GCF_000697945.3 Frankliniella occidentalis
GTCACCGCATTCAGGGCGGGCCGACATGCCGGCCTCGCCTCGCTCTTTGGTGGCTCCATGACGTGGCTCTCTGAGCGGGTTGGGCAACCTGATCACACGCATGCGTGCGCGGTACGCGGTACCGTGGTACAGTCGTACGGTATATGAGCTTCATTAAGGGGACACCCTGTGTTTCTCGTCTCGTGGTACTCGCGTTCTGATATGGTGTAGCGTCTAAATGCACCAGCTGCGCGGGGAAATAATTTAAAAATAAATAACAAATGAAAGGAGACCGACTGCGGGGCGGGACGGGCGGCGGGTATTACGGCCTCCGTTGGCTTCGGCTCCATATGAGTGCCGCTCATCTCCTGTATTATGAGTGAGTGCGGTCCTCGCACTTTCTCCCCACTCCCTCCCCATTCTCACCCACTGCCCCTCCCCCGTCCTCCTCTCCCCCCCCCTCTCCCTTTCTACCTACACTCGTTTCTCATTTGGTGCGAGTGGCGCCGGGGGACTCCAGGGACTGCCATAGCAGCGGAGCAGGGCTGCGGACGGGTCGGTGTGTTTGAATGCCATGCCGGGCAAAAGACGTATTGGGGGCGCAACCCCGCCTCGCGCTACCCCACCACCCGCCACCCGCCACGCCCGAGCTGCGACCTCGTCGTCGACGGTCCAGTTCAGTCCACTACAGCGGCCAGCAGCGCTACTGGTTGCGCGTTAGTTTGTCCGGGCGTGCCTTGTGTAACGCTGGGACGCCCATATGCCTCTGTTAGGAACGTCTGCCAAAGCGCGCTCTCTTGTTCCACTCCCGCCGCCGCCGCCTCGCTGTCGCCTCTCTCTCTGGAGGCTGGAGAGCAGCGGCGGCAGAGCTGCAGACACAGCGCTCGCGGGAGACTCGGGAGAGTGTTTGTGTGTGTGCAGCTGGACTGTCCATAACTCGTGATTTCCTTTGAGTCTGAGCTACTGAGCGGACAGGAGAGAGCAGAGAGGGCAGAGGGAAGTAGGGGGAGCAGCAGAGGAGCAGAGTGTGTCCTCATGTCGTGCCGAGGGGGTATCCACTTAGGCAATAGTTGGGACAGTCGTTCGGTAATAGTTTTGGGAATACAGGTATGAGTAATAGTCGCCAAAATGAGGTTTTTGGTTTGAAACTTCGCTTTTGTGGAAAATGTGTGATTTTTGGAAGCGGCTAATATGCAGGCCAAATAGGGCGTTAGGATATCCCCTAAATTCTGTCCAATTGTAAGAGGCTCCCCCATCAATTATTTCCCTTTTCAGGGGAATAATGATGGTGCGATGATGCAACGAACTTAAAACACAATAATGTCACTTTTTCCGCGAATTATTATTTAAGAATTTGTGTTTGTGTACCAAATTTTGGTCAGATCTGAGTCTAAATTTTGACCTTCCTCCCCTCCAGGTATTTGGAAGAACAATGTCTCAATTTTTGGGAGACATCAGTGCTGCAATTGGTCACACAATACAATAATCTTGCGTTAAAATTCAATGGTGATGCCCGAGGTGATGCCAATATTTTACTCCTCTAATAGTCGTGTAAAAGAAGCGTAATGATTGTGTAATACTGGTATACCCAGAAAAGCGAGTTCTTGATTCAAGCGCATTGTGCTTGTTCCAAGTCCCAAATGCCCTTAACTTGATCAAACCCCTTTGGTACTTAAAATAAGCATTGTGGGGCTTGCAACAAATGCATGGGCTTGGAAACAAGAATACCTGCGATGGGGTCGATGCCGCATTGATTTTGATATCTTAGAAATATACCAAGGCGAATTCAAGTATATGGGACTCAATCAAGTTGAGGTCCGGATGGACTTGACTCTTGCTACAAGGGGTCGCTGTCTAAAAAACGTATAAGGGTGGGCCCTAGCGTTTTTTTCACTTTACACGACCCCCCCAAAGTCGCCATCTGGAAACTCGAGGGTACCACCCTCAAGTCCGTGCGTCCTACCGTTCAGGCTGTAGGGCATATGTGCATAAGAAAAACCAAGATGGCGGAGGACAGGTTTTGGCAGGTCCCAGTTTTCTGCGCGCTATAAGAATGCGCGTCCGTCCACTCCGTTGGAGATCGCTTGGTGGCCGAGATGTCTGAAGGGTCGGACCCATCGGACCCAGTCGTACAGAATGTCTGGGTTCGATTCCCAGTGGCTGCAGAACTCTCTATGGTTTTGAAGGAAAAGAGGGAAAGTCGAGCTCCAGGTACTTGTCGTGAGGGCCAAAAGCAAGTCCCAACGGATATCAATTCAAGTCCCTGAATTCAAATGCAGCACTGGATTTGAAACAAGAACTCGCTTTTCTGGGTGTAATAGAAGGGTGATAGAGGTAATAGAAAGATAATAGAAAGGTAATAGAGGTAATGAAGGTAATAGGGAGTAGTCGGACCACGATTTTGGAGATTGGATACCCCCGTGTCGTGCATGCATATAATGCATGCATACCTGCTCAGCCAGCAGCAGTGCCAGACGCTGATGCGGTTGTTGTGTGACCTTCACGCGCAGCAGGTGACCCGTGACCCGACACCTCGGTGACCGGGCCGCGCACTCTTCTCTCTCTCTGGCCCCCCTGCTTGCCGCACAGTCGTCGTCGATTCTTGGAAGCCCCCGCGCTCGCTGTCGTCGTCGTCGTGCGGTGCGGCGGGGTGGGGAGTACTCCCACAACGTGCACGACGGCGCGGACGCTTGTCAGGGGCGCGAGTGCGTGGGCGCGGACAACAACAACGCCTCTCGCACGGCGGCGATCGACAACCCGGTGGTGGGTCTCATCAATCGACACGTTGTTAGGGATATGTCTACCTCCTCTGTCTTACTCCCCCATTCCCCGTCTCTGTCCTTCTCAATCCTGCTCCCCCACCTTCTCTCCAGCCCCGGCAGCGCGCACCTCCCGGGGGCACCGTATACAGGGGGCTTTAACGGGTCGCGGCCCGGTGAAGGCTCCTCCTGGGCGGGGCCTGGCGGCGGCGCCCCGACCGCGGATCACATAAAACCCTTTTAACACCTCTTGACTGTTAGTGCGGAGTGGCTGCCGTAAATCCCCGTGATTCTCCTTCGACACGACGGCGCGGCGCCCCAAGCTGGGGGCTGCCGGGGGGCTGCTGCTGGAGGCTCCAGGCCGAGGCCAAACGCCCCATTTATCTAGAAGCGTAGGAAAAAATGGTTTCGACGACGCGGGGGGGTTTATCTTGCGTCACGGCGGCGATGCGAAGTGGGGCGGGGCGGGGTGGGACGCGCGCCGAGTGCTCTTGTAACTCCCTCTGCTGGCTGACCGTCGAGCACGCTACTTACTTTGGTCAACCTCGTCATTTTCTGGCCTTCGACAAAACAAACAAGTACGTACTTCTTCCTCCTCCTCCTCCTCCGCGGGGAGAGATAGAAAGAAGAGAATCGGGCCAAACTCTGGAAAAAGTGACGACCAGTGCTATCTGTGCTGGGCAGGACCTGCGAGCGAACAAAGAGAGCTATAGCCGGCGACGACTTGTTCTACATCGTCAAGCGGTTGAGATGTGTCCCTACTCCCCTTCCCGGCCCCGCTTCGCTTCTTGGAAAGCAGCGCAAAGCAGGTCATACTCCTCTCGCTACTAAATGTATTTCTCCGCAGTGTGGTGGTGGTGG
>NW_026267165.1:195348-199169 GCF_000697945.3 Frankliniella occidentalis
GCTGCCGCTCCTTTTTCATCCGACTTCCACAACTCGACTCGACACTTCAAACTGGTGCTCACCACGCTCACCATGCCCCCCCCCCAGCTACTTTCATCCCTACACAGCCCGCCGCCACTCGAGCCCACCGCAGCAGCCTCCCCCGCGCCGCCAGCGGCCTTCCACTTCACGGTGGCGCCCAGGGCCACCCCGCGATCGGACTATGGCACCGCAGTGCGGCCATCAAGAAGTCCTTGTCTTTGTGCGACCCAAAGAACGAAAGGCGATGTCAAAATCCACCCCCCCCCCACCCCCTCCTGCTTGTCCCCGGCGCCGTCCCTGCCGCAGCTGCAGCCGCGGCGCGCCTTTGAACGGGACGATTGCCGCCGCCGCCGCCGCCCGGCCAAAGCGAAACGGGTGAAATGGAAAGGGGGTGGTGGGTGGGAGTGGGTCTCATTAAATTATTTGCGTCGTGCGTCGCACCTTTTCGGTAAACCCACATCAGGTGGCGCAGCCCGGCCACGTGACCCCGTCCACGCGCCGCGCCCCCACCTCCCTCCCGACACCTGGCTGGCGCGCTGGCCTGGGCCCCCGCGCTCGCTCGCTCGCCGTGTCGCTTCATGACCTCGTGCACGACACTCCTCTGCTGCTGCTGCTGCTTCTGCTCCCACCGGAAAACTTTTCTTATGTTCGCCCTGCTTGCTGCGCACTAGAGCCAGCTGCTCCGCGCCGTTGTGTTGCACAAGAGGCAGTAGTGTAGTGTGCTGCTGCCGCCGCCGCTGCTGCTAACGGACAAAGTGTGGCCTTTCGTGTTCCTCGCTTCCTTACCCCACGCCCTCCTCCTCCTCCCTTCCGCGTCCCCTTCAGCTGCGCTCACCTCACTGGAAAAACAAAGGTGGTACGAACCTTTACATTGTGCCAGTCCTAAAATAATTTAGAATGTATATTTACGACTAATAAAAAATGGCCACTTTGGCCACACTGCCGTAATACCTCAATACCGCAAAAGTCGCAAATACCCCCCCCCCCTAAAAAAAGGAGCTGAATTTAACTCTTCTAGAGCCTTTAAAAACACACAAAGTGCAGTAGCACCCACATCAAAAAAAAAAAAAAAAGGGAAAACCATTGAGAGGTACTACGAAGTTTAGTAGCAGTAGCACCTTTGACTGTGGTGATGTGCCTTGCTTGACGCAGGTGCTGTCGTATGTCCGTCTGAAGGAGGCGATGCACACTGTAGGTTTGCCTACATTGGTTTTCTAATACAAATTGCATCCTACCTCTCAGGTGGCTCACTACTATAGAGACGACTGCTCGACTCTCTCCTGCCCACCTTAATCCACCCTCTGCCTTGATGCCGTGGGCGTGTGCCTGAGCTCTCCGTCTGGCTGCTTCAGCCCGGCCGCTTCCCGCCCGTTTCGATTAATGTAAACAGACCTGTTGTTGTAGTTCACGCCCCCTGATCCCGATGCCTTAACACGGTCACTGGATCGCTGCTGCTCCATCACCGCCGCCGCCCCGCCCATCACTCTAAACGCCGCTTAGTTATTTCCAAAATGTTTGGAAATAACGTTTTGTGATGGGCACCGTTTATTGTATACGCAGGCAATTTGAAAATAAAATAAAGAGTGAGTGGACTCTGTGAGGTTAGTAGTGGCTGTTCCGAGGGGTCGTCAACTCCGATATTCCTTCGTACACGGACTGATATTACTCTAATATTACTCTAATATTACACATATTACTTGATATTCCACAATATTACCCGATATTCCACAATATTACCCGATATTCCACAATATTACCCGATATTCCACAATATTACCCGATATTACTCGATATTACTCGATATTACATGATATTACTCGATATTACTCCACATCAATTGTACATGCCGAGCAACTTAGCACACTTCAGAATTGTTTCTGGTGGTGCCGCGGAAGGGTCAACCATTTCTGTTAATATTTAGAAATTGTGCGTGGTGAATCGTAGGCCTACTACAGTCATAATGGCTTTTTAAAAAGACCGCCAGCCACGCCAGTTGCCGGAACCACCTGCGATACTGCACTAGTCAGCCATGACGACTTGATGGCAACAGCGCTCCGCATTGCTCGCGGCCTCTGTTGTACTTGTTGTCGTGGACGTCTATTCATCTACGAAACGTGTTACCGGTATTTCTATTAAATGGGTAGTGGACTTAAACAGGAACTACATATATACATCGGTCTCACGGCCGCGAACGTCACCGCAGAGACCCAAGACTCTGCGGCCTTCGAGGTGAAGATTGGGCCGAGGAGGGACGCTTTGGGTGGGGTCGCTACCCCTTCTCAGTTAGGCGACAGGGCAAGTTGAACTTGGGGGTAGTTTTTGAACGATATTCCACTTTATCGAGTTTGTACGCAAAATGGTTGGTCCGATCGACATGAAAATTTGAGGGAAGCTTCCTTGGGGTGTTCTTTAACAGATCCGCATAGACCCAGCTCCCCATCCCCTCCCAAAGGGGTGCACAGTCACTCGGGGGTAGCTACCCCCTGGGAAGGGGTTGAAGATGTTGACACCGGGTTCCTCGGCATGGATGCGTTCCAAATGGCAAAAGGAATCATTCCTAAAAGTTTCATGCCAAAACTTCAACCCTTAGGTTCCAAAATGGCCGATATTCGAAAAGGGGTTGCACGTTCGTGGGGGTTGTTTGGCCAGGGTTTGTCCAGTTCGAAAAAAAAACACGTGTTCCGTGTTCAGGGGGTGTCCCCGGAGGATATCACGGTAGTTTTGACCATCCTCAAAACTCACCCCTTCATGGGGGTGGGGGTGAACAGGGCAGGGGGTGGGTTTGAACGACCGCAATTTCGCTAGCGCCTTTCGAAAGAGGACACAAATTTGAGTCGGTACACCAAAACGACTTTCCGCGATCATTTTAAGTGACAAATTCGGAACCTTTTAGGTCAAATTTTCTACCTCTCTTTACTCTAGGGGCTGCACAGGCCGTATGGGGTGGCGCAAGGGATGTGCACTTCGTGGGATCCAAGACGAACCAATGAGACGTCTACAGGCCAAATCTCGACATTCTAACTCAAAACACTTAGAAAATACGCCGGCTTATAGAAGTGCGCAGCTAATTTCGAGCGGCAGTGTATTACTTGATATATTACGTAGTATTACTTGATATATTACGTAGTGTTACTTGATATTACGTAATATTACTTGATAGTATAGTACACGATATTACATAATATTACTTGATATTACTTGATAATACTGACATTACACAATATTACATCAATACCGATATTACACATATTACTTGTAATATATATTCCTCCGTACACGGCCGAAGGGAGTTGACGACCCCTCGGGCTGTTCTAGCCCGAAGTATGGGCGGTGTATGGTCTTTCGCCTTGAAACGTGACCACTGTGCCAAGTGTAGGAAATTTCCCAAGGCAAAAGGACGTGTTCACAGTTGAGGGATCGTTGCCAAGGCAAGCTGTTCATTGTAAATTTCTTACTAAGAACTGCTCTTTGCTTTGTAACGTACAAATGATTTGACACCTTTGTAATACAAACAAATTCTTTGCGTTATAAAGGGCTCAGCTTTGTAATACGGGCTCTTACACACACGTCTCTGTTAACAAACTGGTGGTCTTTGTAATACGAAGAAAATCCGTTTGTTATATGGTGGTTCCAAATCCATTGCTCGTTACAAACCCAATTCTTTGTAACACGAAGACCACTCTCTGTAAGAAACAAAGAGTGTTCTCATAGCTCCTGGCAGGTAGGCAACATCTCGCCTGCAGTGCGTTCGTGCACTGCGGGCTGGCCTACCCCGAGTTTCACAGGCGCTCAGCTCCACG
>NW_026267165.1:200599-200906 GCF_000697945.3 Frankliniella occidentalis
GAGAGCGAGCGAGCGAGATGCAGAGCGAAGAGTTACACATTCGGACGCCGAGCTGATCTCCAGTGCCATTGTGATGTGCGGCTCCACCTCTGACAGGTTGTCACGGCCAGCGCCACTCTCGCTGTGACCCCCCTTCCCCCCACATCTATCCTATATGGGTCCATACATCTTCCTCTCCTGCCTTCTTGCTCCCTGCTCCAAGCTTCTTATTTCTCCAAAATCCCTCGCCTGCAGGCGATCCGGGCGCACGCCCCAGGCAACACCGCCCTACACTTTAAAAAATGATTGATGAGAGCTTGAGGCACAT
>NW_026267165.1:201377-202798 GCF_000697945.3 Frankliniella occidentalis
TCTCTCTCTCTCTCTCTCTCTCTCTCTCTCTCTCTTTCGCTCCCCTCACTCACAACACTCCACTGGAAGCCCATAGCGGAACGGCGCCGCATTCCCGCTCCCAGAGCGTGGCCGTAGCATGGGCCAGCAGCGACACAGCAATGAGAGACCGTTCCGTTTACAACGTTCGGAGGGGGTAGCCTTTCCGTTCCGTTATCAGTGTCTTATCAGCGCGACACAGGCAGTGGCGGCGGCCAACGCCGGGCGAGGCGGGGCGAGGCGGGGCGCGAGGCAGGAGCACGGAGGCGCCGCCGCCGTTACGACTCGCTAAGCCGGGCCCCCGGAATTTCACACGCGCTGGGATTCCGCCCATTCTCAGCCTTATCCTCTCTCGTTACATTCATTCTCGCTTCCACCCTCCTTTCCCATTCCCCCGTCTCCTCCTGGACGCGTTACACACCGGGAATGAGCAAAGGGGAAGCGGCGGGGCGCGATGTGGCTGTTCAGTTCGTGTACATCAAATTAAGGTCTTGTTGAGCGGGCGGCGGCACCGCGCCTCTCGCCGCGGGGCGGGCGGGCACGCGGCCGTCACGGGGGCGCGCGCTGCTGTGGGGGGGAAGTACAAGCGGCGGACGTATAACGCTCCCTCGTTCATCCGTCAGCAGCAGCGCGCTCACGTCGTCTCCCAACGTGTGAAACTGCCGAAATATACACGGCAAAACACAATATATCTGAAAATTTTGAGGAAAAGGGGTAAACTTGAGGGAAAGTCTCATGGTTTGAGGAATAATTCTCATCAGATTTTAAGCATATTATATATATTGTATATATTTTTGGAAATATTTTCTTATTTGTACTCTATAAAGAATCTCATTCACGGTGTGCTTTATCACAATTACGTTGGTCGGGAATTATTTTCGATCCGAAGTATAGAGGACGACGTCTCTGTCCTTGCCTATATCAGTTGAAATAACTTTACTCGGTAACCCAATCTTCATCACGTTCATCATGTAATTGACACATGTCTGCTCCATTCCGTAACACAACTCTCCATGTATATAGACGACAAACCATAATAATTAGCCTTTTGTCACGAAACTCTTTCCATATATTTGTATAAAGCAGACGTCAACGCTGCGGCGATGATGGGCGGGGCGCCCGCCGCGCCTACTACTTAGTGACGGCGAAACGTTACCCGGGCTACTTGAAGACAATGTGGCGCTATCGTATTATCGCGCCCGCGAGTCGAACAAGGGCGCCTTTCAAGTAGCAGCCGGGGCCGGAGCCATGATTGATGGAGCGGCCCTTTCTATTCAGGTGCTTCCCCCCTCCCCTCCCTTTCCCCCTTCATAGCTCCTGGCAGGTAGGCAACATCTCGCCTGCAGTGCGTTCGTGCACTGCGGGCTGGCCTACCCCGAGTTTCACAGGCGCTCAGCTCCACG
>NW_026267165.1:203848-205999 GCF_000697945.3 Frankliniella occidentalis
CGCCCGCGCCGAGCTGTTCATCCAAATCCGCCACGTCGTCGGCGGAGCAACTTTTCTTCGCCGCTAAACAAATTGTTTCCCCTGGCGCGCGGGGCGGGACCGCGGGACCGGGACGGACGACGACGGCGTCGGCGGCATTTTGTATTCGGAGCCAGACCCGGAGAGTCTCGTTCTCCACCTCTCCGGAACAGAAATTATTGTCGTCGCAGTTACGGTGGCTCGACAGGCGCAGCAGCGCAGCAGCGCCGGGTGAAGAGCCTCGGAGCGGAGAAGTCATTCCTCTGTCTGCTGGGGTCAGTGGTCGCGCCGGAGGCCGGAGGGGAGGGTATGGGAGGGGGCAGGATGACCGCAATGAGCTGCGTACACAGGCGTCCCACAGGCAAACAACAGGGACATCGTTTCTCCTCTTGCAGGCAGGAGCAGCGACGGGAGGTGTTTGCGTTGTGAAGTACTGGAAACAGAGAAATATTAGAGTAGCAGACGATTTCGGAACTAAAGGGTGAAGAAAGGGCAAATTTTCTCTGCAATGCGGCGGCCTGTTGCCTGCTGTGCTCTTTTGGGGGAAATACACTATAGCGCCCTTGACGGTAAAAACAATGTCTGGCACTGTAAAAAGTTGTCGTACTGGGTACTGAAAAAATTTCTGTGGTAGAAGTCGTACAATTACAATTATACAGTTCAAGATTGTAAATGTACAAGCACTCCCTGTCGACTTAAAATCGCATAACGACCAAGAATGGTACCTTGGAGCGAGGTTGTATCTGTGACAGATCGTAAATGGCAAATAACAAAATATATCGTACATGTGCGAACACAGTTTTCGCTGTGGTTATTTTAAGGAAAAGAAAAACTGCTTAAGGAACTGTAAGTCTTGAAGAAACCTAGGGAAGGGGAAGGTGTTCATTTTTTTTCCGTTTTCATAAAATAAAAATCCTCCGGCTGCCCGTTAGACGCTGCGAGTAGCACCCGCCCTTACAATCAGTGCACCGAGACACAACCAAGCGCAAGGCGGTTGCACTACAATAAGTCTTCGGCCCGCTGGACAATGCTTTTTCATTTTATGTCCAACAAATAGAGCCAAGGTCCAATAAGTTATCGGGGGGCGGTCGTCTGCGGCGCGGTGGCTCGAGCTCCTAATGGAGGAGCACACAGCGTCCTCGGCCCGAGGGCCGGCCAGGGCCGCGCCGCCCAGCTCGCAACTTTAATGCTGCTCCTCTTGCAGGCGACGAAGAAAGAGAGGGAGGGAGAGAGAGAGAGAGAGAGAGAGAGAGAGAGAGAGAGAGAGAGAGAGAGAGAGAGGCGAGGCGGAGCGACAGAGACAGCGCGTGGGGCGGGAGGGTACAATAGCGTTTTGTTTAGCAATCAGCGAGCGAATCTAATTCCCTTGTTAAGCGCAGCCGGTGGTGCGGGGGAGGATAAAATATGGGCGACCGAAAATGTTTCACCGGATTGGGTCGGTCGCGTCCGTGTGACTGTGATGGGGGTGGAATTGATTGATGTAAACGTCTGCGGTTCTCCACTGGCCGCGCCCACCTGCTGCCGCCACTCTCTTGTTATTTCCACCCAGCGCCGCCAAACGAATCAAAACTTTTTCAAGTTTTCAGCGCACATGAATCCCTGAAAAAAGAGGGGCAACCCTCCCCTCGCCCCTCTCCCTCCCTCGCTCTCTGGTCCGGCTGGCCGGCCAGCCCCCTCTTTCCCGAGGGGCCGCCCTTGGAAGTTTGGATACACCTCCGATGAATATGCGACGAGAAAGTATGAATAAGGTACAATAATGTCGTTGTAGGTCTCCCACCTGAGCGCGGCCGTGCCGGCGGTAGGTAGGGGCTCCGAAAGGTCGCAACCCTTCGTGCCTCGAATTCGGGGCTGTAGAGTAGGTGGGAGGGAGAGGGAAAGCTTTCAGGGGTAAAAAAAAAGAAGGGGATTGAAGAGGGAAAGAGGCGGTGGGAGGGGTGGGGGTATTTGAAGCAGGCGGACATGTGCCATGGGAGCGCGAGGAGGGCTCCCCCGTCGCCTGCTCGGCCCCGTGCGGTCAGCACACCGGCCGCACACCACAGCACCGGCCGGAACATCGATTTCATTTTTATGATGGATTACGAAGTTAAGTTCAGGCTGTAATTGCTCTTTACGTCCGCGAGCGAGAGGGGATGG
>NW_026267165.1:206831-208602 GCF_000697945.3 Frankliniella occidentalis
GGGTCGGGCCGGCCGCTCCCGCGCGTCCAGCGTCCAGTGGCGGGGGCGGGGAGGGGAGAGCTTCCGAGTCGACAGGGGGAGCTAGATCGCTGGTGCTCACGACTTTCTATGGTTCCACGACGTACCTACACTGATTTTTGTTGCGGCATTTTCCAAAAAATCACTCCTCAGCGCACTTTTGGTAATTCCCGGAGGGATTCGTTTTCTCGCCATCAAGTAGGTTTTTCGTTCTAAAGGTCGTTGAATGGGGTTCGTCACGCGGGCTTTCGGGCAATGCCATAGCATTTCCTTTAATAATTTAATAAATTTTAATAAATTTTAACACTACATCTTCGTAAAATCCCATATTTTTTTATAGAGTAAAAATGTATTTCCCTCTCTAAGAAATAAAGATGATTTTTTTTATCTTATTTTAAAATAATCAAATTGTGTTTTCGAACCTGCCCTGCTGAACAAAACTAAAACAAAATTGTGGGTGGATCGAGTGAACGATTTTTCTTGGTGCTGAGGACGCCAAGTCGTCGTTATTTTTTTGTTTATCTCGAACTGCGATCTATGGAGTAACAGTGGAGCAAGAGAGTGCCAAACGAGCGAGTGACCGCTGATAGCGTGACATTGGCGTCCGTCCCAGAGCGGTCGTCACACCCGCGCCATCAAGAGAGAAAGGAACACTATCAGTAGTTTACTCCGGTTTCCCTTTTTTAGGTACGTTAGTATATAAAAAGTCTGAAAAGCGAAAACATCTGAACCAATGGGTCACGGACACAGATTGCCCCGAGCCGTAATCACCGGGCCGTGTCCACGGCGGCACAGAACAGTCCGTTATTGCTGTGCAGGTCCGGCCGAATAATTGAACGGAGCAATCATTGAACTTTTTTTTTTATTGAATGTTCCTCCCCTTCTCTCCCACTCTCCACGCTGGACGACTGGGGGCGTCCGGTTTCTGTTGTCAACAGGGGTATGGGGACTAAATATAGGAGTTTTCAGTTTCATCCGTGAAATAATTGCGCAGTTTTCGTGAGTTCACTTTTTATTTTTCTGCTGCTCTTGCTCGGTTGTTAACCAGGCGGCAATAACTCCCTTTTGATGGGTACACATGATTCCCGAACTACTTGATTCCCAGTTATTCCCGTCCACTGATATTCCTTCCTTATAGGTTTTCTAGTGGTATGGAAAACGCTTAATTCGACTAATTTGTATCAGTTTCATTAGTTTCCCACTTTGTTGGAAGGATTTTTGTTGATTTCGATTCATTTTTATCTGACGATTCCCAGGCAGATGAACACATGCTTTCCGGAGTTATTGCCCCCTCGGTTGTTATTTTGGTTTGGACATCTGTTGCTTTCTTTCTGACCTGCTCGACAGCAACCAGGACCACGGTTGTAATCCGATTGTGTTCGATGTTTTATTCATGGTTTACGGCCGCTTCCTTTTCTCCCCCTCCCCCCAAACTATACAACTTTATCTTCCAAATACTATTTTTTCAAGGGTTGATTACCCAGTGACCTTTTAGGCTAGCCGCAAGAAGATGTTCCACTCGGGATTAGACGATTTCCCCCCCTCTACCCCTCCCCCCTTCCCTCGTCTTCCTGATTGGCTGAGAGCGCACAGCGGCGTTTATGCGGTGGGGGGAAGAGCAGGAGGAGGGGGGTGTGAAAGGGTGCAGATGGCAATAGTTGGCGAAGCAAGCCTTGAGGGAAGGTTATATGGGCCGGGGCCCGGGTTTGGGATTGGGGAGGAGGCGGGGGGTGGGAGCAGGCGGTTATGGAAT
>NW_026267165.1:209192-212408 GCF_000697945.3 Frankliniella occidentalis
GCCCGCCCACCGCCTCCACGACAAGCCGTCCCAAGTATCTTCCTCACCGCGGATATGCTCCCAACCCACGCCGCTCACAAGTGTGTCAACGTATGCAAATGAGGTGGCTGCCTACTGTCTGTCTGGAGCCGCGGGCTGCGAGCGCAGGTGGGAGGGGTGAGAAGGGAAGTGGGCCGTTCCCCTGGTTCTTGAGATGGTTTCCCGCCCCCATGAATGAATTAACTTGATGTATCAACACTGATAAAAATAAGGATTACACACAACTGGTATGCACATATAGGCAAGTGCCCAACACTACGTTGCACTTTTCAGCACTTCAGGGTTGACCATGAAGATCGCGACATTGTAAAGTGTTTAAATTTTCTGTAGATAACACACTTTAAAGAATTCAAATATCCAGTCATACACCTGAGAGTGTCCATGTGCACTTAAGTTTCACAATTCTGTTTTCATTTAGCCTATGCCACAAAGAGATCTTGCTGGGCATTAGTAAAATCCACTACTCTAGATTGCTTAGTTTCTTAAGTCTGTTTTCTTTAATTGGCTCGGGGGTCTGGCCACACGAAAACTCCAGCACAGATTAATATTTGAACTCTCTCTTATCGAATGTCCACTGTTGGTGTTACTAGTTTTTCCATCATAATATAACAACCAAAGAATGCTTTACGAATGCCATGATGATCAAAAGACATTAATGAACGAGTCTTTTCAAAAGACATACAAACTGTTCGTAAATTTTTTTTGGGAGTTTTCAAACAACTAAACGTTGCAACTTTACAAAAAATAAAAGAGTGAAGTCCCTATTTGGGAAACTCTTAACAAACTTTGGAATTTGATCATGAAAATTTTAACTGTGGCGGGCGTCAAGATGGTCGTTGTCATGTATCCTGTAGGATAACGTTATACCCCTAAATCACTGACGTCACCTTTAGTCCCCCCCCCCTCTCTCTCTTTCTCTACCTTTCTCTCATAGCAGTCGGCGCCCGTGCCCCCTCTTAAGAGACGAGAGATGCAAGAGAGGAAGTAGAGTGGGAAAGGGGGTGGGCTGGAGTACTGGGGCCGAGATCCCCCATTTTCGGCGTGAGGCCGTTTCAGTCCGGATTCATCTATATCACTCTGCATCTCCTCCATCTCTCTCTCTCTCTCTCTCTCTCTCTCTCTCTCTCTCTCTCTCTCTCACTCACTCACTCACTCACTCACTCACTCCTCTCTCTTTCTCTCCCGTCTCCCTGTCTTCCCCTCTCCCATTCAGTCACTCTCACTCAGAGCGACGGGAGCGCGCGGCGCGGGATGTTATCGGGATCCACTAAGTCAATGCCGCTCCCCCTCTCTCCCCAGATTGCATTTCGCTGCAGCCGTCAGAACCGCAAGTAAACACGGTGGTCGCCTCTGTTTAATTATGAATTTCCAATACACTCCGAACCCTACCCCGTCCTGGCCTTTGCATCGCCGCGGCCGCGGTGTCCCCGCGTTCAAGTCCCGGCGAGCCCTGCTTATTCACCGAGGTCCGGCTGATCCGCCCCTGTCGTGTCGCGGGACAGAGTCGTGACAGCAGTGCGAGGGAGTGAGGTGGAGTCACTCTGTCGGGGACGGTTGTTAGTAAACATCAGTTTGGCCGCTATTTATTTTTTTTAAATGACATGTTTTACTTACATTTAGTTTTATTTCGCAGCAACAACGATTGTAAGGGTACGGGAAAAAGTTAACTGTTTTAGAAGAGCATTTTATGGTTTCAAATAACGACGGGGTTGTTGAAATACCACACAATTCGCTGTTAGAGTAGAGAGCAATTTGTATGTAAAGCGAAAACATGAAAAAAAGCCAAATCTGGAATGGAACAAACAAATTTTGAATGCAAAACAATTGTCGGGAAAGCATAGACTTTCAAATTTCAAACTATACTGTCATTGGTTGGTTACCGCACGGTTGTAGATTACAGTTAAGTCCACGGTTTGAACTTAAACAACACTCTAAATCAAAATTAAAACCATCATATGAGTATGAACGAGCAAAATGTCATATGTGACGTCTGTTTATTTCGCTGATCGGGTCATCGGGAGCGCCCGTCACGCACACTCGTCACGGGTCTGCAGCGCTCTGCGGTCCTCCCGGTTGCCTACTCTGCGCGTCACAGGCGCGCGGTCGCAGCGCGGCGAAGACAGAGGGAGGGGGATGGCTCTGCTGCGACCCCGAGATCTGTATTACGGGCCAATTTCTCGACAACGGTGTTTGGCGCGATTCTTTGGAGGTCAAAAGAAGGATGATGCCAGAACGTGTGTCTCTGTGTGTGTATGTGTGTGTGTGGGTGTCTTGTTTGGTAATTTTCGAGCAGCCGCTCATCGCTGAATGTGGTTCATAATAAATGAGCCCTTTACTTCGTTTTTTTTTTTTTTTGCTCTGTCCTGCTTGCCACACCGCTTTTCCTACTGAATAAATGAACACATTCACATTTGCTCCGCGGTGGCAGGGTTGTGCTGTTAAGCGCACAGTTACAACCTTACGGAGCAAAATGCCAACTCCTTCGCAACTGCGGTGGGAAGCAATGCTTTGTAGTTACGAAGCAAATGCTTTGCACATCGCGAAGGATGTGGCATTTTGCTTCGTAAGGTTTTAACAGTGCTGGCAGCTGTCCCTCACTACCCCCACATGGACGCGACTTACATCTGAATAACAACGCCTCATAGTTCTGCCCCTCCTCTCCTCACGTGCCCGGGGTGGAGTGTGTTGGGGCGGGGCGCCATATTACGCGGGCTGCCGCCGAGACGCGCCGCCGCCGGCGCCACTCGGCTGAACAAAACGTCGTCATTAAGGTTTCAACTACGAACGACAGTAGGGGAGGGGGATGCGGGGGAAAGGGCGAGTCCCGTCCCGACTCGGACGGCACGCCAAGGGGAGACGTTTCATCGCCCCCCCTCTCTATCTTCTCTTTTCTTCTTCTCTTTCTCTTTCACGCGCGGTGCGCATCCCTCCTCAAATCTTTGCAGCCTAACATCACCCCCGCTTTGGCTTTCTGCTGGTTTTCTCGTCTCGGTTTGGTGCCTTGCTCGAGATCGGGGCCAAAGCAATTAACAGGCTTGGGTCGGGCCGGCCGCTCCCGCGCGTCCAGCGTCCAGTGGCGGGGGCGGGGAGCCTGTCTGCCGCTAGCTCACCCCCGCGCCCGCGCCGAGCTGTTCATCCAAATCCGCCACGTCGTCGGCGGAGCAACTTTTCTTCGCC
>NW_026267165.1:217022-218520 GCF_000697945.3 Frankliniella occidentalis
TGTCCGGGGGAAGGGTGGGGCGGAGGTCGAGGTGAGGGGTGGAGCAGCGGCGAGTAGATCGGGGCGAGCAGTAACAGCACCGGCCGGTCACGGTTATGGTTTTTGCAACAGCCGCCGGGGCCGCTCTGTCTCGTCGTGGAGCTCATCGTGACTTTGGAGTTTTGAAGGAGAATAACTTGGAAGTGCGGCGTGGGGCCGTTTGCCTTCGCCGCACCGCGCCCCAAAACGTCCCACGACACTTGCGCCTCCTCCACCCCATCTCGCCCCTCACCCTCACGGACGTGTTTTCCTCATGAGTCTATTCAACGCCCAGCAAACGTTCCGTCGTCGTTTGTTTGTGTGATGTGTCGCGCCCTTACGAATCGAACTGTGTGACAGACGAGTTTAAACTGCAAAAGTAAAACTGTCATTTTGTTACATAGAGTTAGATTTGCAGAGCTTGCTAGAAGTCAACATTTATTCAGTTTTAAAATAGTCCAAGTCACAGAGCTCTTAAAGGTTAAATGAAGCGAAAAAAACTTTCCAACTTTCGATAAACTTTCCAATGCACAATGCGCACTATGTAGTAAACCCACAATCCAACTAATTGTCCTAGTTTCAAGCTTGAAAGCATGTACTTAAGCATTAAAACACATAGTGCCTTTCGACCGAGGGGTGGACGACTGGGCGGCTCCAGTGTACAGGCCAAAATGTACTCCACGTGTTCTCCGATTGTACCCCGACTGTACTCCGTGTACTCCGGCTGTTTTTGTCGCAAGTTCTCCGCGTACTCCGACTGTATTTCGGGTGTACTCCGGTGTACTCCAGGTGTACTCTGCGCGCTCCGCCCGGCAATACTCAGTGTTCTCCGACTGTACTCAGTGTGCTCCGTACTCCTGTGTAGGGGAGAGTGGGGCACCTGGAGACATTTCGCCTATTTTCACCCACTACTCAGTGGATTTTGCAGTTAGGATCGCGTTTGAGAGACGAGGTGAAAGCCCTAACTTAGAAGTAACTGGATCAGTTTTGTTTGTTGGAAAATTTTGAACGGTTTAGGTATGGTGGTGTGTTGAGTGCAGGATGCACTATGTCTCCAGGTGCCCCACCCCTGGGGCACCTGGAGACAGCCGTGGGGCACTTGGAGACAGCCATCAAATTTGACTCTAGCAACTAAAAATAGTGCAGTTTATTGGCAAAATAGCATGTTCCACCCCCTCCCCTTCCTCCCCCATAACACTAAAAGAATGGCCCAGTTCTGCCTTGGTAATTACAAGTAATATTTTGTTAGGTATGCTACTCACAGTAAAGTCAACATAAAATAAAAGTAATAATATCACCTGATAATAGTTTAAGCACATGTAAATAGAACATCTTGTTACATACTTAAATTAAAATCAACATAAAATTGCAAAATTTCTATTCTTAATGAGAGGCCTCCCTTTACTGCTTATATGGCTGCCTTTATGTTGCCCTCTCCAAATTTACCCCTGTCTGTCTTAGGTTTGTAGTTGCGGACCAT
>NW_026267165.1:222785-223538 GCF_000697945.3 Frankliniella occidentalis
AGCCGCCCCCAGCCGCCTACTCGTGACGTAGCTGCCCCCCGGCTGCACGGCACTGGGCCGCTCCGACCGCCCCAACCCCCTGCTGTCACGTGTAAATTAGGGAAGGAAAGGAAAGGAGGGGACTGCGCCTTTACTTTCTTTTAATGTTTGTTAGTGTCCGGGCCGACCTGACCCGCGTGCAGAGCGCTTGCTGGCCCGGGGGCACCTCCCCCCTGCCTACAGGGAGGGGCAGGTCGCGGTAGCGCACGTTATGTCTTCTTTTCGCTGTGTGTATCCGCAAATTGCGTTTTCCTCGGGGGCAAATAGATTTTCATCTCTGTGAAGAGAAACGCCTGCGCCTGCCTGCTGCCGCTGCCCCCCCTCCCCCCATCCCCCGCCCCACGCACTTAGGACCCGAGCCGCACACGGTCCAGGGGATTAATATATGTTTCCCCATATCGGAATGGTGCACTACATTACCCCCCTTGAAAGGGGCCGCACCGGTCGCGGCGGCCTTTGAGCATCATATACCCTTCGGCTAGGCCGCCCCGGGGGAGGTGGGGGTTGGAGAACATTTCCGAGAAATGTCAGTGACCATCCCCCTGCTGCTGGACAACTCGCAGTGGTAACGACCTTCGTTTGTGGGACACGTGACGCCCATCAGTTGCGGGGGGAGGGGGGTGGGGGAGCTTGGCGCCTAACCCACGTGGCCCCCTCCCTACTCCAGCCAACCCCCCTTATCTCTTTCTACTTCTCTACATTCATCTTTCACCC
>NW_026267165.1:223588-224970 GCF_000697945.3 Frankliniella occidentalis
TATTTCGCTGTTCGGGTCATCGGGAGCGCCCGTCACGCACACTCGGCACGGGTCCGCAGCGCACTGCGGTCCTCCCGGTTGCCTACTCTGCGCGTCACAGGCGCGCGGTCGCAGCGCGGCGAAGACAGAGAGAGGGGGAGGGGGGAACCTCGCGCTGACCGAACCGCGGCGGAGGGCCGGATGGGTCGTGTGAGTTTTATTTAAATCTTTTGTGACCGCGTCGCCTAGTTTACAAGGGAAATCAGGGCAGGGAGGGCGAGCCGGCGGTGGACGCCTGCTTATTGTGCATGCCGCACCGAGACACAAAGGAACGGACAGGACAAGGGGTCTGCGCTGTGAGGGCGGGGCGGAGCGAGGTGGGGTGGGGCGGGGCGTGGGATGGAAATATCGTCGTAAGTAACGACCCACTTGTCCCTGAACGGCAATGCTGAGGAGAGACGTGCGCAGGCAAGTGAATCAGCATGGACACCCCCATCTCTCTCTCTCTCTCTCTCTCTCTCTCTCTCGCTCTCTCTCTCACTCTCTTTCTGATTATTACCACGGTAATAGCATTTTGATACCAGCCTCCGTAATTTACGGCCGCCCTCCTCTCCCACCACCCCTCGCGGTGGTGGCCCCCCGTTTTACTGGGACCACGATAAATAGTTCCCCTCGATTGTCATCTCTGTTGGGCCTGTTAGGCGTAGCAGCGGTGGGTCCGGGGCGACCGAGTGGCTGCGAGTGGCGCGGCGGCGTGGGCTCGGCTGCTGGAGACGCCGGCCCGGTTGTCGACCTTGTTCGGCCGACGACACACACCACCGTATCCACCACGGGGAAGCACACGGGATTGCGCCGCGGGGCGCCCACAAGCCCCACTGATGACTGTAATCCCCGTGCCCCCGTCGCCCGTGCCGCCCCCGCGCCGCCCCCCATCCCCCGCCCCTCGACCGCCCCCAACGCCGCCCCCGCGCTGCCGGACGGCGGGGCTGTAAGGCAACAAATTACCGACGGTTCCGTCCGCCTCCCCCGCGCGCTTGGCGCCCTCCCAATGTTGCCGGACAGCATCGGACCTACCTCCCAAAACACCCTTCTCTCCCCCCCCTCTCTCCCCTCTCTCTGTCTCTGACACACACACACACACTGCTCCTTCTATTCCCGTCAGGCTGCTTTCGCTCTCAATCCCCCGTGGCTCCGCCGGCTCATCAGCTCCGGTAACCTGACCGGCTTGTTACGAAAACAGCCCGTGCCCCCCTCGCCCCTCCCTCCATCACTCCCCCTCTTGGGCTGGACAGAGTGAATAACGCGCGAAGAGAGATCTGCGCGCCGGGGTGCGTCCCCTACGTCCCTTCCCTTCCCCGTAGCAGCGCCTGATGCATTATTTTGTTCTTGGCCTGCCGCGCGAT
>NW_026267165.1:227360-230718 GCF_000697945.3 Frankliniella occidentalis
ACCACCACAACATTCTGGTTGGCATATTTTATTCCGGGTCCGTGTGTAAAAATGTCAGTGTCAATTGTTATTCTTTATTAGATTCATTTCCTTTTTGTCTCTCTAATAATTATGTGCATATTTTGCGACTCATTTCGGATCTGGCAGCGGTGGGGTGTAAAGCGCTCCCTGCCTTGCCGTGCAGCTTAAATAACGATCAAATCAAAACTTTTGGTTTGAAATACGAGCGTCGCGGCCGAGCGATATGCGACGAGGCGAGTGGAGGGGTTGCTCATAAAGACTTCTCGAACGGTATGAAGAGAGATGAGGCCCGTCGTGCAAACTGCAATTCTTTGCTCCCGCGATAAAACTTTTACAGCGACGCGTCCTGTGTGTGTCGCATCGTAACAGCCAACGGCTCATAACTTTCTTCCCTGGCGGTTATATTGGCCAAGCAGAAAGAAGGGACGGGGGAAGGAAATGGAACGGAGAGAGGGGGTGGGGGGCTTAGGGTGGGAGAGGGGAGGCGAATGAGGAAACGAGATTTTTTCGGGGAGAGTATAAGGGGAAGAACACATAAAGCCTCATCTCGCAACCAATAAAAAGCTCCACACCCACCCACCTGTTGCGGACCCAAACAGTTTTAGGACGGGCCACAACACAGCACATAAATTAATCGTATACTGCAACATGTTACAACTCTATGTCCCCCGGCAGCTTTCCCCCCACTTTTACATTACTCCATGAGGTTTTAATCTCGCACTCATAGATTAATTAGCCGTCCGAAAAATGTGCTCTGGCTACGGTTGAAAAATAATAAGGCGCGTCGTGTATTGTCACGTTTTCGGTCAAGGTTATTGTCCACTGACGACCCCCCGGGCTCTCGTGTGGCGCGCGTCGCGTACCCCCTTACGGCAATGGGACACTAAGGGGTGCGCGGCACTCTTCCTTCTATGCTCCCATTTTCCTCGATCCCCCCCCCACTCTCTCTCTCTCGCGCTCACCCGTTTGTTCTCTCTCTCTCTCTCTCTCTGTCTGGCTCTTGCCCGCCTCTCGTCCGACCGTTTCCCCTCCTTTTCCCAGTCGCAGCAACGGCATCAAGTCGCAGTGGATACACGCTCCTCCTTCCAGCTGGGAGCGCAGCATCTGCAAGGAGGGGAAGGAGGCGCTCGTTAAGGTCAAGGCAGACCGTCGAAGCTCATTCCCCGTCTTTTCCTCTCTCGCAAGCACCTACACGCGCCACAATTTTTTTTCTACAAAAAAAAAAGTTTCTTTTTGCATTGAAATTCCTGCGTTTTTATTTTTTCTCTTTGCTCCCCTCCGTCTTGCGAATCGCCCACCACGTCCCTGCAAATAAGTTGCAGGGGTGGTGTAGAGGTCTTTGCCCGGACGAATGTGTGCTGCCCGTGTGTGCGCGTGCGTCTGTACGCGAGTAAACTGCCAACTATAATTGCAGTGTTACGTTCAGCCAGGGCCACCAGTACACCCATTATCTCGCTGCGTGCGCGTGCGTGCGTATGTCCACGTGTGTGTGTATGTGTGTATGTATGTGTGTGTGCGCGCGCGCGTGCCTGTGTGTGTTCGTACATGTGTGCGTGCGTGTGTGTGTGTGAGTGTGTTTGCACATGTGTGAAGTTGATGACTGGTGCGCCCTGGAGCTCAAGGCCTCTGCATTGTGAGGCGTACGCGTCGTGTTTACGTTGGAGATAAGTCCCCGGGCCTGCTCCTTCATAATCAAGGGAGATTACAGCTTGTTTATTTAATGCCGTTTACACGGTCGCGTGGAGGTAGGACCTTTACTTTTTGATCAAAGCGTTTAAAGAGTGATTGCAGTGATTGCGTATAACAGCCGCAGTCGTCCTCCTGAATGGAAAATATGTATTCATTGCTTGTGGCGAGTTGTGGACAAGTTTCTCATTCGGACACCCTCCGTTTTACACCACCATCAATCACTGGGGAAAACGGTCGAAGATTGATGACAGTCTGCCTCGCAGTTTGCACTATGAGCCAGCTGAACTAATGTACACCAGAGCCATGCGTTTTAGCTCCGGAGGCCGGCTGCCACAGGCCGGGCCCGGCCTCCGATGACTGTCAGAGTGCGCCTGCAGGCGAGAGGTGAGGACGGGGCAGTTTCTCGCCTGCGCCGGCCTGTGACAGTCGTCGGAGACTGGGGCCGGTCTGTGGTCGGCTGGCCTCTCCCGAACTAAAACGCAACGCTCTGATGTACACAGCTTAGCCCAACATCTTAGTATTAAAACTTCATCTGATGAATAATCGGTTTGGTTAAAACACATGCCTCCTTTTACATTAAATATATGATCGTTTTGTACTCAGGATAAAAACAGCCACAAGATACCTCCATTAACAAAAAGTTTACTGAGGATGAATCGAGATAAATAAAAAGTGAGAAGGGACGTTTTCTCCACGGACGTTTCCGTTACTGCGATACTCACACCCTCCCCAGTCCCAGCCTCGCCTCGCCGCCTCACGCGCTGGCGGTGGTACTCCAGCCCGGCACCGTGGCCTTATTAACCCCCCGGACACTCAATCAGGACCGTGCCACCCCCCTCCCCTCCCACAACCTCCCCCTTGCCCATCTGTCCGCGCAGCCCCTCCGGCACACGTGTACATCTGCATGTCTTACCCCTCAACCTTTCGCCCCCACCCCCCTACCCCCTTTCGCCCGCGTCGCTGTCGCCACTCACTCGCCCCAACCGCCGCTATCCGACCGCCCCAGGCCCCAAGGCGGTCGGCGGTGCCCCTGCTCTCTCTCCCTCTCTCTCCGTACTTGTCCTTTTCGCGCTCTCTCGTGCCCCTTCCGACCCCGCCTGGTATAGCTGTCCTCTCAAAAAGCAGTCCGGGGCGTCCGTCGGGTCGGGTCGGGGTTCGGTTGGGGTAGAGGATGGGGAGGGGGAGGCTGCCCGGGTCATGCTTCATCAATCAGAGCGTGGTGACCACATTGATTGACGGCTTTGGTTCGGGGAAGGGGTGGTGCTGAGCACGCCAAAGCAGTCCCCCGGGCTGGGCTACATAGCCCCCCCCTACCCCTTTCTCCTACCCTTTTACTAAGGCACGAGAAATGTTCAAAATACCCCCCCCCCCCTCTCTCTCTCTCTTCGCTGCCATCGGGCGTGTTGGGGGCGGGTCAGCCAACGGCCCTATATGGCCAGCAGCAGCAGCGCCGTGGGACGGCGCGTCGTGGCGTCGCGCGGCTGTCTGGCGCGGCGTGGAGCTTCAACAAAAACAAAACAAAAAAAATATAGAGGCAGGCAAATTGACGGAGCAAAAGTGGCCATCCCATCCGCCCTCCGGACGTCCTTCAATCCGACCCAACCCGAACCAAGCGCGGCCGGCCGTGCCTCCCCGCCGCGCCGCCGCC
>NW_026267165.1:231206-233312 GCF_000697945.3 Frankliniella occidentalis
GGCGCTGAACGAACGCCCAACAGTCCGACTGATTTATACGACTGGGCTATGAGCTCTGCCCAAACGCCGCGCGCGCGCGCGCCAAACGCGAAAGCAAGAGTATCTCCTGACGGGGATGGGTTCGGTGGAGATCAATCTCTCCCAGCCCGCGGGATTTTATTAAATCCTTCTCCACCCGCACCTGCAGCCCCGCCGCGCGCGCGTCTGTCCCCCCCGGCCGAGCTGTCGTGCCGTACACTTCCGGTGGCGGGGCGTACAGCGCTCACCCCCCTCACCACCCTTACGTCCCTTCCCCTACCACCCTTTCGCCCTTCCCGCCTCACCACCCTTATACGCCCTCCCACTACATCTACGTGTGACAGGAGACACGCACACGTGACAGGTTTGCGTGCAATGGCTTACACAATAATATACGAGCTGGGGCGTTTGCGAACCTATACGTTTTATATTGTAGTTTGTTATGGCCGCCTTTGCTCATGTCAAAATGTCGGTTGTTTCATTTTGAAATGTTTACACATTTCGCGTTTCTCTGGCCTCTCTCCTTTTATGACTGCAATAATTATTTGGCTTCCCGCTCACTAGAAAAACTAATGCTACCGAGGGAACGTTTCTTGACGCAACCAAACTAGGAGACGTTTGGTGATGCAACCTGTTTGTGATGGCCCTATCCTTTTGCATGGGGTAGGTTGCATCAAGAAACGTTAGTTGGCTTGGTCACATGATGCAACGTTCCCTCGGTAACATTAGTTTTTCCAGTGAGATTCATTGAATTTCAACGAATGGTATTCGAAGGTGAGGGTGTGATGACAACGCTGCTAAAGGTGTAAATTTAAACAGATCAAAAGTCCAGGCCAGTCACTAACAAAATGTTAAAGTCATTAACTCTGTTTAGCAGCAGGTATGCCCCGTTATTGGGAAGCAAAAACGCGAGATGTGAAGAGGTCGGTTTCTCGTTTCCATTTATGCGCGATCAAGCGCGCGCGCCATATATATATCGTCTCCGTAAATGGAATTGATTCCGTACCGCATCATCGCCGTATAATGAGGCTTTCAACGCGGAGCGGCTACCTCCTCCCTCACACGGCGGCGGCGCTGGCATACTCCGCCAATAAAATGGCGCCGCGCGCGCTCTCTGCGGTTATCGAGTGATTGTTTAATTTATCGCCCCACACGCCCCACTCCACGCCCCGCCCCACGCGCGCGCCCCATTCTCGTATCGTGCTCCCCGCGCTTTCTGTTGGCCGCGCAGTCAACACGGTGGGAGAATGGGGCATAATCCGGATTGAATCACGACGGAACACTCGCGCGCAGCTCGCGCGCTCAGAATGCGGCTGCTCTCCCCCCCCCCTCTCACTACCGAACCCTTTTCCCGCAGTGCAAAGACAACCCGCCCCCACCCCGCACTGATGGTAAGAGCAGCAGCCAAACCCTTCCGGTCTCTTGATTAATGCGGTTTCGCTCGAGTGGCGTAGGGCAGAGAGAGGGAGAGAGAAGGGGTGGTGTGGGAGTGGTGGTAGATAAACGAGATAGATCCGAGAGGCCCCTGCAGCAGCTACCTCCTCACAGTGAGGGGGGGGGGGGTATAAACGAGCTGATTAGTGTTATCATAGTGTAAGCGCGCCTCACGCCAACACACGCGGGTCTAGTCGAACTTACGGACATAAGCACAGGTCGTGTGAGCTTAACGTTTATCGTGTTGTCCTGTTGAGGTTGGCGCTCTCGTGAGGGAAGCCGCACTCTTGCTGCTTGGCTTTGATCAAGCCGCCCTGCTGCGCTGCTCGAGTCGCATCTCTCCCCGGCTGCTCCTCAGCAGCGTCTCGCACTGCTTGTCCCCCTCTTTTTTTTATCTCCCCTTCCTGGAGCGTCCGTCGTCGTGGGCCGCGGGTGCGGCAGTCTCGCGCTGGAACGAAGTTTATTCGCGAGCTGCTTTGAGGGGGAGGGGGGGGGGGCTCCGGCCAATCCTGGCCCTGACTGGCTGCCGGCCGGTCGAACAGACCAGCAGTGACAGATCGGCTAAGCGGATTGCGGCGCGTCCAGTTGCCGGCTGGCCTCACTAGTTTTGCCGCAGCCGCCCCCCCCCCCCCCCCCCCCCCACGGCAGCCAGGC
>NW_026267165.1:233362-240448 GCF_000697945.3 Frankliniella occidentalis
CCCCCTCCCCCCCACACATGAGAGCGGCCAGACGCGGACTTTTGTGCTTTTAATTACCAGCGCTCACATCGCGTTCCAACAAAATATTCGCGACAGGAAACCACATAAACTCTCTCTTTGTCAGGGCAAACTTATCGGATTCATCCCAACATTTTAATGTAATGCAGATTGCAGCAACAATCACGTCATCTGTCGAAAAAATTAATGTGCTTTATTGTTGGCATCATTAGGTCATTTCATGACAGGAATTTTTTTTCTCCCAGCGCAAGCTTTGCCCTTTCCCACCCCTTGCCAGCCTTGTGGTACTGTGCAGTTTTGTTTAGAACGAGACCAACTTACAGTTGTTGCACACTGCTTTTACAAGTGGCGAAGGCCCAGTGTGAGTAGAGAGAATATAACTCAGAATAACTGCTGTAAAAAGTTCCGTAGCGGGCTGGTGCTCTAGCTTTATGAGCACTCCAGGCAGAATGTGTGAGAGTATATCCGGGCTCGAACCACAGCATATACACTCATAAATAAAGTGTTCAACTGGCGTGCACATGCAAGTGCTCAACACTGTACACTTTAAAGTGTTTGATTTGGACTAAATATTTTAATACTATGAAGTGTTCAAAAGAAAAGTTAAACACCTCAAAGTGTTTAACATCCGGGTAGGCTATGAAGCTTTGGACACTTAAAAGTGTCCAAATCTACTGTTCAACAATTAAGTATTCAAGTATTCAGTCAAACACTTAAAAGTGTGCAACATAGTCATGAGCACTTGGATGTGCACGCCAGTTGAATACTCTTGATCAGTATACCGATGAGTGCAGAGGAGCACCGGATTATTGCTAAAGACAGTGTGCAACTGGAGCGCACACCCAAAACGTTCAACTACACTGGGAAAACAAAAGGTAGGACCTAGTACTTAATGCCTTAAGGCATATTTATTCGCCTCTTTCTTAAGACATTAAAATTTAGTACCTTTTAAATTTGAAAGGTACTAAATTTTAATGTCTTAAGAAAGGCACGAAAGACTCCAAAGACACTAAAATTTAGCACCTTGGAAAATTTTCGTGATTTTCCAGGGGTGTGAATCTTTTCATGCCTCTGTACACGAAAGTCATGAACACCCCAAGAAGGATGTTAATTGCTACCTTTGTTTTTCCAGTGTACGTGGCGCACTTTTAAATATTTCTCTGGATATTTTTGTTTACTGAGAAGTTTTTAACGTTAAAGTTTGACTCTTAAGTGGTAAAGTGGATTGATGGCCATGCAGATTTGGACACTTTCAAGTGTTCAAATTCACATTTGAACACTTTCAAGTAATGAAAACTCCAGTCCATCATCTTAACGTATGTGCACCACGGCATTGTGAAGTTGTACACTCTTGTTATCAGTGTAAGCTGAGCGATTGTCTCACTGTCATTAACAGTAAACAGAAAACAATGTAACTGGATCTCACGATTTTGGGGAATGAAGAGTATGTTAACATGCACTTCATACGTCAAGCGTTTTTGATGGGGGGACCACCATCGCTGGTTCGTGCGCCTCCGTGTACACGAAGAGGACTAAGATTGAGGGGATGGCCACCAGGCAAACACAAGGAAACGAAAAAGAAGGAGGTGGAAAAGATGGGGGATGGGGGCGGGGACGATTGAATTGAGGTTAAAGGGGATGAAATGCTCGAGAGAGCGCCGTGGAGGACGGAGGCAGAGGTGGCGCCGGGATCAAGGAGGTCGCGCGCGCACGAAAGAGAAGGAGCACAGGGCGGCGGCAGGAGGGTGCGGGGGGAGGAGTGCTCCAGCAGCCCAGAGGTTCCGCAGCCGGATGAGAGGCATTGTCAGTGGTGATGGTGTGGTGTCCTTCGGCCCGGGCGGATGGAATGTCGGCCCGGTCCCAACTGGCCGAGCCGGGCCGAGCTGTGTGGTTCGAGTGCACGTGTCGGCCCTGGTCCCTCTTCTCTGCTCCTCTCCCTTGCTCCCTCAACATCGCTCTATCTCCCCTCGTCCTCCTTCCCCCCCTTGCTCCCTCCCATTGCCACCTCTTCTTATGGTCCCCTCCCCTTGCACCCTCCGCTTTGCACACTCCCGTTTACTCCCTCCCGTTGATCCCTCCCGTTGATCCCTCCCGTTGATCCCTCCCGTTGATCCCTCCCGTTGTTCCCTCCCGTTGCTCCCTCCCGTTGAATCCTCTCGTAGATCCCTCTCGTTGACCCTTTTCGTTGCTCCCTATCGTTGCTCCCTCTCGTTGCTCCCTCCCGTTCCCACCTCCCGTTGCCACCTCCCCCTCGCTCCCTCCTATGGCCCTGGCCCCTTATAGTATTTCCTGCGGTGGCCCTCACCCTTGCCGACGGCGAGAGTCGCGCTCCCAAGAAAGAACCAGCGCTCTGTTTGCCTGCGCTCTCAATGCCTGATGGAATAAAAGGCGTCCAACTGATTGCTCTATCGACCAGACCTCGCCGGAGGGCGGCCGCAGGGCGGGCTGGGCGCGCCGTGACCTGGCCCGTGTGTGTCGTAGCAATTTGCTGGGAGCGAGCAGCGCTTTGCTGTGTTTGTAAGTGCGGTCGATGCACTGTGGGCGTGACGGCGGCAACGCGACCAAATGCTTTCAGTGTTATTACTGATGATGACACCGTTTGCGTAAAGCGTCACGGTGTTTGTATTCGAGCTCATTTTTAAATAAATAAGAGAATACTCTGGAAACCCAAGTGTGTACTTGAATGCAGTATCTCCTGCATACCAACATATATGCAGAAAGTCCTGTGTACTTGGTCAAGTATGCAGGAGGTAGTGTGTACTTGTCAAGTACACACTAAGTCTCCTGCATAAATGTATGGAGGTTTTAGTGTGTACTTGACCAAGTAAACACTACCTCCTGCATACTTGACCAAGTACACACTACCTCGTGCATACTTGACCAAGTACACACTACCTCGTGCATACTTGACCAAGTACACACTACCTCCTGCATACTTGACCAAGTACACACTACCTCCTGCATACTTGACCAAGTACACAGGACCTCCTGCATACATGTAGGTATGCAGAACATACTGCATTCAAGTACACACTTGGGTTTCCAGAGTGAGCAAGGTGGTAACGGTCCAGTTACTTTAGAACGGCAGCAACACACCTCAGCACTTTGAGGTGGTTCGATGGGATTGGAATTATAGCACCCTCTAAAATAGCACCTGTTACAGTGAAAGTCCTTTATTAGTCTCAAGAGAGATGGTCATGTCTCTTCTTCCATCTTCCAGTCTCTGTCCCAAAATACGTTATCAAAAACAAATAGTTTGTGAGTGTAGCGGCAGGAGCAGGGCACATCACGGGGGAGGCAGCTGCTATGGCTATCGGCCTGTTCGGCAGCTGGGATGCAGATGGAACCTGTACAGAGCGCAACCCCGTGGCGCCCGCACTGCCACACAGCGTACCTTTGTCATAATGCGACGAAGCGCCATTGTGGGGGTTCCTTTTGGATCGGTGTTTCGTTTCAATGCGTGTATTTTTGTATTGTGCTCGTGTCGTTTTCAGGCAAGGCATTTCCTGGTTGCTCTGCACTGTCACGCGCAGACGGACGGCCCGTCCGCCCCCTCTCTCTCTCTCTCTCTCTCTCTCTCTCTCTCTCTCTCTTGGCTCTATCGATGCTGGGCATAAAGTTTACGCCGAGCGGGATATAGTAGAAGATTGGGAAGTGGGGGGCAACGAGGCGGGCAAAGCAAAGTGAGGGGGAAGGGAAAATCCGGGGAAATCACCTGTTTGAAGCGATGGAGGGTTGATGCCGCCGACACGTTGAGAGGTGGGTGGTAGGTGCGGCAACTTTGAAATCCTCTCTGACCGCCCGGCCCGGCCCCTCGTCCCTGTGTGAAACCCCTTGGCCTTCCGGTTCCACCCGAAGCCGCCCGTCCGGAGCTGTAGGCTCCAATGACACCGAAAAAACAAAGGTGTGATGTCCTACCTTTCCAGGGGCGTTAAACTCGTTTTAGGGGTTTTAAAGAGTATATTTTCAGTTTCTTCAAAATATTTTCTATATGAGCGAACCAATCACATTATCGCATTCCTCATCAAATTTCGCGTCAAACGAGCCTACATGTGATAGGGTTCAGATAAGCGGTCAGCAAATGAAAAGGAAGTCAAAAAGTACAAAAAATGAAATCAATCTATGCCATTTTTGAACAGAACCCCATCATATGTAGGCTCGTTTGACGCGGAATTTTGCGTAGATTACGAAAATAGGTTTTAGAATCCAATGTTGTTCCATGGGAAAGAAATATTTCGAAAAAACAGAAATTGTAATGCCTTTGGAGCTTTAACGCCTTTTAAAGGTAGGATGTCCTACCTTTGTTTTACCAGTGGACCCTCCTGCGAGACGTCGCTCTCTTACTTCTAACTAACGGTGTCGAGCACCGCGCAATCCCGGTCGTGGCAGAGGCAGAGTGTGTCTAATCAAGCAGAGAAGTTTTTGATAACGCAATTGAAAATTGAACATAAAAGCGCACAATAACCGAGTTGAAGACTTTCAGGTGCTTTTTTTAGTGTTGGATGGTGGAACACTTTATTTTTATCAGAGTGTGTGTACATCGTGTATGGCCAGGTTTGGGAATGAAAACGATTTAAATGATACACTGTGGGAAATAGTAGGAAGGAAGGAAGGTTTGAACGTTTACAAGGAAAATTTTCCTTGACGCAAGTTGTAAAATTTGAATTTGTAATCGTAAAAATACATGCAGTACGTTTTGACTTACAATCAGTTGGCGAGAAAAAATGAGCTGTCGTAAATTTACAACTTGGATGGTAATCCGAGTTTTCAAAAAAATGGAAATTTTCGACGATATTTTTCATCGTGTATATAGGGTTCCGCCCAGGTGTGCCTCAAGGGCACATGTCGTATCAAACGGTACCCTTTTTCAAAGTGTACCCCCCGGATGTTTTCCTGTTTTGTGTCTCGCGCGTTGTCACGGCTGGCACGTGCCGGCGTGTTTCTCCGCCGAGCACTCTCGCCACCACCACCGCCGTCTCCTTTTTCCCACTAGAGTCGGTTCGAATCTCCGCCCCCCCCCTCTCATGCACTCTCTGTGTCTTTTTACGACCTACCTTTCCATTTATTCTCCCGCCTTCTCGCCAGCCCCGCAATGACCCTCTTTCTGCACGTGCTCCGAAACCCTTTCCCTCTACCCTCTCCCTTTTAAACCCCCTCCTCCACACCTTCTATATATTCGCTTTCTTCCTCCAACGGTAGCGGTACCCCAAAACGATGGAGTGGGCTGCGGCGGTCCGCCGAACATCTGCCGGTAACAACTATTGGTAGCCCGTGCTCCCTCTGCTGGCCGTGTTCCTCTGGTGCCCCTCCCCCCCCCCCCCCATCTCCCCCAGCACCCCGCTTGGCGCGGTACCGAGTGCCAGCAGCCCCGCCCGGCCCCGGCCCAGCAGCAATATGTGGGTCAACAAAAGAGCACTGAGCCCCGAGACTCCGAGACTTCCCACGCCCGGCAGGACAGAGAGAGAGAGAGAGGGGCGGAGCAGCGACGGGGGAGGGAGAGAGAGAGATAGATGTTTGTTCTCCGCCACATGTCGTATACGTAGCGCCGGAACGTTTCTTGTTTTGTTTTTTTCTTGCTTCGCATGTATTTTAAACTTGTAATTAGAGTGGTAACTAGACAGGAAACGACCCAAACTCATAGCAGTTTGACTTATTTTCAAATGAAAAGAAAACTTGCGGCTTTAGGAAGCTTGCGAACCGTGCAGTGAGTGTTTGCGTATATAGCTCGCCGGGCGGGCTGAGCAGCGGGGATGAGCGGCTGAGCGCTGGCGCGGCGGCGGCGGGAGATACGAAATGTCAGGAGCAGGGCCTTGACTGACATCACTGCGTTCGAAAGAGAGGGAGAGTGGCTGGGAAGGGGGAAGGGGTGTAAGAGTGTGAGGAAGGGAGGGGTAGACGAGGGGGTTTACACGTGCGTGCGGTGCCATTGGTGACGTTGACAAGCTTCACGCATCAGTTGAGGGGAGAGCGATCCGCTGGGATGGAGCTAGCTGCACGCCCTACGTCCTAGTGTGTGCACCCTCTCCCCCCACCCCCCTTCCGCTGCTCCGCCGCGCTTGATCGTCGTGGTCGTCACTATGCGTCGGTCGCGAGGAATCGTCATCAGTGTCCTTCCCGCACTTTTCTCGCTCGCGCCACATTCTCACCAACTTAAATCACGATTCTACTCAGCCCCGGGACATCAACAGTAACATCCAGCCGGTTCCATCGGTTCCCCCCCCCCCTCCCTCTCCCAATTCAACTCCCGGCACGTACCCGCGGCGAGGCGCATTCTATTGAGCAGGAAACGGAACGGCACCGGCCTCGGCACCGGCGCTTTACAACAGGAGGTGGGGGGGAGGTATGGCGCAGCGATTCCGGCTGCACTGGAAACGGAAGTGTAGTAGTGTAGTTGTCTGAATGCCCTTTCGTGCGCTTAATAGAGCAAAAGTGTGAATTTTCCAAATTGTTAATTTCTAACAAACAAAGGTTTGTGAAGCAACTAGCAGCTCTTTAGTAAACAGATTTGCTTGGTATTACAAAGCATTTGGCAAATAAGCAAATGCTTTGTAATGCAAAGCAAATTCTTTTGTACTACAAAACTTCCAAAAATGTCGTGCTCTCACCTGCAAGTGTGTGTTGCTTGTGGAAAAGGGCTCTGCGCTGAACGTTCGCCAACTCGATCTCCAAAACGTTTCAACACATTTTAGTAAACAAAATTTGCACTTGCTGTGTTTTATAAATTTTTAAAAAAAGTGATGGGATTCTCCATTTTTGACTTGGGCTGTGTGTGAAGGCCGCCGCCCCTAGCCTCGTGTCGCTGAGAGCTGGTGGCCCGCCGCCGCTGCCTCCGCGCTCGGCGCCGCGCTCCGCTGCTCCGGGGATCCAAAGGGACGGCGACTGAATGGGGACACCCCGTCCGCGTGCTCTCGGCCCGTCCGGCCCCGACAGGACAAGCCGTCCTCTGACAAACTCGGCGTTTGTTTTTCATCGCTTGTTCGTTCCTGAGGACCGCGGCGGGGCCAGGGTGGGGGTACAGTCGGAGTCGCCCCCTTGACGATGAAGCCAGGACAAAAATTTTGCACCTTT
>NW_026267165.1:241093-245156 GCF_000697945.3 Frankliniella occidentalis
CAAGGGGAGCGGCCCAGGAGGGCCTCCGCCCCTTTTTCTCTCCGTCGCCCACGGGCGTCGCGCCTACGATTGCCTCCACGCCAGCCGTGCGCGGCCCGCGGGCGCGCCTATGCCCGCCCACTATACACCTGTCGCTATGCATAAAGGATTCGAGCTAATCAGGCCACTCGACCCCTCCATCCTCTCACCTCCGCTCCAAGTTTGCAAAGTCTGCTGCCGTCCCTCTCTGCTGCCGCCTCCCCTCCGCCCGCGCCCCTTCCCCTCCCGCCTCCTTGGTCCCCTTCCACCCGCATCCTCCCTCCCCTGGCTCCTTTTGCAGCTGTTTCCTCCTTGCCTACATCATGTGTACTCGCCACCTCCTCTCCCCCACTCTCTCTCCTGACGCCACAAGACTCTCCGCCCCTCCACCTCAACCCTTTCCGCCCCAGTTCAAACCCCCCGCGACCCTCCTTGACTCTCAGCAGCAGCGCGAGTAAGACGGAGAGGTGCCGGGCGGGCAAGGGGTTGGGTGGGAGTAAGGGGGGGGGGGGGGCGCCATGATGATGAACTTGACAAAGGACTCTGGCAAACGGGGCATACTGCGGTGTGCAGTTCACACCAGGAGGAGAGGGGCCCGAGGCCAGCGGGGCGTGGCGGAACGGGGTGAGGCAGAGGGGGGGGGGGCTTGGAAGGCGATTATGAAGACGGGCAGCGAAAGACAGTAGTGGTGGCGGTACGAAGGGGGGCACGAGGGTAGACAGTAGGGGCGCTCCCAAAAGGACGAGGAAGGGGAGGGAAAGGGAGGGAGGGTGGGGGCAGAAGAAGCAGTGGAGTGAAAGGGCACCCGATTGATCCCAGCGCACCTAATGCCGCTGATGATGCTCGCCGCCGATGACCTTGGCGGTGGCGGCCAGGTGCGGGCACGAGGGCGCGGGCCAGGGCCGCCTGTCCCCGCGAGGCCGTGGCGGTGGTGGTGGTTGGTGGGGCTGCGCTGGCAGCACCTCGCAGGTGCTTGCTGGAAGAAGAGCTGGAATTGAGCGGTCGTTTGCTTTAAATCCCCTGCCCGGGGCTGGCGGCGTCGGCCTGACGACGGCTGCCTCTCTCTTTACTCGCCGAAGCCCGCTCCGCCCCTCGCTGTAAGGAGCTGCGAGGGCCAGGGGGAGGCGCGACCGCTAAATTATGCAATGCTTCTCTAGCGTTTAATTTGTCCCGGGGCTCTGGCGCGAGCGGGGCTGGCAGGCGCCAGCTCCACGGCGAGCAACACCTCTCCGGCGCGAGACTTGGCGGACACGGGGGTGGAGGTGGCGGAGCTGGCGCTGGCGGTGCTGGCGGGTGAGCTCTAGCGATTGCTCTCCGTCTCTGTTTCTCTGTCTTCGTCTCTTTTTCTGTCTCTCTCCGATCCCCTCCTCCCCTGTCGCCCACACACACACACACACGCTCTGGTGGGGGAGGAAGCGGGCTGTGTGCGCTGCGGCAGTTCGAATGACAGCGCGGTGCTTCTGGTTCTGGTTTTACTCACCGAAGCCGATGCTGCTGCTGCTTTCTCGTTCTCGTTCTCGTCTCACTTTTCTCTCGCCCGAGTCGAATGAGACGCGCGAGTGTGCGAAATTGAGCGACCGGGTGGGTGGGTGGAGCCGGGAGAGGGTGAGTGGGGAGGCGGTAGGCGGCCGTGCAATATGTCCCGCAGCGCGCCGCCGCCACCACGCGCCGCCACGCCCGCGGCGAGGACGGCCATCGTTGTGATACGAGATTGTGTGGAGATGGGTTGGAGAGGTGCGCGGCGCGCGCGTGGCGTCGCAGGGGGGCGGCTGAGGCGTGTCTGTGTGGTCCTCCAGGAGGCCCACGCAGCCGTGCTCGAGCCCCAGCCCGGCGGCGGCGAAAGCCCTTTGGGCAGGAAACAAACACATGCGATCCCTCATGCACCGCCCCGTGCCAGAACAAATAAACCACTGATGACGCAGTGTTTGCGCCGACGTGATGCTACTGCCTGCCTCCGCCCTGCCCCCGCACTGCCCCCACACTGCCCCCGCCCTTGCTCCCGCCCTGCCCCCGCCCTGCCCCCGGCCCGTCCTTGCTAAGCGGCCGTCGCCGCACCACCAGCCCCACAGGATTTTGGAAGGATCACGGGTAAAGACGAAGAGAAATGCCTGTCGCGTGGGGCGCTCGGTGGTGACGCGCGAGACCGAGAAAAATGAAGAGAGAGAGGGAGAGAGAGAGGAGAAGAGAAAGAGCAAAGCGTTCAAAGAGGGGGGGGGGAGTTGGCGGTCCGAATGGAGAGCAGCGGCGTAGTAGAGTGTCGTGTGTTATTGCCGAAGGCAGCTGCCGAGCTGCCGCCGCTCGATGTCCTTTTTAGCGGCATCCTGTCAGGACCTCTCCAAGTGATTTGCTTTGAATGGCACGCGCAGCCGACCCCACTCCTCCTCCCTCCCCTTCCCCGAGAGCCTAAGAGCGAGTGCGCCCCCGCCATCAGCATCAGCCTACGCTCTCTCTGTATCTCCACCCCTCCACCCCTCCTCCCTAACCTCTCTTCCTCGCCTCATTCTCCTCTCTCGATCCGATGCGCGTGTTTTTTCGGAAAAGGGGGGAGGGGTTGAGACGTTTGAGACCCGCCTCGGCCCCCTCCCTCGGGGGCGCGTGCGATTGGTGATGGGTACTCGTGTGGGAGGGAGTGCGGGGGCAGCAGTCGGATGCGGGGGGTCATTCGATGGCAAATAAGGGGACAGGGACATGCGTGGCGTGGTAACTGTGAGGGGGATAGGCTCACCCACGCTAACACCGGGTCCGGCAGCAGCAGCAGCAATAGTAGCAAGCGGAAGGGGCAAGCAAGCGGCAGAAGGGGCAAAGAGGCAGCAGCGGCTGCCGCCGCCCGGGAGGCCTGCAACCGCTCCGGCCGAGGCGCGTGGGTGTGCGGCGGCCGGCCTACCCTTCGGTCCGCGGGCGCTCCGCCGCCTGGCCCTGGCCTGGCCTGGCCTGGCCTGTGCCGCGGCGGGGCGGGCTGGGCTCGCAGGCCGTGGAGGTTTCCACGGTTTTCATTCCCGTCGTGCGTGTGCGTTGAATCCGGAATGCCGCCCGCCTGGCTGCCGCGCGCGCCCCCGTGCGCGCCTGGTGGTCTGCGGGGCTCATGGCTCATGGCTCATGCCTTTATCCGGCGCGCTTGCTGCCCCGGTGAGCGCGCCAAGGTTATGGAAGACGCCGAGGGCACAGGGGTGTATGGGTCCTCCTGATCTTTCCGCCACCTGGTCGCCCACCTCCTCCATCCTCCCCTGTTCCCCCCATCGCTCTTCGCATCGTCAGGAATTTTCAATTCTTCCTCTCCTCGTCACTTCCGCTCCAGTCGGGGCGCAACGAGGAAAAGTCGCGCGCCCTCGCTGCTCTCTCGTTATTGTAATGACGAAACTCACTCTTACTTTACGTGGAGCTTGTTTGCGTGGCTATCGACGTGGGCCATGAGGTAAGATCGTAAGAAACCTATACAGTGCACGGCATACTTGCTGGAGTTGGGTTTCGTGAACACCGTGTTTTGTAGGAGTTTTACAAAGAACAAATTCGTTCAGTTACGAACGTAAATCGTAAACCACGGAGTTTTTTTGCCACCATGCATTGACATATTTAAGATCAGGCACAAAGATATCATTTGAGGCTATGCAATCCGTTCGGGCTGCTCAAATTGAATAATCCATATTGCCCATTGTCCACGCAACATGAAACATGAAAAGTGTTTTAAAAATCATCTCTCTCTTCTTTGCAGCGTTACCAACTACTTCCTGGTGAACCTCTCGTTCGCGGACCTGCTGGTGACGCTCATATGCATGCCCATGGCCGTGGGCACCAACGTGTCCAAGCTGTGGATCTACGGCGAGGTCATGTGCATGCTCACCACCTATTTTCAGGGTAAGTCCCTTCCAGGAACGCCCGACCAGCCTGCTCCGCTCGATTCGGCAGGCGGCTCCGACCACACGACGGAGGAACCCGTATGCAAACAGTCACCCCGCTCCTCATACGTCCCCTTCGCCGAACTCCTCACTCATGCTGCTACCCACTTTCTCTTCGCGTCACTTTATCCTCTCTCCCTCTCACTCGCTCC
>NW_026267165.1:245881-246210 GCF_000697945.3 Frankliniella occidentalis
CCGCCGCCACTTCCTCGACACGCCGACAGCGAAAGCAGGAGGACTGGTGCGCGTCTCCTTTTTCTGTTCTGCTCGCGTGACTCTGAGAGCGCCGCCGCCTAGAGCCGCTTGCTAGCCCCTCCCTCCTCCTCGCGGTGAGCGTGTGTGCGGGCGCGCGGGCGCGCCCATAGAGCCCAGCAGCTCGGCCTGCCGCACGGTCTCTGCAGCGCTTGAGCGACCTTAGCGACCTTCCCTCCCGGCCGCCGTCTTGCGATAAGGGACGTTTTGTAAAGGACCCTCGGCTCTTAATTACAATTTATAGAGGCGCCACCATGGCGCAGCGCGCCCCA
>NW_026267165.1:247116-248225 GCF_000697945.3 Frankliniella occidentalis
CCCCTCCCCCACCTCTCCCTTCTCTTAGAGCAGGCCTCGTTCGGCGGTTCGAAGATCCCTGGGGAACCTGCTGAAGGGTGTCTCGAGGACTCCCCAGGGCTCCTCTTGCGTCCAGGTCGGGTAACAGTAGATGGCTATAGTGCAAGATACTCTCCCCCCCTTTCCCCTCTCCCTTCACTACTCAACAATAAGGTGCTGTCAAAGTTTGGGTAAACTAGTATCTCAGTCACGCTCAAAAGGAAGTTTTGTTTTAACCTTTTTTATGTTGTTAGTCGGGTGCTCCTGATTTTTTACACCCAAAGCACAATAACGTGTGTGCATCTGGCCTAATAATCCAATCTGATTGATCGAACGATTGACAGCAGCTCAATCCGACTGAGCGTTATGGGTTTGAGGAAATTGTTTTCCCACGCTCGTGAATCCATCCCCTAACCCTTCTACCCGCCCCTCCCACCCTCGCATAGCCGAGCCGTTCGTTGGGTGCGCTCGTCTTGCCCAGGCTGTCGCACACGACCGGCCGCCTGTTCTAAACAGCACTACGCAAAATACACATCACTTTTGGGTGCCTTGCTCCGGGGGGGACAATGGCTTGTGGAAAAGTACGCCCATGGGCTAGTTGAAGGGGGAGGTTCTAGGGGAAGGGGGTGGGGTGGAGGGTACTCGGCACTCGGCGTGTGTAACAAACTTTGCTGTTTGCAGTGTACAAACCATCAACCCCTCCCCCCGCTCCTCCTTTCTGGTCTGTTTGTCTTGACCGTCGTGTCGGTGTCGGATCGGGGTCATGCTACGGCCGTCTGCTGTGTGGATGGAGTTACACGTTTGGGGCCGCGGGATCGAATACCGGGCGGGGCGGCAATTAAACTCTGCGCCGCTGCTCCTGCTGCCCTGGAGGGTGGTCGGCCACCACGCCCCGCCCCGCCGCCCCCGCCAAGGAGGCCTTCCCGCGCAGCCACCTGTAATAAACAGCCGTTTAATTTCTTCAGCCCTTTTCCCCCACCCCTTCGCCACCGCGCCGGTGCCCATTGCCGGCCTCCTGATCGGATCCTGTTATTTAGAGCTGCCCGACTGCCTGTCTGCTCGTCCGTCTGTCTGTCCACCGGGGGAGTGGG
>NW_026267165.1:249050-252841 GCF_000697945.3 Frankliniella occidentalis
GGGCTCTGAAAGCCCTGCGGTAGTCCCGCCACCACCGGCCCGACCACACCGATGGAAAGTAAGCGGACCGTGCCATCGGCTTGATATTGCGTCCCCTCAATTTATTTGTTTGTTTCCTTGTGTTTTTTGTTTTTTTGACAAAACATTAAAATGCGCGAGAGAGAGGGAGAGGCGTCTGCCACATCAAACTTGACGCTTCCCTTTTTTCCCCTCTTTTCCCTGCTCTCGTATTGTCTTTCTCCAATATCGTTTTGTAGACATTTGTTTGTCCTCTTCTGTGGTGCACCATCAGACACAAGCCAGCCCCCAGCCCCGGACTCTACTAGACGGCCAGATTCTTGAAATGTTTGCCATCCGCGTCCGCCTCCGGGGGTTATTGTCTGCTGTTCGCTGACCTCTTGCCCGGCCCCGCTGCTCCCTTCCTCCTCCTCCCTCTGTGCTTTTCTTTCCCTTTTTTTGTTGCTTCCCTCACCACTACTACCACCACCCTCTTCATTTCCCTCTCACCATCCGCGGAGCCAGCGCACGGGAGGACAATGTGTCCACTTTTCTCTTTTTATGTGCAAAAGAAGGACACGGCAGGGCGATGCGCCCCACGCCAAATAGGTCCCCGTTTACTGCCAGCGACATGGCCCTCCTCGCTGCGCCCTGCCACTCCCCGCTACGCCACGCCACGCTAGTTCCGGTTTACGCCGCCGAATCGCTTAGATACTGTTGGAGGGATGCCAACAGTGGGCACGCCGTGAGGCGCCGTGTGCGCTGCGCGCGCGCGCGCGCGCGCGTGTGTGTGTGTGTGTGTGTGTGTCTGCGTATGTGTTATTGGCATTGTTAAAGGCAAGGTTAAGGCATAATAGATGGATGTGAGAGAGAGGCATAGAAGGGGAAGTGACAGTCAAGGTCGCCCGCATGTGTGCCTTTCTTATCCAGAAGCAAGCCGTACGAAATTGAAGGCTGTATACCCTAGCCCAGCCAAACACAGAGGGAATACTTAGAGGTTCCAGCTCGAGCCTTTTCAATACTTAGCAGAGGGCCGAGGGGGCAATAACTCCCTTTGGATGTGTACATATGATTCCCGAAATCCTTGATTCCCAGTGATTCCCGTCCACTAATGTTCATTTCTTAGGTTTTCTAGTGGTGGAAAACGCTTAATTCGACTAATTTGAACGAGTTCAACTAAGTTCCCGCTTATTTAAAGCGATTTCTGTTGATTTTGAGTAAATTTTATCCTGATGATTCCCAGGCAGATGTACACATGATTCCCGGAGTTATTTCCCATTCGTACTTAGCACTGCAAGTGCTAAAGCATGAAATTCGATCGCACCGTGTAGTAAACACGGCCTTTGGCTAACCGACTGGACTGGGGTCGCGGAAGTCTTCCTGCCTCCTGCGATAGAACAGGGATTTTTTACAGCGAAACGCCCGGAAATGCTTACCTCTCAGTTGGTTTCTTAGAGCTATATAGCTATGCTATGGCTAGCCATTGTAATAGAGGGGTAGAGGAGAGCGCTCGTATCCTCACCCGCGCCTGGAGTCTAGGGCGCCCTTCTCTCATAGTAGCACCCTTAAAGACGTCAGACGTCATGACATGACATGACATGGGTCATGGGTCCAACTCAGCTCGGCCGAACTTCGTTATGCAAGCCAAGAGAACGAGATAGAGCGAGGGAGAGAGAGAAAAAATAGGCGCGTGATTTTGCATTATTTATTTTTGCAATTTACTCGCATATCCCGTTTCCTCTTTCTCTATTTGCCGCTGTGCCCGCCGCGCGCTCGCGGCTATAGCGCCACGCCGGTAAGCGCTCCGGCTGCCCCGGCGAATGACGGCACAAAGGCGGGCGGCGCGCACCTGATGACAAGTCTCAGGCGAGTCTCAAAGCCTCCACGCGGCACATCGCCTTGCGTGCATTCATGCCGAGGAGACCAAAGGGAAGCGGCAGTTTTGTCTGTAAAGTCGGAGAGGCGCGGAGGGGCGCGGGCCGGGAGCGACCTGCGGGCGGAGCTCCTCCGGGGCCCGTGTTCCCCCTTGTCACTAGGTTGAAGGGGCTCCTTCTTTAGAAGACGTTTTGATTTCAAAGCACTCTGTGAAACGTGTAGTGTCTCGTTACTATACTATGACATGTGTTGGGAGGTTGCCATTATTACGGTTTATTTCATGGACATTTTTTCCCCAGTGTGGTTGTGAAAAATATATTTGTAAATTTACAGCATATGTTGCTTTTGTATTTTTGATTTTACTAAGCATGTTGTCAATTTGCGACTGCCCGCCCACTCTTGCTCGGCGATGAATTCAAAGTCGATGCAGAGTGCGATTGTTTTTAAATTGTAATTTTTTATTGACTTGTTAAATTGTAATTTTACTACACACACAGGGTGATCTACAGGCTTCTTCCTTTATTTTGCTTATACTGTACCGTATGCAGGCGTGCGGACGGGTTGCATACTCTCACGGGGCCGTAAGGCGCCGTGGTGAGCGACGGCAGGCAAGCCCTCCCGCATGCCTGCATGCGGTACAGTGTAGGCATAAAATAAAGAAAGGGGCCTATGGACCACCCTGAATTAAGAGAAATTTCACTGCTACCCTTATAAGTTTCTCTCGTGGTTTACATTGCTGCAAATATCTCCATATTAGTATACACTACACGGAAAAAAAATAAGTAAGGTGTGGTAGCTAAATTAGTTAGCTGGCAGCGTGACAGCAAATGGCTAACCTGTAAGAGCCAAGGCGTCAGCTGTGCGAGCTAAGCGTGAGCTACCAGAGATAATCCGCATAAGCTGTAACGACTAATGCAAAATATTTGATTTTTTTTGAAAAATATTTTTCAATTTTTGATTACTGTTTACTATTTACACCTGCTGGTGATGTCTCACAATTCTGCACTTTTTCCGAGAACCAGTTAGGAACGACCTGAGTGGGTGTTGAACCCGTCCTTCTGCTTTGCGGCGCGCCAACTCGGAGGCACTGAGCCACTGCGCGCGATGAGACTGGGATGGATAGCGTAAGCAAGCAAGGGCGAGCAAGGGGGGACTTTCAAAAACCAAACTTCAAGTTTGTGCATTAGTCCTTGCAGCTAATAAACTTTGCTGGTCTAGGCCAGACGTAGGCTGCCCTAATCAACACTTGATAAGCTTGGTTGGTGACCGGTGGTGACCGAAGATTATTTCACGGAGCGAATCTTAAAGCTAGTTTAGATGATATGTCTCTTTTTCAGGCTGGTTAGCTGCTGGTCACAACGCCTTAGCAAACCCAAAGAAGAATAGTTTAGTTCTGTGAACTAAAGGGCATTTAGCTACCGAAACCAAAGTCGTCCTTTGTTTCTCCTATCTTACATAAAGGCTGTAAAACCAAATGCTTATGTTCCACGAGCAAAATACATTTGCTATCACGCTGCCAGCTACTAGCACAGAAGCTGTCCCAGCTAATGTTTAGCTGCAGGAATTTTTTTTTCCGTGTACCGTAATCGTTGCTCTTTACATTTCCGTTTTTCGCCCTTCTCTCTCTCTCGTTTTGTTCTTCGCAGATGTACGCGAGAAGGCCCTGGTGAACGGGGAACATAACTAGTTCCGGCCCCACGCCTTCCTTCCGGCTGGCCGGCCGGCCGCAGACTTCACAGTGTCCACCTTAGCTCCTTTATACGGCTCGAGTGCACGGCGAGTGGACGGCTTTACAGCCAGAGTTCTCTCAGCCCCTCCCAACGGGCAGACCAGGAGGGCTGTCGTGACAGGCGGTGACGTCTGCACGCAATCCCCTTCTTTCTCCTCGTTTTGTCCTCTTCTCTCTCTCTCTCTCTCTC
>NW_026267165.1:253051-257341 GCF_000697945.3 Frankliniella occidentalis
GGGCTGAGCAGTGGCAGCTCTGGGAAATATTAAGAGGAGACAACTACTCTTCAGGCGAAGTCCATTGATGTGAAGCAAAACACTGCCATATTGCCTAGAAGGGGAAGCTTTCGCTAGATGACTGAAGACTCATCAGATAGCAGTCCAAGGGGTAACCCCACCCCCTGAAATGATGAACGCATACGAGTATTTTTACTAGTATGTTGAAAGGTTTTAATGAGTTTTTTAGGGGGAATTTTCAAGGTTTTTTTGCGACGATTGGCGAGTTAGTAATGAAAAGTACTGACGAGGCGCATGTTTCTGAACGATCAGATCCATCCTTTTCCCACCTACGTCAGATAGAGCAGAGAAAGCGCTCCGTCGCTTCAGCAGACGCCCAACGCCAACGCAGTCGTTTTGGCACGCTTGGCTCTCGCTCAACCGCAGTTAGCGGGGAATGGAGTGCTTAAGTGGGTACTTTGGAAGAACTACTACGGGTAGGCTGTCGGTTTCCACGCTGCCGCCGGGAGCGAGGGCAAGACCCAGTTGTGCTTGCTGCCCTCCCCTAACCCAATCAAGTAGAACCAAGAAGTTTTGTCTTTGCTTGCAGACGACACGTCTGCTGCATATTTTTACTTCAGCGCCAACTTTATCAGAAACCACTGCTGCCGCTCACTCCTCTCTCTCCCTCTCGATGCGAGTCACGCCCTCCCCATCCCCCGCCTTCTCTCAGCTGCTCTTTGCTACAGGCTGCTGCAACTGCCCTGCGGCTTTAGGAACAACTTTGAGTCACGTTTGCTGCGATATGTTTCCTTGCTGAACCAGTTTACTACCTTCTGCTGCCACCCGCCCTGCTTTCGGATCGGAACGACTCTTTTCCAACTATTTCGGAAAATTTCTCATATTTCTTTTTTTTTTTAAAGTAAAACAACGTTGAATGCAGTGTACTGAGTGTATCTTATCAATCGTATCCCATCAGCCGATCGATCAGACCAGTGTGATGGATTAACCTAGTACGTAAGGCACAATGGCACCTGCACCGGATATATATCCTACACTATAGTGTATCAAAAAAACGTGCGTGTATCCAATTATTCAAAATTAATTAACAGAGCCTGTTTCTCTGACTATCGATCTCTTTCCACATTTTTTTTTCTTTTTTTTGAAAAGGTGACGTTCATCCTCTATATATTTGTTCAAACAAGTTTACAGAATGCGTGATTCTGTCTGTTACAGGCGTGTCCGTGTCCGCATCCGTGTTCACCATCACGGCCATGAGCATCGACCGCTACCTGGCCATCCGTCACCCGATGGCGTTCAGGAAGGTGTTCAACCGGAAGTCGACCATCTTCGTGAGTGTGTTGTGTGCGGCGCGTGTGTGGCTGAGCCCGCGGGCCTTTGGATTCGCGCCAGGTGCCGGGAGAGGAGATGGGACCGGAAATTGAAACTCCCGCTGCCGCGGCGTGGCGTGCATGTTGTTGTTTTATTGGCTGAGCTGGTGAGACGGCTCGGACCCCTGCGGGTTCGCCGGAAACGGACGCAGGGGTACTTACTTCCGGTGTGTGTGTGTGTGTGTGTGTGTGTGTGTCGGAAAGGGGGGAGGAGAAGGGGCGCGCGTGGGCTGAATTAACCGAATTAAAAGACTCGGAAGACCCCTGGAAGTAGGGAGGGCTGCTTGCTCCAGGGGAGAGGGGGAATGGGGATCGAGGGGGAAAGGGGGGGCGCCAGGACCCCCCGCGTGGGATTAAATGTCTCGAGACCCTCCACGGAAGATGTCCCCCCCCCCCCTCCGCCCCCATCTCCGTCCCGTTATTGAGGGACTATCGTTTTACTCGTCGCGTAGCTCCGCTCGCAGCGCTGCCGTCGGAATGAGAAGAACCGGGACCCTTAAGGCGACACTCAACCGGGGCCAACTGCCGTGCCGACGCCTCGGTCGCTTATGCGAAAGCCAGACTGCCAACATCTGGACTGGGAAATCCCATATGCTTCATAAGCGCGTCATATAATGTGTATATTGATCAATTTTCATGTGAAGGAGGTGCTGGTGGCCTTGACGTGATGACTAGTGTGTCTGCCCCTTCAAAACTAGTTCTGACAGGTGGAGGCAAAAAACATTTGCGGACTAGCATAGATCGATCTGTGCCTCCTTGGCTCGCTCCTTGGTCAATAGGCTTCACGATTCACTTAAGTCATTTGGTTATGTTGCCAGAGCGCTAGAGTGCGTGCACTGTTTAAAATTACCACGGCGAATTGTTACGGTGAACTCAATTAATTTGCTACCGGGTCTGGACCGTTACGGGCCACTTGCTCGCGCTCGAAATAGTCTAGTATACTAGAGCAGGTTGGTGCACGTGCACGACAATGCAAACTTGGAGTTGGTGCGCCCAATAAAGTGTGGAGCCGAAACTCGTAATACATTTTCTTCTACTAATCTGGGGATGGAAGCCAAGCCCCACGCTCTTTTACTGAAGAGGGAAAAGGAGTGGGATTTTTCATTCCGCTCGCTAAATCAACTTGAAGGTCAGAGTAACAAGATGCCAGCTGACGCCAGGCCGTCAGTATGAAAGCGTTTCCCGAAAACTTCAATTTAGAGTATTTGGACTGCGCGCCCGTGTTATTTATACAAGGCAGCAAGACAAGCAGCTGGCCAGCCTCAGCATTCGGGAATCGCGGGGGGTCTCGTCTCGTCTCGTCTCACCTCACCTCAACTCACCTTCACCTCACCGCGTCTCGCCTCACCTCCACCTACACCACTGTCAGTGACACGGCGGGCCTAGCCTCGCGGCGGATTTGTGTAACCACCTCAGCGCCCCCGAGTCCCCCCCAGGGTGTGAGTGAGACGGGCGACTCGGTGCCGCAATGAGGGCAAGCAGTGCGACTGCCGGGCGGGGCGGGCCGAGGCGGGGCGAGGCTAGGCCGGGCCACCTGGCTCTATGCGTACGGCTGCGTGGAACTGCGTTGGCACTGCTCATTCTGCCTCCGCACAGCAGGAAGTTAATCCTGCATAATGAGCGGGCCAGAGTATGAAATGCCGCTCCGCTGGCCGCATCCCCTCCCCCCCCCACTCTCTCCTTCCCTGCCCTCCACCTTCCCCTCCCCTCGCCTTGTTCTAATCCCCTTCCCCCCAGCACTCCCATCTCTGCCCATGTTTGCCCGCGCCGCCGCCGTCTCGCTGGAGCGCCCGACGGTGGCGGGGTAGGCCAGCCCGCCGCACTCGGCTGCCCGGCTCCGCGCCCGGGTGCCTACCCACCCACCAGGGGCTCTGCCCGGCTCTGCCTGGCTCTGCGCGGCGCTCTGCCGCACTGCGCCTTGCGATACTGAGCTTAAGAAGCTAGGAATAACTAATGGTTTGCTATATTCCCATTATTCATGGCTTCCATGATGAGGTATCGCGTTATTGTAAATAAAATGTAATAAACTTCAAATGGTGAAACCCATTTCAATTTTTTTAAGTCATAGTAATTTTCTACATATTGAATGTGCTGCATTTTGTTTGAAATCGCAGCCTGGTAGCGATGGTTAGGAATCTCAAAGATCTGCAAATAATTAGGGCGCAGAGATTTTGTGAGAACACTATCGCAAATCCGCTATCAGTGTGCGACTTCGCCGCCGCGCCGCTCCACTGCGGTATCTTCCGTCTTTCGATGACACTTTGCCAGTTTTGGGAAGTCGGTTGTCTCACAGAATGAATGTAGGTCATTGCGATGATAATGTACTGAACAAAGCAGACCTTGGGAAACTTTTGCGGTATGGAATATAAGGGTAGGTGGGCTTTCTGGATGGGGTGTACCCGCGCTCTGGTGGCCGTCTGCCATGGCTGCCTCCTGACGCTGCCACGCTGCCCTGCCCCTCTACGCCCCACCACGCCCCGCCTCACGCCCCGCCAGCCCCGCCACACCCGGTCGTACCCGCCCCACCCGCACCCTTAGGCATCGCTCGGACCGGCCAACAAAACCAATTTGTCCCCGGGGGAGGGGGGGGGGAGGCGCGGCGGAGCTGGACTCGCCGTCCACTTGCAGAGACAGCACTGGCTCACGCTCGTACCATCTCCCCGGACCTTCAAGTGTGCCGTTGTTGTGACCTCGTTGTCCGCCTGTATGCGGCTTGTTCAACGAACGCTGTGTGTCTGTCGTCCAGGTGATCGTGGCCCTGTGGGTGGTGTCGACGCTGCTGTTCGCGCCGCTGCTCTGGGTGCAGCAGACGCAGCCGGTGTACCTGCCGGGCCTTGAGGAGGCCGTCGAGACCTACGGCCTCAAGTTCTGCATGGAGAACTGGTCCAAGCAGGATTTCAGCAAAAAGGTTTACGGTGAG
>NW_026267165.1:258181-260705 GCF_000697945.3 Frankliniella occidentalis
GCCCGGCCCGACCCGGCCGCCGAATTCCGAGTGAAAGAATTTGTAATTCAAGCACGTGTTTGAGCTGGACCCGCCGGTCCTCCAGACTCGGCGCACCTGACCGGCAGGAAACGGCACTTGAACGTAAGCGACTCGTTTTTCTAAGACCCCATCCTCGTCCGCCGGATCGGCTCTTACATTCAATTTCGTTTTCGAGATATCAGTCTTATGCCGTCGTTACTCTGGGACTTTTTTTTTCGTAAAACGGTCTCACACCTTTTTGCTGAGCTTAACTTGAACTTGAAATTAAACTTTAACTTTAAATGCTCAGCTCTGTCAGGAAGCGCAAGGGGAGACCGCCCGGAAGACTGCGTGAAGTGAGGCGCCTGGTGTGAGACATGGGATGTGAGGTGGACAGGCATGCCAACCAAAATCGCGAAACCATTTTAATTTTAGCGCGCCGCAGGCCAAGGTAGACGCACATTTAGCTCAGCTTCACACGGTTTTAAAAAAAGGCACTTGTGTCCCACACCTTTCAATGTAAAGGCACTTTGTGTTCTTCACCTTTCTTTATTGATTTCGATTCAGAGTGAGTCCCACACCCGCTGGGCCAGAAACAGTGTGTCCAATAACACCGAACGTATGGAAGACTGTCCAACACTGTTTGATGTCGGACACCATATGTCGCACACACAAACGAGTGCCTCACATCAAATAATAAAGGTGTAGTACACAAGTGCCTCAGAGTAAAAGGTGTGAGATCGTCTTACAGAAAGGTGTCCAGAGTGGAGTGGCGCGAGCGTCCAGCCGTGCTGCCTTGATGGGCTCCTGGACGACGTGTTGCGATCGTCGCGGGCTGAGCGTGTCGGAGGGTCCGGGGGACGTTGACGGATTGTTTCGAACGCGCCTCGATAGTACGCTTCGTCAGCGCCTCGTCGAAGGGCAAAGGACGGGGCGTGGCAGGGCGTGGCAGGGCGTGGCGGTGCGTGCGCCGTATACTAATGTTTTTCTCTCTTTTTTTATCTTTATTTCCAACCCTTCGTGGAGGGCTAAACAAGTGGCGAGAGGGGGGCGGGGCACGTTATAGGTCGATGCTCGCCAGTTTTGCATTCCTGAAAGCCCCTCTCCCTGCCCCTCTCAACCCTCTTCCCTTTCACCCCTCTGAGTACTAACCGAGAAGGCCGCCGAGCAGGCCCTGCAGGGGACAAACGGACGACCAGCTTTTTTTTCTCTTCTCTCTCTCTTGCCCTGGTGTGTAACGATGTCGATGTCTCAGGGGCGTGCCTGTTCACGATGGTGTACGCCATCCCGGGGACGGTGGTGGTGGCCGCGTACTCGCTCATGGGTCGGCGGCTGTGCGCCGTCAAGCCACCCTTCGACGAGAACTCGACGGCGGGCAGCGCCAGCTCGCAACAGGCAAGGAAATCAGTTGCAAAATGTTTCAAATATTATTTTTTCTGAAAATATTTATTGACGACAAATGCCTTAAAAAATTAAAAAGCATGATACCAAGATTGCACTAAGTTGGACAAATTGTGAATGGTTGTTGGGTTGGACGGTTGTGACACTTTGGTGTGGTTGCAGGGCTCCCGCCTGGTGCGCGAGCGGCGACGCGTGGCGCGCATCCTGCTCGTGCTCGCCATCCTCTTCGCCATGTGCTGGCTGCCGTACAACGTCATCATGCTCGTGCTCGATCTGCTCGACTCGAGCGACAACGTGCAGTGGCTCATCGACGTGAGTACCGAGAGGAACGACACAATACGACGAGGAGGAGAGTAACGAGCGTATCGCATCGCCGTCGTGCTGGTCGTTTGGGCACCCCCTGCTCCCACGGCGGGGCACTTCTACACTCTACACTACAAACAAAATCATTGTAAACCCCACCTCCCCCTCCCCCTTTTCCATTTGTAAAAGAAACAGGAAATATAAAAAAAAGGAAATAAGAAAAAAAATCGGAAAAATCAGGAAAAGTCTAAAAAGTCAGGGCCCCCCCGTCCTGCTCCCGCCGCCGCCTTGTTGACCGAGCGCCCCGCTCCTGCTCCCTGTTTGCAGATGCTGCCCTTCACCTTGCTGCTGGGCCACTGCAACTCGGCCATCAACCCGCTGCTCTACTGCTTCATGACGCGCAACTTCCGGCGCACGGTCAGGGGGCTGTTCACCCGGCGCCGGCCCCGGCCCCTGGGCAACCGGCCGCAGCAGCGCTGCAAAGTAAGCACCACCGCAGGGGCGGCGCGGCGCCGGCCTTGGCCTTCAGGAGGCACACTGGGTGTCTTTCTAGGCAGTCCCCAAGACACAGGTCATGGTACAGGTCGTGGTACACGTCGTGGCAGGAGGCACACTGGGTGTCTTTCTAGGCAGTCCCCAAGACTGTCTCTACCAGAGGAGGGGCTCGGCGTGGATATGGTAGAGACCGGATGTCGGTTGGAGTGGCTCATATAGCACGGCTCACTGGGGCAGTGGGCAGTGCATTTCATGGAGTGGCCACAACGGGTGGGAAAGGCAACGCCACCTGCTAAACGCCGCTTTTGGTCGGATAGTGGGGGAG
>NW_026267165.1:263914-265136 GCF_000697945.3 Frankliniella occidentalis
GTGGCTCTCCTTTCCGCGCGCAGCGGGCGCCCCGTCGCCACAACCGCGAAGGGGAGAGCTAGGAGAGCATCGCCAACTTGAAATACGATTTGTTTTTCGATCTGCGGATAGCAGACGCGACCGCGGGCGCGCCCCGCTCCGCACGCAACGTGCGGGCGCGGCGAGCGCTCTGTAACAGAAACAGGAATTGTGCCTCAAGGTCACGGCTAGGTGTGTGCTGTTGTGCCTGTGTGGGCGTGTGCTGTTACACTTCGCGTGGAGACGGCGAGCGCCGCTGCTTGTTATGCAACCATAACAACATGCATGCTGCGAGGATTGTGACGTGCGCATCCACTTCTCGGTTATATGTTCATTTTGGTCGGAGTGCGCGGCGACTGTGCCATCTGCATTAGCTGATTTGCAGCAATTTGCAGTCCGGCCGTCGTGAGTCCGGGTCTAGTCCGGGCCGGCGGGGTCGTCGGCTATTATGGGCGGTGTTGTGGACTGGACGGGCCGCGACGGACCCTCCAACCTCCCTCCCCCTCCGTCTTCCCCCCCTTGCCCAACTATGATAGCAGGGTCCTTGGGAGACGGTCACCTACCGGTTACAAAGTCGCGGACCCGAATCTGATTGGAGCTGATCCTGCTGCGACACTGCTGTCACTTTTATTTTGTTATCTCCAACCTCTCAGATTGCTAGTCCCTGGGCGTGGCGCGGGTGTTTATTGGTGGCACCACGCCGGAGACCTGTCGCCTGCTGTTCTGTAAACCCGTCGTTGGCCACCACAGACCCCTTTTATATCCTGTAACCTATCCGTGGCCACATTATGGCCTCCTGACCTGCTGTGCTGTAAGCTGTAACCCTGTTCCGACGCACCAGCAGCTGTAGGCGCCATAGAGCGTCGCGTCGCGTCGCGCTGGCGCGCCTGCTGCTCCTCGCTGATGTTTCCCCGCTCTCACTGTTAGCCGCCGTTTTGTTTTTATATCCCACCGCGCCTCACTTGCGAGGTGCACGTGGAGTGCTCGTTTGTCATTCCCCATTAGACGTGTGATGAGCTGAGGTGGTGGTAGCGGGAGCAGCGGCAGGGGCCAGCAGCAGGCCTCTTCAAGGTCCGCGCCGCGCGGCCGGGTGGGGTGGGCGGTGCGCGAGGCGGGGCGCCGGCGCCACAACCCCTTAGGCACGGTTGGGGAGCTCAGTGCCCCCCTCCCGACCAAACACCTGTCTGCACCAATGGGAAATGTT
>NW_026267165.1:265186-268683 GCF_000697945.3 Frankliniella occidentalis
TCCAGGCGCCGCGCCCCGCGGCGCACCCGCCGTACACGGCGCTGTGGGTGTGCTGCATTGTGGATTGTTTGCGCCAATTGGTTCCAGATTCGAGCTTGCCCCCGTACAGCCAGCGCCACCTCTTCGAGCGGCTACGATTCGTATCACAGCCCTCACAGACGATGCTACGTGCTAAGGCTGCACACATTACGCGACAGTCGCGGGGATCATCACGAGGGCCACGGGGCGCAGTGGGGGCCGCAGTGGGGGGGCCCCAGCCCGGGCCCCAGCTCGAGCACGCGGCTCACGCGCCTCGTCCGCACGCCCAGTGGGCCCAGCGCGGCGCCCACCAGGAGCAGCCTCAGCCTGGAGCAACGCTACCTGTGAGCGGGCCGCAGCAGGCCGGGCTGCAGGGCCTGCACCTGCACCACAGCCACCACCACCACCACTACTGCAACAACACGGAGGACTCGGTCTCCTCGCTGCCGCCCGAGAGCGACGCGGTCGAGCTGCACCACTTCAAGGCCAACGGCAGCCTCAACGGCATCGCCGCCACGCCGTAGCGGCATAGGGTGGCTCTCGCCCCCCGCTCGCTCCGGGTCTCAATCCCACCGACTGCACCGTTTCATTTATTTTTACCTTTTCTCGTCGAGTATCGTTTCCGCCGGGTCTTCCCCTATGTTGTAGAAATGGTTGTGAAAGCGTTTGCTACGTTGTGCGAATGGCGTTGTGAATTTTCTATGATTGTAATCACTTTTGAAAGCCTATTTCGGTATATGTGTGCGGCCTCACCAGTAATGTTACCAGTTACATATACCCGTATGTTGTTTTGTATGCGTGCGTGTATGTGTTAGTCGATACCCCGAGCCTTGCGTCTTTAAGGCACGGGGTATCGGCATCTCCTGTTTGCGGCCTCCGAACTTAGCAGTCAACCGCCTTAAATGTTTTTTTTCCCAAACAATATTTTTTTAAATGCCCCAAGCCTAATTTGCTCAAGGATTTAGTCATCACTATTGATGTTTATTTTGTTTGTGTTCAGTTTTCCGCTAGGCTTGCTGAATTATTGAGGGAAAAGTGTCTCAAACCAATAAAGACAAAGACAATTTTTGATTGCTAATTAGAAGAAAATGGAAGAGAGCACATGCATTTCAGTGATGGTGCTGGCGCCAGTAAGTAGGCAGATAATCACAAATTAATATGTCAGCTCTCTGCTGGGCAGTGGAAAAATATGAGAGCTTAAGAAGTGACTGTTTTGATGATTACCTGTGATCGATTGTTTTAAGCAGAGAAATTTTGTCCAATATTTACCGACAATGTGTAAATGAGCTTACAGTGTCCATATCACATTGGCAAACAAAGAGACTATGTACTTTCCTAAAAAAATAAAAAAATACAACATTCCTAGGCCAGTTAAGAAACAAGCCTAGAATGCTTAATTTAAAGTCAGTGTGCCATTACTCTTTTCTCATATTTTTGTAAGATTACTAGGTACCTTCAGAGCTCATTTCTTGGAGGATTTGTTTGATTTGCCTATAAATTTGTTGTTGTAAGTACAAACTATCTTTATAAAAATTTCTAACTCATTTGTCACCAAGTGTACAAAACGGAGAGTGACTTCTGTAAAATTCATGTTCATTGTATTATGATATTTTTCCAAGATAAAAAATATTGATATGAAGCCAATTTATGAGAGTATTTTCAGTCATTCACTAAAACTGATTACAAAAAAACAATGAGAGAACCATTCAGTAGCACACTTTTCATTATATTTAGTTAATTTCAAATATCATTTTGAATATTAGACAGAGGCATAAGGTTCACATACAAAGCTATGAAAACTGCACATTAAAAATGAGCAGCAGTGACAAACAAACAGCAGAATGTAATCAAAGACTATAGCATGTTACGACACATAATCACATGACACATGATTGGAAATACAATTTCTTAAACGTCTCGCAACAATGTACAGCAGACAACTACTACAAAACATTTTTCCACTGACTTATTGCTACAGTATTGAGGTAACTATTCTTGAATATATTATCACACAGTCATGTTACATAATACCTTAAAAATATTGAAACAAATAGATTCTTTCAGATATTTATAAGACAAAAGAACATTAAATTTCTCTAATATACAATTATTCTTGTTTTCGAGGAGCAGAAGCAGCCAAATGTAATTCATAAAGCTGTGCAATTTGCTCATCACGTAAAAGGCTTAGCGCTTCTTCATCCAAATTTTCTCCTATGTCACGTCCTGTCTTTGGACCTCTTAATCCTAATTGCTCAGAGAGGTTCAAAGCATAATTCTGAAAAACATAAGGTAAATTTTATTGATTTCATTATCTAGAGAGAGAAATATTAATTACAGAAGAAGCTAATTGGTGCGTTGGCAGATTTCAGCATTCTTGACACCAATACTAACTAACAATAGTCGTGATAAATCACATGTAGTTTCAAATATACTAACCGTCCATTCATTCATGAAAACATTTGCCTCAGATGTATTACAACCCTTGTGTCTTTTGAATTCATCTCTGATGTATGAATTTCCCAGTGCTTGTAATTCCACTGGTAGACCTCTGTGAAGCTTTAAAATAGTCTTGTAAAGTAGCCTAACCCTTTGCACATGTGCCTGCGCCATTTAGGAGCAGTTTGGTCAGCTGACAACGTACCTCACTAAATATTTATCGCAAAATATAAACTCAACGTACTGCAGTACCAGTACCATAACCTAGAAATCTACTTTGTTGTTGAAAAATCGATTTCTCGACAGCCCGGCAGGTCTGCCAACGTCTAAAAGAAAAAATCCAAACATAAAGAGGGAACCTCTGCCTTAAGCAAGAGGCTAATTAAAAAATATATTACATAATTTACATACTTTCTTCCCTAAACTGGTGCACTAGCTTGCTTCTGAAGTATGAATTTTCGATATGCTAGAAATGCATCAAGCAACAACAAAGTAGCATTTGAGAGGGCTCTGACAGGATTCAACATGGAAGCCAACCCAGGACATGCCCTAATATCCGTCTTGTTATCCTCGTTTTTGCTGTGTTGATCGCGAGTAAACGAACCAGTACGTCTGCGCGCGGTATTGATTTGAAGGAGGGATCAGCTGTGACCGCGGCAGGTGCTTGTCCTGGGTGCGTGTGCCGTCTATCGCAGACGTCGAGGGGTTGACGTTGACAGAAAGCAGATGACAGCGGCCGCACCGCAGCAGCCACCGCAGCCGCAGCAGTAGCCATGAAGGCCGAGGCTATGGCTCTTGCCCATGGCATTCATGCCAGTCGTTGGCGGCGCGGCGGGCAGTGTAGTCACATCGGCGCCGCCGGTCCAACAACTCGCTGTCTCACCAGTCCCTGCCGGCAGCACCATGAGTGTGGACATCCATAATCGACCCACAACAGCTGCCCCTGCATCCATAGCCATGGATGACGATCAAGACGAGTTTGAAGATGCCTGTGAGGACTTGTCGGAGGGTGAGCTGGAGGACAGCCACCTCTACCACCCGTC
>NW_026267165.1:272493-275760 GCF_000697945.3 Frankliniella occidentalis
AAACCTCAAAGAGCTCTTGTCACCCCTGTGCCTCCAAGTGGGACACTGCAGCGTGTCCAACAGGGCTCACAAGTTACTCCCAAACCTCAACCCCTTTGTGTGAGTATATTAACTTCTAAAATAAACCATTAAAATGGGACTTCATATTTTACACATTACTTTTGTTCTTTCACAATATAGGTTCCTGCTATACAGCCAATTCTGAAGACACCTGTTGCTCTCTCAGCGCAGTCTCGACTCAGACAGCAGCAGGTTCAACAGAGTCCACAGGCTCCCCCTCGGCCTCAGCTTAATTATCAGAGTGGTGCTCCAAAATATCTGTATCCACCATCTTCAATCAAGCTGGGCTGGACCAAACAGTATCCTGTTGGCAGTGGAATGAAGAATCAGGGCAACACCTGTTATATTAATGCTGCATTGCAGGTATATTTGTGTCTATCTATCCATTTGCTGTTTTAGTTTTCACTTAAAAGTATTGTCTATAGTTTCCGATAAATTTCTTTGTTCATAGGCACTATTTCACATACCTGCATTTGTCTCATTGGTCCTTGAGGACCAAAGGCACCGAGACAATTGTACTCTAAAAAAGAATAATACATGCTTGATGTGCTCTGTAGCAGAGACTCTGATAAGAAGTCACCAGTCCTCTCTTGTGGTCCCTGTTCGAATTTACAACCAACTGCCCAGTAAGATCTTACTTATGACTCCAAACTTATGTTAGACTGTCTCATCAAATTATCATGGGTCTGTGACTTAACGCATATAAGTTATGCGTTAGTTATATAACTTAACTAATAGAGAATATTGATGAAAGTTCAGATTATGGGTTTTCAAAAAACATTCTAGTGTATGTCAGACGTTTATCTGGCACAAAAATGTCTATATAAGGTGAAGTTTCAGTTGTCTCTCATAATTTAAAAGTTTTAACTTTAACAGTTACCATAATGCGTTAAAGGGTACTCGAGTGTTAAGTTATGGACCCCTGCAAATTATCCTTCAACTCATTCTGATTTTAGTGATTCACTCTTTTTTGAAGAGAGGGAGGCAGGAGGACTCACATGAGTTCTTAACTCATTATCTGGACAAGCTTGATGAAGAGTATTTAAAGCGGTTTCCAATTTCTCAGTGAGTAATATGTTATTGTGATACAATTAGTTTCTAACAAATACGTCTTATCTGGGATTTCATCTTTTACTACTTCTCCAGGAGAAACTCCAACAATTCTGCAACATCACCCATCAAATTAATATTTCAGGGACATATCCTTCAAGAAGGTGAGCAATTAACAATAAGTATAACAGCAACAATCATTCTCAGAGCATTACTTTATGGTTTGTGTAGGATTCTGTTGAAAAAGCTTACCATTTTTCCTATGTTGCAGTAACTTGCCTCAATTGCAAAGGAGTTTCAAAGTCCATTCAGTCCATTAGCGACCTGAATGTGGTGTTGCAGGATAGTGTACTGCAGGCAATTTCTGTCTATTTTCAGCCATCGAAGCTGGTTGGCTATAAATGCCAAAATTGCAGGTCCCAAAGTGGGGCTTACAAAGCGTCCTCTATAATCAATCCTCCTAATGTGTTGGTTATTACTTTAAACAGGTGATTACATTTATTGCTCTATATCTATCTTTATGCTCATTAGCAATACTTCAGTGTTCTATTTTTTTATTTGTCAAACAATAGATTTCAGGCACAGACAGGGGCCAAAATAAACTCGCCCTGCAAGGTGGATCCAACGTTGGACCTCAAGAAGTTTTACAAAGGTAGGTGAATCTTAAAGACATTTGAAATGTGTTCCTTTCCAACTGCTGAAGTGGGGTTGCGGTTTTAAATTTTATATTTTATATTTGATGTCGATATTAAATTTTAAACTTGAGTCATTCACTAAACTTATTGTCTCATATTTTTTCAGGAAACAAAGATGGTTGTAGGTACAAATTTTTGGCTTGTGTAAACCATCATGGTCCAGGGGCAAAACGTGGCCATTACACTTGCCTTGCTGTTGCAGCTAATGGCTCAACATATGAGTTTGATGATGAAAAGGTATGAAATTCCTGTTCAATTATTATTGCTTCATCTCAAGTCGGGTGAATGTGTACCAATAATTAATGCCATTTTTCAGGTCTCACCAGTGCAAAACTCATCTGCTGATGACAACGTTGCCCTTGGCAGCTACTTCATTTTCTATGAAAAGCAACAAAATAAACTAGTTGACAAAAAATAATGATGGACTTCGCTTTTAATTTCCTCTGAAGTATTTACCCAGTGTGTATCTAATTACACCTAAGGACATGCATTCTCTCTGGGTAAGGACAACTATTGTACATATGGGGTTAGTGTATTTTGCTCACATCTAACCCAAATACAAATTTGTATTCAAATTTGTGTCTTGCCAGGAACTAATATCTAGAAATGTTCCTAGTATCTGGGTTAAATGTGTCCAAAACATTTCTAATCTTGGTACAAAATTGTCCTTTCCTGTTAGGGGTTTCGGTCGTTTCTATGGCCACATTCAAAAAACCCGGGCGTCTAACATGGGATTTTTACGCGGGATCGATGGAGAAGTTTCGTTTTTTGAGGTTGGCTACACGGGCGTAAAAGTGAGAGAGACAGAAAATAACGTCAGCGCCTCCTAGCGGGAGTCGGGTGCGGTTGTCCATAGCCATGGATGACGATCAAGACGAGTTTGAAGATGCCTGTGAGGACTTGTCGGAGGGTGAGCTGGAGGACAGCCACCTCTACCACCCGTCAGGCCAGGATCTTGAAAGCGCTCTGCTGGATGCTCGCAAGAGCATCAACTATTTTTTTAACAACCAGTTTGATGAGGCGCGCTTGACACTGAAAGCTTACCAGGATACAAGCCTGTATCATTCGCTTGGCTCATCTGTATTCTGTTTTCTGGAGGCAATGTTGACTTTCCGAGCCAAACACATAAAGGCAGCTTCAGCAGCACTAAAGACATGTGTCAATGTCTGTGACCAGCACCGCAGGAAGAATTCTATGGTTGAAACAATTGGAAAGATGGTGAAGCGACCTAATTATAATTCGTACACCACCATGGAAATTCATGCTGAGCTTTGCTACGCAGAAGCATTGCTATTAAAATCCATCTTGACATTTGTGGAAGATGAAACGCTAGTTACTTTTCTCAAGGCTGGCTTGAAGATTCGCTCATGTTTCAACTCCTACAAGGAGTGTGCAGAGATCCTCAAGAATCGGGACTGGACTGATGATCCGCACAAGGTATGTTAATTTTCTAAATTATAGT
>NW_026267165.1:285654-290260 GCF_000697945.3 Frankliniella occidentalis
TCCCCCCCTCCTCCTCCCTTCCCCGCTCTGCTCTCTTGTAATTAAAAAGTGTAAAAAGTAATATCATGTATTTCATTCTGTCATGTTGCAGGTCCATTTTGAAAGTGGTGTACGGATGGGAATTGGTGCCTTCAACCTCATGATATCCCTCCTCCCTGCGAGAATAATCAAGCTGCTGGAGTTCATTGGATTTGGTGGAAACAAGGCATTTGGGTTGAATGAACTTGAGCAGGGCTTCATGCTCAAGTCGGGCCTAAGACAGGTGAGTACATTTTATTTGATAGAATTTATATCTTTTGTTATGGTCTAATGGGCAAAAATCTGAGTCAAACCATTTCTTTATGTTTTCAGATTCTTTGTGTTATGATGCTCCTAGCATATAATCTACTTGTTGTCTATGTTCTGAGCCACACCGATGGAGATCTTGAGCTGTGTGAGAAAATCCTTAAGGAACAGCTTGAACAATATCCCAAGGGTGTTTGGTTCCTATTCTTTAAGGGTCGCCTGGAGTTCATGAAAGGCAACCTTGCTGAGGCAGATAAATGGTATATTCGCTCCTGGCAATCGCAAGGAAAATGGCCTCATTTCCACCACCTCTGCTTCTGGGAGCTCATGTTTGTGCACGCTTTGCGCTTAGATTGGCGCACTTCTAATAAATATGCTGAGAGCCTAGTAGCGGATTCCAGATGGTCCCGTACTATCTATCAATACCAACAGGCTGCCATACTGCTCATGGTAGAAGATCTGACACCGGATGAGAAATCTAAGGTATTTAAAACATTTTTTGAAAATTAATATTACCCTGAACAACTACCGACAACTACCTCTTGTGATCGCTTACTTAAATTTCTATCTTTAGATTGAAGAGTTGATGAGAACAGCTCCAGAATTCAAGCAACGTCTTGCTGGCAAATCCTTGCCCATGGAAAAATTTGTGATCAGGAAGACTGAACGCTATTTTGCTCAGAAGAAATTTCTAATTCTACCTGGAGTGGAATTGGTTTATATGTGGAATCTTTTCAAAACACTCAAGTCTAAGTGGTCCTTAGCAGAAAATATATATAAACTTGTTGAGAATACTTTGCAAGAATTTGATGAAACAAACAAGTATTCCTCTAACTTTGATGCAGACAATAGGTAATTTCATATTAATTTGGTTCATTGCAGTAGATTCAATTTTTGAACTTCTCATCTAATCTGTCTTACATTTCTAGGGCACTGCTTCTCCTATTGAAGGGAGCTCTTCTCCATGTTATGGGGACCCCACTTCAAGCCCAGCAGTGCTTACAACAAGTAATAGCGCTTGAAAAACAAATTCAAGATGATACACACATTGTTCCATATGCCCTAGTAGAACTTGCTGTTATAGCTAAAAACCAGGGTGAAAATGAGCAAGCAGTTCAACTTATTGAAAGTGCAAGGAAAAACTACACTGGCTATTCCTTGGAAAGTCGTTTGCATTTTAGAATGCATTCATTGATGTTAGACATTGGAGCCCAGAAAAAGAATAATGGTGCGGAAGATGCATTAGAAAATGGGGATGAAAATGGCTGTTATGATACACATCTTTAGTAGCTGATATCAAGAGTGATGACAATTTTTGAACCTAGTCTAATACGGAAAAGCTTGTTTCTCAAGCTTTAGTAGCAGAGTTTCTTGAGTAATATAATTTTGTCTTTTATATTTTATTTTTGCGTGTTACAAGATCCAGCTTGACTCATTTAATGTGTGGAAAACACTAATTTCAGAGATGAAAAGTGTGCCTTCTGTTTTAGCACAGTAATGAGACACTTTGTCATCAATGAGGGAGAAGTAATCCTTTCTTTACTTTGAGCTTAGAAATGGTCAGCACATTGGCCATGGCTCGGTAATTATAAACCAAAGAAAATAAAAATAATTGTTACAAGTGTGTGGTGCACAGCGTAAGAAAAAATAACTTTTTGTCATCGAATGAACCTGCACTTCTTGTTGATGTTGTTTGATACTGATCTTTTTCAAGTGCTCAAAAATTTGCTATGGAAATCTTTATAAAAAATGTAGTATTCTAATTTCGTGGAAAAGAGTATTGTGCTTAAAATGACTACGGTTTTTGTTTTTGTTGATTATTCGTACTGTATTTTCAATTTTGACTTGAAACTATTTTCGACTTAAAACTGTTTTTCAGTGTTCCTGTAGCATGCCAGCACAGTATAGAATTTCTACTAGATTTTGACATTTGTTACACTTGATACCAAACACCAGCCTTCCATGAAGTCATCAATCAGTGATGGCAGTATCTAGTAGATCAAATATGATGATGTACCTGAACATAACAGCTGTTAAATTCTATCTGTTTCAATGTTGTCTTTTGTGCATATTAGCTCTATGAAGTTTTGTTCTATTTATTTTCATTATATGTTGTTTTTTTCTGATTTAGAAATTATAATTGTATGTTCAGGATGGAAGTTGTGCTCACCTAAAAGGAGCTGAGACATTTTGACTTTTTTTTTTTCATTTTGTGTTTGAAACTAATAACTAGCACCAGTGGGAATTCCATACTACACTGAGTTTATTTCTTACATCTGATCAGAAATGTCAGATTTTTTTTTGTTCAAAACGAATCTTTAAGGTATGCGAACAGGTGTGTTTTGCACCCTTACAAGAATAATGTGAATGTGATAAACAAGAGGGGCTCGTTTTTCCCTCTTTTTCGGTGTCTGTTATTATGCAATCTTGTGTTTTTTTGAAAAAGTATATCCTCCTACGATCAGTTTGAGATCCTATTTTCTTGACTCTTGTCTTTTGGTATTGTGTAGAATTTCTCTCTGTCTTCTTCTATTTCTCTCTATATTAAAAGCTTTAGTACAATTGTTGCATTCCTCATGCTTCCCATATTAGAACTTATCAATAGTTAAACATTTCAGCTAATTTTTTGTCTACAAATCGTTACTAGTTCCTCAAAAACATTCCATATTTTAAGAAATTTTTAGCTGTGTACGCTATATGTGTATGCAATAAAATACCTGATAATAAGAATATGCTATGTTTGAAATAGTCTTGGAAGACAATATTTAGGGCCAAATTCCATCTCTTTTCTATCAAAATGAATAAAAACTTGTTAAAATACTACAGTTTAGACACTGTATGTGGTTATTTTAAGCCTGTTTGTGCCTCTTTTGATATTGTGTAATTTATATTGTATAAATTTCTTACACCATCAAGTCAAACTAAGCCTTGTTCAGAGTATTTTGATTATTTTTCTGCATTAAATTATTCCTAATTACACGTACGTGCATAGTGCTTAATGGTTTTCTGTTTAATGTAAATATGTATATAGATATACCATTCTCAGTCGGTATTAGTACTTTAATATGTAATTTTAGGGTTGAGTAATCTTTAACCAACTTATCGATTTCTTCTTCATGACACTTGCTGTAATAGAGCGCTTGCGAGCTTGAAGTACTTCAGAAATTACACATGTTTCTAGGTATTTATTTTCTTTGCCACGTCACACAGGAATGGCTAGCTTGGCATCTCTGCTCTTCAGCATGGGTAAATTAGTCTTATGTTTTTGTTTCCTCACATAGAACACCTACCTCATAAAGCAGTGATCTGTTTTCTGGCTTTAAAAGTTGGACTTAAATTCAACCATACACGAATTGTCTGAGAAATTTCTGTGTTCGCTGTTTAAACAAAGCAGATTATTATTAGATTTAAAAAATATGTGTTTTATGCAAATGTTTTGATGGAGACAGGTATTTTTTAAAATGTGATTTAGTGAATTATTATTTTTTTAATTGTTGTCATTTGTTCATACTCAAATAAAAGACAAAGTGGTGGATCTGGTTTGCTTTATTCTCCTGAAAGTCGCTGTTCACATCATCTGGGATGGGCCTCGCCCAGTAAGCGCCCGAGCAGCTCCGGGTATGCAACCCCCTGCGCTCACCTGCTGAACGGGACTGCCTACCCGGCTGCTCACCAGGCGTTCGCCGCCCCGCGCGGCCGCCTCGCGCCGAGCTACAGGGAGCCCTGCAGGCTCTTCGGGGGTCGGATCATCGCCGGGATGTCCAGCTGGTCCAGGAGGCTGTTAATGACCGGCGGCAGCTGTTTCTCAACAGCATCCTTGATGGTTCGTCTCATCGAACCGACGACAGCATTGGCCACGCCCGAGGCCACCCATCCGAAGATACCGTCCTTGATTCCGACGTTGATCTTCCTAGAGAGAGAGAGAATGGGAGGGGCGAGTAAAATAAGAGACAAGAAACTAGCGAAAGCTAGCGCAGCAGGAGGCGCACTCACCCTAGGTCCTCGACGTGCAGCTCTACCAACGACGGCTTTAGGGTGTCCGTGAACATGCTGAGCATGAGGCTGGCCTTCGTACCCGTCACGGTGGCGTCCACCTCCCCATGCTGCTTCACAACCCCGGTCTTCGCGTTGAAGGTGTAGTGGGCCTGGAGCGCAGCATGGTGGTTAAACACCTTGCAGAACACGCGGGGGACTTAGGACTAAATATGGCGAGGGGCGGGGAGCCACTCACATGAACCCGGCTGACTTTGATCCCCATCCTGACCACGAGCTGCCTCGCGTCTTTGATGAAGAGGATGTCCGCATCTCCGTCACGCTCCAC
>NW_026267165.1:290310-293101 GCF_000697945.3 Frankliniella occidentalis
TATTTTTTTTCTTTGCCTCTGTCAGAAATTATTTGTGCATTTGTAGATCTTTCTTTTCCTTACACTTCAAATTTATATGGATAAGCATCCATTTTTTTGTTAATGCATAAAGAGTTAATAGCAGCCCCCCACTCTATGGGGCGACAGACGCTCTCTTTTATGGCTCCAAACCCAAACATCAATTAGTTGGTGGTGACATGTTGATGGCAGGGCGGTGCTGTGGTGAGCGCAAGAGAGATCACGCGAGATAGGACTCTGTCACCTGGCTGGCGCTTGCTGCGCTGCCGCTGCCATGCGCCCGGATGGGCCCCGGGCCCCGACACGCCATGGCGCCAGGGTGCGCGCGCACCGGGCCTGCCCGCCCGCTGCCCGCCTGTCGTGTTACCCCGCCGCCCCCGCTGCCCCCGTCCCCTTGCTGGCGCGCCCGAACAGATTGCTGATGAATATTAATATTTGCCGCCGTAAGACTAAAGCTGCTTGCGGTTTTGCGCTGGGCCCCCCAGGCCTCGGGGGGCCCGTCGCGTCGTCGCCCGAACAGTTGTCTGTCACGCTACCTGTCTCACGCACCACTTCCGCTGGGAAAGACCCCATATAGGCGGATTTTGTTTTTATTTTTCCCCGCTCACCAATCTGTCTCCCTAGAATTAGTCTCTCGTGGTATCCATGTCGTTCCTAGCCTCGCAGATGCCCAGAGCATCCTGTTGTGAGGGAAGTCCGGGGAAGTCCCACTACTCCCCGCCCCGCCCCCGCGTGTCACTCGGGTCAAGCCTTGTTTGTCGTGTCATGTGATCGATTGCGAATGACGGTTTTTGTTTTTTTTTCGCTGAGGGTAGTCTCTGTCGCCACACTGTATGTATGGTGACGCCAACGGTTCCATGCTCTGCGGTGGGTGTGTGGGGGAGGGGGGGGCATGCATGCATGCTTGCTGCTCTGCCTCGCATGCACAGGTCTGCAGGGCTGCGGGCGCTCTCGGCACGGCGCGGTGCCACCTCAGCGCCGCGAGTGGAAAAACCACCTTAGAGGGCGTTTTGTTGTATTTGTTTCCTCGAATGGACCGGCGAGAGACGCAGGCTTATATTATGTGTCCGGGTCGCTCTCCCGAGACCCTGGTGCGGATGCCGCTCGTGCGGGGGACATGCGTTTTGTTTCCGTTTTCTTCTCATTCCACCCGCGTAGAGGCCAATGCCAATGCTGAAAATGTCTCACGATAAAACCACAGGAAAAAAATTTCAGAAGGAAGTGGAGCAGTAGGCAAGATCCGGTTTTTGGCGGCACGTTTGATAAAACCTTCAATGTAGCCGACCATGAATAGCTAATAACAGCCTGAGAGAAGAGCAGTTGACGGACCGTTTCGCAGGGGGGAAGTGGGGAGGTTCCTTAAGGAAGAATTTTGGACCGTTGGTATTTCGTTAACCACTTTTCCTCGATTGATGGGGCATAGCTATGTAAAATCTTCCAATACCATGTGGTAAAAAGGCCACGTAATCAGGGTGCGAACCCGGTGGAGAAAATGTTGAGGAACGTGGCTGCACTACCAGTCTAATTCTCTGGGGACCAAACACCTGTCTGCACCAATGGGAAATGTTTCGCATTATGTTCGGACGGAGCGCTGCCAAACTGAAGGTCGTTGAGAGGTCTGTGGAAAAAAAATTGGGCGAAGTGTGTGGGAGAGGGGCGGTTGAGGAGGAGGGAGCTGTTGTCGGTACATGAGCAGGAGCCCATACGTTCCTTCGCGGATAACTCTATACGTCTTCGTTCACGGACGCTGTTTTTGATGGCCTTCCGAATGGGTTTCCTCGTTTCATCCTCCGGTGGCGACTTTGTTCGGATCAACACTTCTTGTCTCGTCTCTGACGACTTCAAATCACATCCTCGCTGGAACTGAAGAAATAAGCTGCCATAGGAGGACAGCAAAATGAGTCAGTGTGATGGTTCTGAGGACAATGTTTCCTCCCGTCGTTTGACAAGGCATGTGTCTGTCGCTCGCCTGTTGGTGTTCGTCGGCTGATGCGTGGCGGAACGCGGAACGACTCGCTTGCTTTAATTAATTCGATTCTTTGCGGTAGTGCGTTTTGTTTCTATTTTTATTATTTTTTTCTACACCCCACGCGACTTATTCCCCCTCGTGCGTCTCATCAACACGGGAAGGGGACCCCATTGTGAGCGCTTCTTTATCACCCGCGGCCCGAGCTTCACAATGGGATGGAGAGTGATGGAGCCGTGGTAGCGGCCGCAGGTGTCTGGCGCGCACGGCCAGCGGAAAGGGATCGGACCCGATCAGAACGGAACGGAACGGGGATAGAAAAATGGGTTTATCTCGACACGGGGACGGGGAGGGGGCAGGAACACCTGTCGTGCCTGCTGCTGCTGCTCGCGCGCTCAAACAAATTAGTAAGCCTTTATAATCAACCGTGCGATCGTCCATAAAGTGCGTCCATTTATCTCAGAATCGTTCAGCAAATTACAGAGAAGCTATACAGGGTGGGTGATCCGCGCCGTCCGCACGCATGAATCCGGTACAGTATAAGCAGAAAACAACCACGGCGCGGATCACCCACCCTGTAGGCGCCTGTGAGGCTCGGGTTAGGCCACCCTGCAGTACACGCATGCACTTGCAGGCGCGATGTTGCCTACCTACCAGGCGCCATGAGAGCTTGCACGACAAGCTGAACTTGGGGGGCTCGTAACCGCAAATGACGGTCGTGCTTTCTACGATTATGGCGCCCGCGCCACTCACCGTCCCACATTTTGTACAAACTCTGTTCCTCAAATGTCCATCCTGTCCCGTCCG
>NW_026267165.1:301076-306585 GCF_000697945.3 Frankliniella occidentalis
GGGGTGAATCACGCACCGTGGATTGATTGTGGTTGACACGTCATCCCACCTACGTCCTTGCCGCCCCAACCAGCCCCCTTATCCCCTCTACTGTGTCTCGTTGTGGTAGGTAGATATCGACCAACACCGAGCGAACATCAGGATGCATCATCCAAGCCCTAGTCTCTTGCATCATCCGTCGCGTTTCATCGCAGTGAACAAAATCTCGAAAAATCTTCGAAAGGAAAGCGCGATATGGAGGGAAACGTCGCCGCGAGCGTTTCCGCGCCATAAAGACGACTTATCTTGGCCCGGGCCAGCCTTTGCTTTGTGACCGGCGCGTGAAACGCATGGCGCCGTGAAGTGACAGAGAAGGAAGCCGCGCCTGTTGCCTTTTGGGGCGTCACCGGGCTCAGCCTCTCGCTCTGGTGCCCAAGTTCGCGCCTCTGCTGTCTTATCAGAGAAGGAAGGGGGGAGGGGGGGCAGGGCCTGAGGGCCTAATGGGCGGGGCCGCGCAGTGGTAACCGCTGACCGCCGCCTCATCCGCCGCGCCCCGCGCCAGTCGGGCAGGCTTTGTCATCGGACGCTCATGTCGTTCACGTCGGTCTCTCCCGCCCTCCCGGGCGCTCCCACGTCGGTGAGTAATGCATACACCTCGGCATACACACTCTAGATGTAAAGAAAAAAATGTGTTCCTTAGACAGGAACGTTTCTGTGTGCACCCAGGTCCAGGCCGGATACAAATTTGTTCCTAAAACAGGACAAATTGTGCAAAACTTAAATTTTTTGTCCAGTTTCAATAACCAGTTCGCATCCGGTCTGGATGTGCACAGAGACGTTCAAAATTGCTTCTTCACATTAAGATTGAAGGGTATCGTCAAGAAAGTACGTCCGGTTTTCTCAGATTCATTCGTCAAAATACGGGAGCTTGGCGCCTGCGAGACTCGGGGCAGGCCGACCCGCAGTACTCGCATGCATTGCAGGCAAGATGTTGCCTACCCATCGGGCGCTATGCGATCTTGCGTAGGCTGCTGAACTTGACAGGACCATGACGGAGAATGACCGACGAGCTTTCTGCGGCTTTTCAACTCACCTCACGTGTGTGCGCATGGCCACCATATGGTCACGTCGAACATGGCCACACACAGAGTTTTCTCAGAGGGAACGTGCTTTGGCCAGTCGGGAGAAATGATTCTCTCTAAACCATAACAACTTTCTATGCGTGACGTACCCGCGGCCAGCTTGTTAGGTGTTAACAATGATATTGCTGAGAAAGTTATTTCTACCAATACACAAGTGATAAACCGGTAAACAATTGTGAGAGCTCAACTTGATAATTGTGCACTCAACAGCAAAGTTTAACAGTTGCAAAGTAGTGCACAACTACCGTGTTGAACACCTACTTAATCAGTGCACCTTTGACAGGATACGTTGTTGATAGCTTATCAATCAGATTGTGCCACTACGGCTGAGAGTGTGTTCACCATCTATATATTATCCTCCACTGTCCCCCCGACCGATGAGAGAGCTGATGTCCTCTGGGGGTGGGTGGATCCATGCCCTGAGAGAAAAACCAATGAGGGTGACTGCTGCTGCACCGCACTCGACCGCACCAAGGTCCTCAATAAATTACACGGGCCTCGGTGTCTCGGGGTCGCCCCCCCCCCCCAAAAAAAAATCCCCTACGCATCAGGGGGGTGGGAGTGGGATACGACTGCCCCCTTTGCCCCCCTCCCATAAACGCCTGAACGGTAGGCAATCTGAGCTACCAACCCCTGTATATAGTCAACTTGATAAGCCCCCCCCCCCCTATCAGCCCTTATGCCAACCCTGGATCCTGCTGTGGGTGTTCACGATTGAGAACTACCTGGAGGGGTGGCAGCAGCGTCGCTTACCAGGAGCCTAGCAGCAGCAGCAGCAGCGGCAGGCTCGTCGCCAGGAGGGACAGGGACGCCGCGGCCATTGCGGGGAGACTGGCCCTGCGGGGCTCGCCGGGGCGAGGCTCGCGCGTCCCGATCGCGGACTTATCTGGCCGCTGCGCCTCTCAGGTGGCCCGATAATCTTTGCGCGATGCCCACCGGGGGCCACCTGGTGGCGCGCAGAGCGGGCGGTGGGGACCGGTAGAACAGCCACCGCATACAATACGCCGGCCCTAGTTGTGAGGGTTCCAAATTTCTTTCCGGATCGCGGTAATAATTGCCTTTCCGCTCAGATCGAGGCGTCGGGACATAATACGTAACTATAAAGCAGCGCGGGAAAAAAAAGAACACAACACGGGGAAGTACATGGGGGCGAAACAGTTTGAAGCTTCCCTCCATCAAATCAGGGTGTGAAACCCTACACTGCGAATATACCCTCGCTAGGTTCGAGTAGCTGAAGTCCCTACGTGGGGCCTTCAGCAGTTTGGGAATCAGAGTGGACGATATTTCTTAGCGTTGTATTTTAAAATCATCACTAAAGGAATTCATTTTAAAATTAATAACTTGACTAATCCTGCAAAGGGAAATAGGGTTTATATTGGCAACATCGCATAGCACTCGTCACTTGGGGCTTCTGTCGTCTGCTACATGTTTACCCAATCGCCGGTGCTGGATGCTGGATTTCGATAACTTTTCTTATTGTACTTTCTTTGTTTGTTTGATAGAAAATGGCCAATCCGACACGTACTCCGTCTCAAGACGAAGTAACATACTTCTACATTGGTCTTGGCCTAGCGATTGGTTCGACCATCTTTATTGGTGAGTAGTAGTTGCCATGACGTAACCTGTCAGTTTCTAAATGAAGAAGCCAATGTGTCAGCTTAACCCTTGTTTTGTTTTGTGTTATTTTTTACATTTTATCCATAAACGTATCCTTTTTATTATCCGTTGTTTGTGGCTGGTTACTATTAAAACTCACGTGGTCCTGGTATAATAAAACACTCTCTCTTGCCTTGCATGTGTCTCTTGCAGGAAGCAGCTTTATTATCAAGAAAAAAGCTTTGATTCACATAAACAGGGCAGGTGGAGTCCGCGCTGGAGCTGGTGGATTCGGTTATTTGAAGGATTGGATGTGGTGGGCTGGACTGATTACAAGTAAGTAAGCAACTGCTTCAGAATGCGCAACACACACAACTCTAACCAAAATACTTTTAATATTTAATAGTTGATTACGAATGACTGCTCCCAGGACATTGTTCTAACAGTTAACTGGTGAATGTGAATTAACAGCCTCAAGGTGGCCTTACTTTTAGGGTGTTTGTTGTTTCATGCCTTCTTGTTTTCTACTTGCTCGGTTAATGTGTTTATTGTAACCCAAGTGTCATGCAGAGTGTTCAAGATGCATGGTCGTACATTTGAACACACTTCTTGACACTTGAGTGACCCCAGCATTTACCTAAAACAGCATGGTGCTGGAGCTCGGGCGGACACTGTAAGTGTAAGGCCATCTTTAGAAGTGAAATGTGGTTGGTGCTCAATTGCATGTCAGTTATAAGTCTCCCAAGAACTGTTTTCTGCAATGTTAGTTCTTCTCTGCCTTAACAGTGGGTGTTGGAGAAGCCTGTAACTTTGCAGCATACGCATTTGCTCCCGCTGCTCTCGTAACTCCTCTTGGGGCTCTAAGCGTCTTGGTGTCAGCTGTTCTTGCATCACATTTTTTAAATGAGAAACTTAACTTGTTAGGCAAGGTTGGTTTGAGAATTTTTTAAAAAATACTATGTGTTAAAACATGTTCCAACAACAAAGGGAATATTATTTTCTTTCTGTGTCTTGCCTCATAGCTCGGCTGCTTTTTGTGTATCCTGGGCTCAACTGTGATTGTGATTCATGCACCTCATGAAGAAGAAGTTGAAAGTCTTGACATGCTGGTTGAAAAGCTTCAAGAACCTAGTATGAAATCTTTTCACTTTCATATTTTGTTTTAATTTAAGTTTCAGTATTACAAATCATTTTTTTAAATCCTTTTTTTCCCTGAAGGTTTTTTAGTATATGAAGTCCTCATTATTATCTTGGCATTTGTGCTAGCTTGCTACATTGGTCCCAAATATGGCCACAGATATGTGGTGGTTTACGTCCTCCTTTGTGCCTCTGTTGGCTCTGTCACAGTATTAGGGTGCAAAGGCCTCGGACTGGCACTGAAAGAAGCAATATTGGGTCAGGGTAACCTTCATCTAGCCAGTTGGCTCACATTTACTCTACTAGTAATTGTGGTCATATGCATTATGGTTTGTACCAAAAAATATATTCTACTTAAAACTGTATGCAGCGCTCCAAAACGTTGATATTACTGGCCAATTTTTTTGTTCTAGGTTCAGATGAACTACCTAAATCGAGCACTGGATCTCTTCAACACAGGCATTGTTACACCTGTGTATTATGTACTATTTACAACTTTTGTTGTCCTAGCCTCAGCTCTGCTCTTTAGGGAGTGGGAAAATATGTCTGCTGTTGACTTTCTGGGAAGTGCTTGTGGATTTTTGATTGTCATAGTATCAATTATTCTTCTCAATACTTTCAAGGACATGGATGTTTCTGTCTTGGAAGTAAAAGGGTAAGTTTCTTTAGCAAATTTATTAAAAATTGAACATTCAATTTTCTAAGCCTTGTAAAAAGCTAAAAAGTTTACACAAACAAGAAAAACCTATTCAATTTATGAATTTTCTCTGTTAAAAGGATGATGAAACCTAAACGGGAGCTATTATCCTCTGGACGTTCATTCCATACTGTGCATTTGAAGGAAGATGACCCCATCAGTCGCCAAGGCATCAGTAAGAAGTCATCCTATGGCAGTGATTTCAGCAATACAATTTGATGATGCTCACTTGTGTTTTGAAAGGATGAATGTTTCCGTCCAGTTCAGCACAGTACTCTGAAGCAGATAGAAAAGACTCAATACCAGGTGCAGGTGTTTAGATTTTAATAATTTGTATTTTTTTGACGTAGTTCAGCTTTTTGCTTTAATTTCTCACCTTTGTAAACAAAATGTAGAAGTTTCTTTGTAGCATCTTGGCACCCTTCCGTTCATGTACTGAGTATTATTAATGATTAATACTCAATGTAGATAGTAAGTACTTCTTGTTCAATAATTTTCATTGTTATGTCTGAAATTGCTTTGAAGACTGCATCATGGACAGTATTAAATTGAGGAACACACAATGTACTTATAATTTACATGAGTAAGATCCTAGTGTATGTCAGATCTGATATTTTTATAACAACTAATTTGGAATTTACTTAACATTGAAGACTGTAATTAATGGATTATTATAATCTGTCTAGTCTTCTGTACCAAAGTACAGAATGTAATTGTCTATTATTTTTTACAATATTTCGATTGGTTCGACCATCTTTATTGGTGAGTAGTAGTTGCCATGACGTAACCTGTCAGTTTCTAAATGAATAAGCCAATAATGTGTCAGCTTAACCCTTGGTTTGTTTTGTGTTATTTTTTACATTTTATCCATAAACGTATCCTTTTTATCCGTTGTTTGTGGCTGGTAACTATTAAAACTCACGTGGTCCTGGTATAATAAAACACTCTCTCTTGCCTT
>NW_026267165.1:306635-313995 GCF_000697945.3 Frankliniella occidentalis
GTGTTTGTAAGAAAGGAATAAATATTTTTGAACTTAAATCTTGGACAGAAAAGGTTACTGACCCTTTCAAGCCTTCGATAGTGCCCTCTCTCACAATGGGTGGAACGGAAACCGAGGGGAGGCATCCAGAAACGTCATACTAGTGGTTTTGCGATCCGGGGTTTTGCTAAAACTGGTAAAATGAAGCAAGTCAACAAAAATTGTTTGAATTGGTTCGGGAGATTTAAAAAAGAAAATTTACCAGCCCGCCTGGGAGGTAGGCAACCCATCGTCCATCGCTCAGATGGTGCTGCTGGTGTGCTGCTTTTCAGGAGGCGACGTACACGGTTAAATTTTTCAAAAAGGTCCAAATCCTGTAGCCCAAATTCAAAATTGACTTCAACAACCAAACGAAATATCTACGGAACCGTATGCCGTGGCATCAAAGCACAAAAATACGATACTTGCGAATGCCCTAAAAAAGCCCAACTCGAGATTTGAACGATAGGGGCACATCCCGCTCTTAGTGCGAATAAGAGTTTTACCTGGTTTTACGCTTTTGTCTTGTTTCCTTACCAGTCATTTGTTTTGCTGAATCGTCGTCTGCCATCATCAAACCAAAACAACAACCTGCTTGCTTTAAGTTTCGTGTACTTTTTTTTAGAAAATAATGATTTATTCATCAACTGATTTTTTTCAAGACTCTACTTTTCAAGAAGAATTCTGCAAATGATTTATTGTTTTGCATTAGGAACTACATGCTGCGATTTCGGTCTTGTATGCGCCGACGTTTTGCCTCAAGCGAAGCTCTAACCTCTGAGGGTTTAAACCTTTAACGCTCAACGTGTCTTGTTTTCAACAGAACCACTATTTAATAGTCGTTAAATATCAAAAATAAAAATGGAACATCGAAGTATTTTGACTGCTGCCCCTAAATATGGAACAGATCAACTCAAAGATGAAGTGAAAAGTGTGCTGGAATACCTCGGTCAAGAGGAAATGGGCAAAAATTTAAACCAAGCAATACTTGCAGTTTGTGGACGTTTTCTTCTTGGAGATCGACTGTTATCATCTACATCAGAGAAGAGAAAAGCTCTTCAAACTCTCTCGACTCTACTACGCACTTTAAATACCGCCATTCTGGAACGAACTGGAAAGCTTCGAGTTGATGCCACTCTCTCTAAATGTGCAATGACAGTTGCGTTGTCAGAACTACGTGATTTATCAAGTGGTACAGACAATTGTTTAACTCTTTTATGTGATGTTCTTAGACAATCCCTGAAATTGATGGAAGAAGGGGAAAGAGAAGAATGGATATCGTCAGTTAAGACAGAATGTGAAAATGCTCTCAGTGCAGAAGTCTTTGGGGAGGTGACATCAAATGTTACATCTTTGAAAGCAGAAGCTTGTTTGCATATGTTAGAAATTGTACTGGAATCTGTGGTTTCATCATATCCACAGAAAGGATCTGAATATGATGATGATCAGAAAAGCCCAACCAATGATCTTAGCCCTTTTATTAATACATGTAATATGAAATTGCATCAGATTTTTGTTCGAATGGTTCTTGGACAGAATGAAGGGCATAGAGCACATTTATTAGTAGTGCTTATACCACTTCTTGTAAAGGTGGAAGGTTCAGTCCAGCTTTTACGAGAGTTGTGGGATGCGTTATGTGGACTGGACTGTGATGAATCTGGTTTCCGATCCCTAGGAACTGTTTGTGCACTTGCAGATTTCTTCCTTCCTGTTGAAAATAGATCACATCGGCTTAAGCGCTTTCCTCTTGTAGACCGCCCAAAGTTCTGGCGTCTCCTTCAAAATGGAATCTGTGCCCAGCAACCTCTGGCTCGCAAACAAGCCTTGTACCTGTTAAAACGTGCTATTGATGAACTTGTCCGAAGTGGCAAATCAGTAAATATCACTGAGCTTGAATGGGATGTTAGTAGTGCCAATGCTCTTCAAGCAGCATGGCAAGACTTGTTTCTAATCCTTGAGGCATTAGAGGAGGCCCAAGCACATTTAGTTCGTCCAGTTTTAAACATACTGAGCCGGCAGTTAAATTCTCACAACACTAAGAAAAAATGTATCAGTCTTCCATGGATGTTATGTGCTTTCCAGAGAGTGTTGCTTCATCCAAGTCAAGTTATCACCATGTGGGGTATTGAGGTCCTTTTGGGACCTGATGGCTGCAATGTACTGGCAGGAAGAGAAGCCCAGACATTCTGCAGGTTTATCATCAAGTCCGTTTTACCATCACTAAACTCTGCAACATTATTCAGTGCAGACAGCACAATTTTTAAAACTTTGACGGAATTTTTCTGTCTAGCATCTAGGCAAGCTGGAGCAAAAAACTTTTTTTCCCAACTTCTACATGCTCTATCAAGTATGCCATGGAGTCCAGTTCCTCTCTTTTATATCTCTGAAGCCCTTGCCCAAGTTCCTCCTGTGGCATGTTGGAGTTCAAGGGATTTAAGGGAAATGCAGAAACTGGTGTCTGTCACACTCCAAACTCAAAGCATCATGATCCGTTCTGCTACTCAAAGTAGGCTTCTAATGAGCCTGACTCATCTTACTGACCCCCAACAATTAGACCTCAATGTTGTGTGTGATCTCCTTGCTGCGTTTAACAGAGACGAATGTTTACGCCGTGGAACTGAAGCTTGGCTTGGGGTAGTTCGTTGGTTGTGTAAATTTGTTGAGAGTAACTGTGCCATTTCATGGTTGACTAGTGTTATTTCAAATCCTAGCAAGCCTGAATTAGCTCTGGCCCGGTTAGTAGTACTCCTTTTGGATGCTAGAAAACTTGACAACTTAGATGTTATTGCACCCATTCTTGAAGCAATTGAAGATTGTGAAGCACGTCTTTATGCATCACAGGGTTCTCAAAATTTCTGTATGCAATTGTTAGCTCATCTGATTCAAGAAAGTGAACCTCTGCCAATACATTCAGAGGAAGATAACACCAGACAAATTGTAATTTCCTTTACCAGAGGTGCGCTTTCAAACTGCTTGTCTCTTTCTGGAGTCCGTCTGAAGAATGCATATGAAATGGCAGAATATCACCAAACAGAAAGTTTCCTGCAGTGTCTAGAAATTCTATTTTTAGATCCGGTCACTCTCCCTTTGCTTGCCTCACTGAATCTTGAGGCTCTACTACAGGCTGCTGTAGACATTCTTAAATCCTTTAGTGAAAAACCTCCACTGCAAGTTTTTTATGCTGTTTCAATTTTTAAATTTATTGCAATTGTTCAAGAACATTCTTGTCTTGACCGAGTGAGACCGATATTGTCTGAAGCTTTAAATGCTGTCTTTACCTCTGGTCAGTTAGCTCGGCCGTTAATAACACACAGAGACTCCAAACTTCCTCAGGAAGTGTTGGAACTTCAAGGTCTCTTAGTTTCAACTCACACACAGGTAATGGAAATCTTAATACCTATTTGACTTTAGTTTAGAAGTGATATAAAAATATGTCTACAATAAGTTTTCTTTTTCATTACTTAGATGGTTTGGGAACTGCTTGCTGCATCGCCTGAAGCATTTAAAGGATTAGATGACGATGCAATATCTGTAGTTCTTGATGCTGCAGAGGTTACATTAGAATTTGGAGGACGCACTGCTATTGCTCCTTTGCTCCTTTCATTAAAACACTTGTTATCCCGACTTCCAGCCAATTTACAATCTCATGGAGCCCGACTTTTAGAGAACTGTTGGAATGCTGTTCTTGACCTGAGAAGAAATGAACTATTTTGGCCCGCATTGAACGCTTTCATTTCAGCATTAATGCAGACATCTATAGTAATTGAACCAGGCTGGGCTTCATCACTATCTTTAAAAGTGAGAATCTATTTTCTTTATATATAAAGTTTTGAATGTTGAAGTTTGTTATAAAACAATAACATTCTTTGCATTGCAGTGTGGGCAAGAGCTACTTCAGCTTGGTGACTCTGTCTGTGGGGTTGCCAACCTTCTAGTATTGTCCTTACAATCAATGGCACAAGAATCACTCCAATCTCTTCTACTGAGTCCGCTAAGAAGCTTAATTGTTAGTGCCCTTATATTTGGACCTGTTCATCGAAAAGATCAAAGGTGGTAATTTTTCAGCATCTCTCTTTTCAATTAATTCATATATAATTTACAAAGAAAAGTATATTTTATATTTTATATTTGCTTCTCTTTAGGTCCACAAATGATACTTGTAAGTTTATAAAAAGTCTAGGGGAGCGGTGTTCAGCAAATATGTTGATTCCCTTGTAAGTGGAGGAATATTTAGAAACTTAAAAGAAAAGAGAACTAGTAGACTCTTCATGTGACTGATTTTCATCAACATGTCTTGTTTCTCTTCCAGTGGTGATCGATCAGATGCTGCTGTTCGTGCTGTAGCTTTACAGATCATATTTTGTTTAGGATGTAGAAAAGAGTCATGGAGAGAAAACATATCTGACCAAATAGTTGTAGATTTGCTAGAAAGAGATAGAGCTCCACAACTGAGGCGTAGTCGTTATTTTGGCGACTCACAAATTCATCGATTTAAAAACAGAATTCTGCAAGCTCTTTTGATTTTGGAACCAAGTTTATCCTCTGTAAGATATATGGGAATACCTGAAATTACATTGTAGTCCCCCATAAATGCTGCTTTTTAAAAGAAATTTTCTTTAAAGGTAACTAAAAGATTGCTTTTTAAATGGACCAAAGAAAACCTAACAACTGAAAACCATCAACCAAGTGTGAGGTACCAGACAGAGTGGCTCCTAGTACGTCTGTTGCACTCAAGGGCTGAGGAAGTTGAGGATTTCTTTGAAATATTACGAAAGGTAAATCTTCTCAGTAAAATCTAGTTTCTTCAATGATTTGGTAACATTACAAATCCACTTCACTAAAATCTTTTGTCTTTTTGCAGGGCACTGATCTTCGAGCAAGTGCTGTTTGTTCACTTGTTGGAGTTCTCTTTCACACAGCTTTAATGATTGAAGCATCCGCGTCATGGACTCATTCTGAGATTGAACAATACTTTCATAATGCAATGGAGACTCTGGTGCCATTATCTATGGCTCAGCATTTCAATGTTCGCCTTCATGCTCAAGTATGAGAAAATATTCAGTCAGTGGTTTTATTGATTCTTGTGTATCTGTATGTCTTTATTTTGTTTCTTTGATACATCTGACAGGTTGCCATTCTCCAATTATGGCAGTGTGTAAATCGCCTGAATCTGCAGAGTGTTCAAGCTCTGTATGATGTTGTTGTTCGAAGTGTGTGTACTAGCTTACAACAAGCAAGTGGTGCTGGTCACACAAGACATCAACATGATTTTTACTTCCATGCTTTCCATCCAACCAAGTACTATACACTTCAGGTGTGCTTAAAATTTTGAATTTTAGATAATACTTTTCTTTTGACTGTTTCTCAAAGCTTTCCTCTCCTTCAGACAATTTTTGAAGAACTACCGCGCCTTGCAAGTGTTACTAGTGATGAGTGGATAAGTGTTGATCACCTAGTGACTGCAGGATTTAGATGCAATGCAGGTCATATTGCCTTAAGAAACCCTGATGATCGACTGAAAGAATTCCAACCCTCTCCATGGGTGCAGCGGCCATTGGGTAACTACTTTTTAGTTCTTTTTCATAACACATTTGCCAATCTGCTATTTCCAAGATCAGCTAATGTGTTTTTATTAATTTAGGTACATCAGATCTGGATAGCACTGACAGCACAGTATTCCAAAAAAAAATGATACCTTGGAAGTGGATGGACCCAACAGAGGACTTAGTTCAGTCACTACCAGAGTCTCTTCAGCAAAGCAAACAGCTGGCGAGGCTGTCTCAGATGGATCAAAAACCAAGTCTTATTGTAGTGGCTTCACTCATAGACAAAGCTCCAAATCAGGGGGGCTTGGCACGCACTTGTGAAATTATGGGGGCAGCATTGGTTTTACCAAGTTTAAGTTGTGCACAAGACCGTGAGTTTAGGGCACTCAGTATGTCGGCGGAAATGTGGATCCCTATGTGTGAGGTATGGTCTCTTTACCAAAACCAATATGATAAATCATCATTTTATTGTTGTATTTTGTTGTTTGTGCCAACTATCAACTCTTTTTTCTATTTTATCCTAAGGTTAAACCATTTCAACTGCCCCAATTTCTTGCTGATATGAAAAGTTTAGGCTATACTTTGGTTGGTGCTGAACAAACTGCTGGTAGCAGCCCTTTGAATAACACTAGCTTTCCTGAACACACTGTTCTTCTACTTGGGTAAGCGTAAATGAGACAAAAAAAAAGAAAGAAATGTAAACAGTAAATAGAGGAAACTTCTGTTGGTATTTTATGTTGATATGTATTCTGTTTCAGAAATGAACGGGAAGGCGTGCCTGCAAATATATTACCTTTACTGGATCAGTGTGTGGAGGTTCCTCAATGTGGCGTAGTGCGCTCTCTAAATGTACATGTTACTGGGGCCCTCTTCATGTGGGAATATGCTTGTCAACATGTCTTTAAAAAAGAGAATGTCATGTAAAGTAAATTTGTGTGACCAATACTAAACAGATCTTTACATTCAACAATTGACAAACTTAGTGTTACAATTGGAGGGACCATTTTTAAATAATCTTTTGTTGGTCTCTTGTTATGCTCATTGCATACGTTGTTTTTATCCATATTTCTATTTACTAGAATCTTTAATATTTTCTGTTCAGTTACAGAATGTAAATAATTGTTTTTCACCTTTTCTCTCTTTGCTTACCAGCTAAAATGTAATTTTAAAAACCCTTCCAGACCCAGACATTGAATTAGCATATCATTTAATAAATTTTTCTTTCTAGACGAGTGATGTGATATAGAAAGTAGAACTTTTGCCCAAAATGAAAATGTACTGTGTGGTTCTAAGCCAAAACCAGCTAAACAAACTGTGATCTATCTAATTACTACATTGCTCCAATTCAGCAATACCTACTTTTATCCCCTTTATCCTGTGATGCTGCATGTAGTGAAAATTTAACCAATGCTATGTAAGCAATAAGTTGTGTTTTGACATATCACTGTGTGTTTATTAAAAACGGATATGAGTAATAAAACAATACAAGACATGAACTTTGCCATTTTCATGTGGACCTGTGTCAGTTCCTTGGCGAGGCAGTCCAAGCAAGATTGACATAATTTAGTTCACAAAACGGGATGACACAAAAATGTTGTAGACATAAAGTACATCCATGTTTGTGGCCACATAATCGTGGCATATTCCCTTTTGTCCGTTTTGAAGTGCTCGGAACAACATATCAAAAGATGGCAAAACTTCTGGGAGGTTCCTATACGTCTCCCACTTCCCTGTTTGTAGCTACACGATTGTAGCTACAGCCGACAGTGCCCGAGTCAGCTTAAACTGAACCGTCT
>NW_026267165.1:320040-324866 GCF_000697945.3 Frankliniella occidentalis
GCTTCGGAGAGGCATTGATATCTTTCGTTTTCGCTCTAGTTCTTAGCGCAGTTTACTTCTGGTTGATATTCTAGCATTGGCGAAAGTAATGAATTCGTCTATAGACGGTTCAGTTTAAGCTGACTCGGGCACTGTCGGCTGTAGCTACAATCGTGTAGCTTAAAACAGGGACGTTATGGTATGGGAACAAAAAAACTCGAGGGCCCGCTCTCGAGATACATAGAGAGTGAGGAGGGAGAAGAAACTTTGCCCTCTGGTAGAGGGTTTCGTTTAGGTGGTTTAGGCGGAGGCGCGCCAGCCCAGGAGCGCGGGAAGTCGGTGGTTCGAGTCCCCGTCGATCTGAAATTTTTCTCAGGCCGACAAATTTCTAATGAACTTGAAGCCGCTCATTTCACCACGCCCCTCATGTGGAGTTCCGACGGCGCAGTGATTTCCGTCCTGGTTAAACTGCGTCGGAAGGTGGCATATGATTCGGCTCTATGGGCCGGGGTTCGACTCACGGCGAATGCGGGCATTGGGAGTTCCCTGGTGCGTGGGCCTGGCACCTCTGCTGTGGTGGCGGATGCACTTATAAGACCTGTGAATCTGGGTTTAAAGGAACTCCATGACTTGTGGTGGGTCGGTACAATTTAACCAACGAACGACGTCATCTGTCTCACAAACCCCGGTATGTTCTGACCACGCGCCCTGCCCGTCCTGAGTTCTGAGCTTGATCCTGCATGACGGGAGACAAGAAGCGACAAAAAAAGTTTGCTGTGCCCGGGAGTTGATCTCAGGGCCGACAGTTTTGATTCGGATGAAGCTGCAACAGTTTAGCTACAAAAGGGGCGTGTGGCTGTGGGCGTCGGATATCACTCATTGCCCCCAAAAGAATCTTATATAGTCGGGTCGGATTTAAGATGAGGGGTTGGCAAGATAGCGCTAGCGCGGATGCATGTGGATCCGAAGCTGCTGAACTTACGTACGCTCGCTCTGGGAGGGCTTTAAACGGTCGCAACTTTGTTTATACATACATATTTTGAACAAGAAGAGTCCAAGGAACATTATTCTTTGTACATAAATAGTCGAGGGGTGCCCAACTTGAAAAAATCGTGTACACCTGATTATCAAAAAGTGATGATTACCACGGATTACCAGAGACTACCGAAGATTACTGAAGATTACTGAAGATTACCAAGGGTTTCCGAAGATTACCACTGACAAAAGATTACCAGAGATTACGAAAGATTGCCATTGATTAACACAGATTCCCATTGATTACCACAGATTACCAGTGATTACCAAAGATTACCAGTGATTACCAAAGATTACCGGTGATTACCAAAGATTTTTAGGAATTTCCTTGCTGGATTACTTAGTGATTACCAAAGATTACCTTGTGATTACCAACGATTACCTGGTGATTACCAACGATTACCTAGTGATTACCAACGATTACCTAGTGATTACCATGGATTACCTAGTGATTACCATGGATTACCGGTGATTACCAAGGATTACCGGTGATTACCAAGGATTACTGATTACCAACGATTACCTAGTGATTACCATGGATTACCTAGTGATTACCATGGATTACCGGTGATTACCAAGGATTACCGGTGATTACCAAGGATTACTGGTGATTACCAAGGATTACCGGCGATTACCAATGATTACCGGCGATTACCAATGATTACCGGTGATTACCAGGGATTACCTACTCTGTGTACACCTGATTACCTTAGTTGGGCACCCTTAATAGTGGCATATTGCAGCCGTATTATAAATTGTAGAGGTTTTTAGACACTTGCGGATGCGTGCAAAATTAGCTTAAATGTGCTACTATTTGTACAGAACTGTTTCATGGCCTCTCCTCATTCAAAAGTATGTACAAAAAAGTTACAACTGTTTTTTAGATCTCCCAGAGCGAGCGTGCGCAAGTTCCGAAGCGTCCGTACGGATCCGCGTTGACTTATTGACAAACCCTGATTCTGGCCGGCGGGTTTGTGGCCACAAACAGGGACCTCAGCCATGTACTGCACGCCGCGCCGGACACAGCTGCATCCATCCCCAAACTCACATGGCGAGCGCTCCGATGGGGTGGGAGTCAGGAGTGGGCCACCGGGGTGTGTGAGTCCCTCCGTGCCGTCTCCTATTGTGCCCGCGCCGGCCCCGCGCGCCCCCGGGCGCCGCCCTGCGGAGCCTAGCGGGGCCCCGGCCCCCAGGGCAGCAGGGCCTCGGCCTCGGCCACGGCCCAACCCCCACAACGACATGCGTGCTCGCGATGGACGGGCACGCGGTCCGGGTCGTGCGCGCGCCGGCCGCCCCGCCGTCAGCCGACGCCCCCGCCGCGCCTCACCGCCACGCCCGCGCCCCGGTCGCGTCCACCTCACGTGACGGCCCCGCGGCCCTGCCCGCCGGCGCCCGCGGCGTGGACCCGCGCCTGCTGGAGGCGAGGTACGAGTACCCGTTCCCGGACGACGCCGGCCTGCCGTGCTGCGCGCCGCCCCCGCGCGTCGTCAAGGTAAGGCCGAGCTCCGCTCCGGAACCCGCGGCTCCATAGCGCCCGCGCTAATCGCGGCATACTCCTCGTGCTCCCCCAGGACCGCGGTGCCTCGGCCGTCCTCGCCCTCGACGAGTACGAGGACAGGGACCCCGGCCGGATCAACCAGCACCTGCAGCTGCTGTGGGAGGACGTCGTGGCCGAGCCCGACGGCGTCCGCTCTCCCGACGTCACCTGGCGCGGCTCGGCGCGGCTGTTCCGCCTCAGCCGCGACCTGGTGTACGCCTTCCTGTCCTGCTTCCTCGGCCCGCCCATCGCCGTCGTACTCGGCGGCGGCTTTGCCGTCATCGCCTTCGCCGTAGGTGTCGTCGCCATCGTCGCCCTGCTGCCATGTGTACGGCCAGCACTACGACTTGTATCTCCTCTCGACAGTACATCTGGTGCGTGGCCCCCGTGCTGCGGGCGTGCCGGGTGACCCTGGGCGCGCTCAACGCGCTGGTGCGGGCCGTCACCCACGCCACCCTGGCACCCGTCACCGAGGCCCTCGGCTACGTGCTCGCCAACATCCGCGTCCGAGTGCAGACCGCGGAGGCGGGCCGGCGCGCGCCGTCGGCCACCTCGCAGCCTCTCCTCGGTGCGTAGGGGGGCGTCGTCATCACGCCGACCTCCCGCGACCCGGAGGTCGCCGCGGGGGCATCGCGGGCCTCCTCACAGGTAAACACTTGCGCGCGGCCCGGGCCCAGCCTCCACAGGGCTCCGGGATGTAGCCGGTCACTGCACACAGGTCTGACCGGGTCCTGGCATGCACGGGCAGACGAGTTGAGGGAGGAGGAGGGGGGACTGCCTCGGTGGGCGTATCTGGTGCGGGGGTCCCTGGGAGTTACGTCGATCCACCGCGAGGCACAGCCTCTTCCTGCGCCCAGCTGGGCCGGTAGGCCTGGCCGGGTCGGGCCGTACGTTCGATTCGGGACGAGTCGGAGCCGGGACGGGGAGACGTGTACGAAAGTAGCCCCGCTCCGGTCGGACCACGGGTGCTGGGCCACAACGCGCCCGGGACTCGCCTGCCTCTCCCGGTCCGACGGCTAAGCTGGCTCAGCCAGCCGGACACGCTTCCGAGAGGTTGGCAGGGGTGCTTCAATCAAGCCAAGCACGCGGCGACGAAATGCGACAAAGTCCTTTCTCTCTGCCTTGGAGGAAAAGGGGGCTCGTATTCGAACGGCAGGTCGTTTGGCAGTCGTTGCGCTTTACTCGCGGCTCTGCGGGGTCTCTAGATTAGCACTACTTAGTATCCTTCCATCACACGCAGCTCACACGAGCTCACACAATCAGTAATCAGCGTCTGTCAAAAGGGAAACATTTAGGGACTTCCCTTAGCCTTGATGACCGTCTTGCCTTCGCCCAGAGAAAAAAAAAATGAGTCGATATCGAATCTATAACAATCTCGTGCGATTTTCCTTCTTTAGATTAGCACTACTTTGTATCCTTCTATCACTCGCAGCTCACACGAGCTCACACAATCATCAGGGTATGCCAAAAAGGAAACATCCCGGGACTTCCAATACGCCAGTATGAAGAAATTTGTTCAAAAACTGTTGCATTATAAACTGCGTAAGCTGAGCATGTTCACAGAACTCAGTAAGCTACGAATGAAAAAATTCCCAAGATTTTGGTGTGTAAAGTTGAACTACTGTTATTGGTTGAAACTTCCATAGGGGGCTGCAGCACTGCATCGTTTGCCTACCATGTATGTGTACTGGGATCTGTTCTAAGGTCTCCTCACAATGAACGTTTCACGAGGTGACGCTAATGATAGCGCCTACCACGAGATGGGTAGGCCAACCCGCCGAGCAGGGGTGCGAAGACGAGTACACGCAGCGGCGTGTGGCCGGATGACAGGTGTTTACAAATTCTGTCTCACACCCGCAGGTGTGTGAATCTTTTCACTCACCTGCAGGTGTACGACATTCGTACACTCTGATATTGCCAGTGCGCGCGGCATCGTTTCGACAACGTTTCATTAAATAATGGCATTTCTTTTGCCGGGAGCCGCTGCTGGGGCCGCCCAGCCCGAGAGCGGCCTCATCCAGGCTCATCCCATTCATATTTCATTCCCCTCGTCGAAAGATATAGAAAGTGTCTGCGTCGAAATATTATTTCTTTTTGATAAATGCCGATGATTGGAATTACTAAATGACAAGGATGGCTCGCGGCGGCGGCGCTGTTGCGGCTCAGTGGTGCCGGGGCTGTCAGAGAGACTGGTGCAGCGGCGGCAGCGCGGCAGCAGCACTGGCGCCTCAGAATGCCCTCGCGGCCGCGGCGGCTGCAGGTGTAGCGGCTGCAG
>NW_026267165.1:324916-325941 GCF_000697945.3 Frankliniella occidentalis
GGCCCCGTAGGAGCAAGCTTAGGGTTTTAAAAATACCGGTCTCTTTCAATCGTACGGTAAGTTACCGTAAGTTACGTAAGTTACGCGTATTTATAGGTAATATTGGTAATATTCACCGAAGTTGCCGTTTTTGGAATAATATGCGCTAAAAACTTAAAATGCATGTAATAACCCGTAGTAACATGTCAATTCGGTAGATTAAGTGTGAAACAGTGTGACATACAAAAGGAAAAGTCATAAAATTAATGCTTTGAGTGAAAGATCCAAGAATAGAGATCATCCAAGCTTGTCCCGACATTTTTTAGACCATCCACGTAATTTAATTTTATCCTTAGTTTTGGGGCTTCCCTGGTGTGCCTTTGACATGTCTGGACCCAATCTGACGAAAACTCCAGATTTGGACTTACAACCCATATGCAAAAACAGACGGGGACAAATTTTGATTACATGGTGAAAATAGAAGAGTAGTTTTTAATCTGATTGTCAAGTCAAGAACCATTTAACCCTTTAACCCCACCCCCTTTTTTAGTGAGGAAACCTGCTCACTCTTTTCAAGTGAGGATTTTAAATTATGTCTTAAACAGAGTGGGAAAAATAATCTCGTTCTGAGGACAGGTGAGCGGTATTTGTTGTGCCTCTGATCTCACACGCATATGAGCAAGATATCTGACCCTAGCATTTACAGTGCTTCAATAACCGCCTCAGTGCACAAAAAGTTGTTTTAGACATTAAAACCAGAAAAATGACGAATATTTTGCAGGAAATGACCGAAAAATATGTAGCTCGCGCTTGGCTGATCCTTTTTTCTATTAGAAGGAAATTTGCGAATCTTACCAAAAAATACCAGTGTTTTGTGGCTTGGTAAGTTACCGTAACTTACGGGTATTTTACCGAATCTTACCGGTAATATTACCAGCCTTTAAATCCCTAAGCAAGCTGGTAGCCGAGCGTGTTAAAGCGTGATCGTTGGCAGCTCGTGGGAATGGTCGGTAGTTCGAATCCCGTTCGCGATCATTTTTCCTGCT
>NW_026267165.1:331946-335865 GCF_000697945.3 Frankliniella occidentalis
TCAGAGAGACTGGTGCAGCGGCGGCAGCGCGGCAGCAGCACTGGCGCCTCAGAATGCCCTCGCGGCCGCGGCGGCTGCAGGTGTAGCGGCTGCAGCGGCGGCGGATTGCGGTCTGGCCGGGGCGGGCTGAGGTGGCCGGCCGGGCACTCCGGGGGCTTTGCCGGGGCCTGGGCCCGGCCTGGGCTTCAGTTGTCGTCTGCCTCTCGAGTCGAACGGAGCGGAGGAGGCCCCGTTCGCGCCCCTCTCTCTCGCTCTCTCGCAGCCCTTCCCTCCCCCACTCTCCCCGCGGCGCCCCTCTCCCGCGCTCTCCGTTAGTCCATCCACCTGCGAGGAGGGTCTGGTCCGCGCGGCCGCCGAGTGTTTCTTTCTCTCTCTCTCTCTTTTTCTCTCTCTCCCTCTCCTGTCAATCTCAGTCGCACCGACGCCTCGGTGGCGCGGTCAGTGTGTGCACGCACGGATACACATTCAGTTATATTACCTTGGATTACATCGACCGCCAGGACACGTCGTTGGCAGGTGAGTGTTCGCCGTTTGCCCCTTGCAATTCATTTCCATCAGCTGACTTTTCTTTAGGTGTGGCCGGGTGAACACCTTGCCTTTTTGGTGTACACACAGGAAATCCAAGTGTGTGTGAATCCTAATGAATACACTTGTTGTACAAATATTGGAATTACACACCAACAAGTGTGCGACATTCACACACTTGGGTTACTACAAAAGAAACTTTCTTCTTTGTACAAAAGGCCACGGTCGACGTCGCGGAACAGGAGGTGTAAATTTTAGTACTATTGTAGCTCTTAAACGCTCTCTAACAACATTTATATTTGTAGCTCACCCTTCTGATTTGAAAAGGCAATTTTAAGTGCTGCGGGGTACTAATGTCATGTAAACGACCGCCTGTCTGTCTGTCTGTCTGTCTGTCTGTCTGTCTGTCTGTCTGTCTGTCTGTCTGTCTGTCTGTCCCATCTGTCCGTCCGTTCATCTTTGTCTGTTCCCCTACAAAGAGATGGGCTAACGTTGGTTTAATACTTGAATGAAGTAATCAGTTCCGACAAAGTATTGACAATTATCAATCAGTCGTGAATATATTTCGACTGTATCTGTAATGTCTTTCTTTAACGGCCTGGCAAGAGTGCAAATGCACTTTCGATATACAAGACTACGTCCTAAACACTCATTAGCATTTTAATTTACGTTTTGTGTTTTAAATGGAGAGAAAGGGAACGCAGACAGATTCGCACGAATAGCCATATCAGCAGTCAAGTGGATACTGGTCAAGAGGCTAGCAGAGCGTGTCGTCGTGGTCGGGAAAGAGGGAGGGTGGGAGGAGACACAGAAAGAGACAGAGAGACACAAAGAGAGAGAAAGACAGAGAGAGCCAGAGAGAGAATAAAAAGAGATGGAATCTCCAGTGGCCTGGGGCAGGTCAGCATCGCGGGGCCGGACGGTGACAATGCTGCTTTTCGAGAGAAAATGGTCCAGATTGGCCTCTCGAGGCCCGACAACACGGAACAAAAGAACTCACTCTTGGCTCTTCTAGAAGACACAATTCTAGAAATGTTTTAGGCCCTGTTTCATAGTGTAGTATCTAGATGCATGGAAATGCGACCGACGTATTTCGACAGTAAGGCATGGTATTGCGTAGTTTTAATTACTGAACTGAAATTGCCCTCGATAGCTTATTTTGAATGTTTTACAGAGCTAGAAAAAAAAACTAAACCGTATGCAGTAAAATCAATCGTTTTCGAATATCATTATAAACTAGAAATGATAGAATTGTCTGATTGCCCAAACAGGAACCTTCGAGGCAATCTTCTTCTGGTCTTTCTCCTGACGACAGAGGATGGTGTAACGAGTCACTGTGTAAAGTGTTTGCAAGTCTTTAAATCTAGAGACACAGGACACTTAATTGGAAAATTATCGATACTTGTCCCAACTGATTACTACTTTCAGATAATCGAACGAACGGCAGGTGGTGCGTGTTTTCCTGCTCACTGTTCGTGATGCACATCTGCAACGAGTGGGCATTGCTGGTTCGCGAATTTCTGCTATGATCTTGCATACAAAAAAACAGTGTGGCCACCCGTCGGCGACCGCACCGAGAAAATCACCTGCTAATTTCTAAGTTATCGCGCCATCAGAGTGACAAGGACTGGACACTGGCCATGGACTTTATTTGCATCAAACTTTTTTTTTTGGTGGACGGTGCTGCCCACTCACCAAAGAACTGGGAACAGCCCTCTCGTCCGCCTCAGAGGACAAAGTGGGCCTGCTCGGAGACCTACCCGTCATTCGCTTTCACGATAACAGCGCGCTTTGTCACTTTTGCCATTTCGAGAAGATTTCCGTCCCTCTCCTGAAAAAAGTGAGGGTCGGGAGCGACGAGTGGATAAGAAAGTGGTCCGGCTGACCATAAGAACTCCGGGAGCGCGCATCGTTTATGGGACGAGACGCCCCGTCTTTTGCGATCACACCTTGAGCTTGAGCCGTCACCGCGCCGTCACCGAGCCGTCATCTCGGCCGTCGCTCAGCGAGCGAGCTCAGACCCAGTGCCCAGTGCTTGGCCCAGCTGGTCCTTGCTACAGATAAAAAAATATTAGCTATAAAGCTGACAATAGCTAAGTAGGGTTTAACCAAATTATTTAGCTACATCACTAAGAAACTCGCAATGTCGCAAATAAATCGCTATTGAGTTAAAAATTTAGAGTTGTAGCTAAAACTTTAGCTATTTAGCTAAAAATTTCACAAAAGTTTTAACAAAAAATAGCAAAATAGCTATGTAACCTAAACATAGCTACATTTCTAGCTGCATAGCTAAGTAATTAGTTATACGTAATTTAGCTATTGGTTTGAATATACAGCTAATACTTTTTTTTCCGCGTAGCCGAAAGCATTAAGCGAGCGTGTAATGTCGGTAACGGCCGCGCTGCGCCGCGCTGCGCCGCGCTGCGCCGCCCGCCGGGCAGCTGTGTGTAACAGCTCGGATATACAGACGCACCGCTCCGCTCGACCCTGCCGACGACGACCCTGTCGAGCATCGCAGCGGCCAGGTAATGAACGACTGTGTCGCTCGTGACCTTGGCAGGACCACCGCGCTGCTGGGCCGGACCCCTCTGGACGGGCTCGAGGGCTCGTTAAGACGGACGCGAGACACAATGCGTGTGCGGCCGGCGAGATCACCACGGGTGCCTCGAGAGACGTGGCAAAACGCCGTTCAATTCCAGGAGGAGGTGGGTTTATTTCGTGCACTTTCGGGTTGCTTACACACGCTTACACACCCTTCGTCATGAGGTGCCGTGGTCAGTGACGTGACGGAAGACTCGGACCCACCCGCACGCACGCGTGTGTTCGGTAAAGTCGTAAAAATCAATGGTGATGACCGTTACCGCCGATGCAAGCTTGCGTAGCGCCCGATGGGTAGGCAACTTCTTGCCTGCAGTGCACGCGTGTACTGCGGGGTGGCCTACCCTCCGTCTCGCAGGCGCCGTGGTGCTCCCGTACTTTGACAAGTGAATATGAGACGTACTTTCTGGACGATCCCAAAAGCGGTAAGCTGCCTTTCAAACCCGTTGACACCAGGGCGTCGGGGCATCTAACGAATCAATTGGTACGTTGGGCTCTGTTGTGTAAATGCAATGTTACGCAAATTCACAACGGTTCATCGATTTGAATGGACGTTGTAAAACAATAGTAGTAGTAGTAGGAGTAGTTTTTGGCTGTGTCATTTTTATGCAGAGTGGTGTTGTTCTAAATGATTTCATTTATACGAAAACTAAATATGAATGACAGCCCTTGTCGCTCTCGGAATGACGGAGGCCATTTTATGACGCACAATAATATTATGCATCGTTGTTACGCGCCTAGGCGGTGCGCGTATGCACCGCTGTCCCGGCGTAGCGTTGGTTTGGCGGGACGGGGG
>NW_026267165.1:336150-340149 GCF_000697945.3 Frankliniella occidentalis
TGATAGAGCCCTGCACCGAGCTAGAACAACTCCTCGACGGGTGAGAGGGGATGGGAGGACATTGAGCTCGTGTAGCTCGCTCTTTGCAGGGCTCTTCCTTCCTTCTCCCCGGAGGGCGCCGGCGGCGCCTGAACCGTCCCCTATCCTCGCCGCTGCGGTCCCTAACAAGCCCTCTGCTGCAGCCTTTCCCGGCCGCGGTCGGCGCCCGAGCCGCGCCCCGCCTGCGGCCGAATATTCATTCTCATGAGAAACGACGGGCGGTTTTTCGCGGACCTGGCGCGAAGGAGTTGTGGAGCGGCGGCGTCGGGGGGCGAACGCGTTCGCTAAAGACACGCTCCTGTGCTCAACTCGACGCCGCACGACGACGCGAGAAAAAACATATTAAAAACTTCCCCCTGCAAAAAAAAAATATATATCCCGTTTTTGCATCCTCGCGGAAGGTTATATAAAGCGACCAGGGGACGGGCGATTATCACCCCACCCTAATAAACCACTCGGAACGTTGCCGAGTGAAAAGCACGGAAAGGGGTTGATTGAATGACCATAGCGAGACACACACACACACACACGCACGGACACAGTCACAGCCAAACACAGCCTGCAGCCGCTACTGTGTTGGCCACCCTGTTACACCAGGGACACACGTAACGTTCGCGACATGCTGCAGCTGTTGTTGCTGCTGCTGCTGAGGCGCGCGCCTACGGCAGCCCAGCAGCCTGTGGTGGCTGGCGCACGGCCTGTGGTCGGCCGGTGTGGCACCTACCGCGAGGCGAACTCTATTCATCCGACTTTCTGTCCGTCTGTTTGTCTGTCTGTCTTGCCTGCCGCGCGTCCCGTCCGGCTGTCCGCCCGCGGCGTGTGCGGCGAATGGCGTAACCCTTTTTCAGGGTGTTTCCACGATCGTGTGGTGAGGGAGGACGCGGGGAGCGCGGCGGCGCCAGCACGACGACACGGGGCGGGGCTGGACCAGCAGAAGCTCACCGAGCGAAGGCAGAGCTATCAAAGTTCGCGTACCCCGAGCGCTGTCCCCGGATTGTGCAGCATACCGAACCGTATGGCTGCGATGGAGGCGCTTTGATGGTCGGGCTTTGACTCGGTGACATGGCTGGCCTGTCGTACCGTTAAACTGTGGGAGCTCGGCGCCTGTGAGACTCGGGGTAGGCCACCGTGCAGTACACGTGTGCACTGTAGGCGAGATTTTGCCTACCTATTAGGCGCTCTGAGGGCTCGCCTAGGCTGAATAACTTGGCGGGCTGGTATTACGGCGAATGACGGACGCACTTCCTGGATGATCCCAAACCTTCAGACGCCTCGGCCGGGCGCCTGCAAAGAAACACCCGGTGATTGTGAGAAGGACGCGTTTGTTCGACGCAAGAGGATCGGCTCGAGGATCGGCTCGAGGAATGGCATCCAACCGCACTGCAGGCCGCGAGGTCGGCCCACCCTGCCGGCTGCGGGACCTCACACTGGAGCTGGACCAGGTGTCTGCCTCTTAGACCGATTGATTAGACTAGAGATCACGACGACTTGTTTTTTTCTTTTCAATTCCCACGGAGCTGCAAAAACCTAGACGAAACCAATCAACAGAAAATGGACACACGTTACTTTTCTAATATGCATTTCTATTACGTTAACGACCCGATTCGGAAAACACACACACACACATGCTCACACACACTCTTTTACACACACACACACACACACACACACACACACACACACAAACATCAGAGTGAGTGACCAAAAGTTGTAGCAGCAGGAGCAAGCAGCGGAGCGCTGAGCTGTGGCGACTATAGACTCGCTGGTTCACACACGCTCTGCTCGTCCTAGGCTTCACTTGTTAATTCTATTTCTTCTGAGATTCGTGTGTATGAAAACGACTGCGGCTGAAAATTATATGAGATAAGAAAGTTCCATGGTGAAGCAGGAGGTAGCAAAATCTCTCAAAGAGGGCCCCTCACAGCGCGTTAAATTTTCATACTTTACTTTTTTGTGCTCATTCTAATAAGTTAAGAACCGTCGCCAAAAACGGAAAGGAGAAAAATAAATATATTAGAACCGTTATTGCAATCGATGTCAAAACGTATGGCGTCGGCCCATAATGGTGAGCCCGAATAGTGTCGGGACCGACACTATTCTTGACGGGTATGACTGGCCGCTGGCGCCGCCACCGGCGCTGCACTGCGCTGCACTGCCCTCCCTCTGGGGGTGGGTGGGTTAATAGTGCCAGTCACCCGCTCGATGCCGTGGCGTGCCTCCGCGGCGTCACTCGAACTGATTCGAGTCGAGTCAAGTGAGTGACTTCACTCCCGTTCGTTAGGGTAGACAATCACTTCCGGGCAAAGCGTTTCCATCGCCAAAACAGGAGTCTGCCTGCGGCTGCGCCCGTAACGCCGAGACGCAAAGACCAAAGTCATATTGATTTCAGTTAGTTTTTTGGGGGGTATTTTATTTGCAAGCCGCATTAAATACCGATACCAAAATCTTACCGTGCCGGACACAATGCATGCTTTCCGAAATAGAAGTAGAATTTGTGATCCGGAACGAGAGCCCCTTGGGTCCTGGGTGAACGGCTTCTTCTTGAGTGGGCGCGTTATGGGTATGGGCGTGATGTTGTCGGGGAGATTATTTCCGAACCCAGCTTATTACATAGTCTCGTCCATTCAAGTCCGTGGGAAGCCCGCCCGCTCACTTCCCCGTCGCCCCACAGAGAAGTATTTCGACGAGAGACCCCCTCCGTCGTCACATCGATCGCACGAGTCGGATCGCGGCTGAGACAGTAAGGCGAGCAGGGGGAGTCAAGGCTCGCGCCGTGATAGTGAAAGCGACAGCCGACGGCGGTGGCCGCCCGGGCTGGCTCATGCAGGGATTCTCACCACATTCGCATCCACATCCACCACCCCGTCGGAATAGGCCGTTGGGCGCGCGCACACTGACGTCAGTCAAGCCGCCTCGCGCCTATCGGCGGGCCTCAACAACCAAACTATGGGCTGCTTTTGAGCGACCTCTCCACGCACCCCGCCGCGTCTCCGGGAGGGAGTCGACCAAAAACCGCCACCACCTCGGATGTGCCATTCTCATCACGTCCATATCATCATTAGCACCACCATCATCACATCATCACAGCGCGATTAAGATTATCGGCGAAGTGTCCACCAATATTGCGCAGGTAGAGAGGGACAGTCAACAATTTTAGTTAGTGCACTCAGGTGCACTCGAAACAAAAAAGTGTGCAAGTAGCATGTACGGTACATGGTTGGTGCTCAACTCTATGGTGCACACTCTTAGGTTGGACTGGAAATTTGGAAATTTGAACACTTTCAAAGCTTTATGGCCAACCCTGAAGTTGCATCAATCTTTTGAAGAGTTCAACATTACTGTTAAACCCTTCTTTGTATTCAAATATCCAGTCCAATAACTGTTAAAAGCGGCTAAAAGTGTGCGACGCACGTAGTCTTGAGCACTTGCATATGCGTGCCAGTTGCACACTTTCCTTATCAGTGTGGTCACTAATTCCATCTCGGCGTCAAAATGACCGCGATCAGACGTCATTTGGACGTCATTCTGATGCGCCGCCGCGGGGTGGTGGCGGAGTCCCCCCGGGCGCCGCGGCGGCACGCGGCTCCTTACAGTGAAAGTGCAAACGGAACAATTAGTGGCCTGGCGGAGGGGAAAAATGATGTGAAGGGAAATGATGAGGACTCGATGAGGCTCGAGCGTCCACCGTGGCGCTCTCGCCCGCAGCTGCTGCTGCTACCGCTGCTACCTCCGGAACCGCTGCTACGGCTGCGATCGCTGCCACCAATACACCCGGCTCCTCACTAGAAAAAGCGGAAAAAAGAAAAAAAAGATTAGCCCTCAGAGTTAAGATGCGAGATATACAAATTCATGGCAGTTGACCACAAAGCCGCAGCCGCGGCCGTACTTGTAGAGAGTCGAAAAATGAGGTGGAAATTTTAAAAATTCCATTAGTTTAGTTGTGGTGTTGAAAGTCCCCCC
>NW_026267165.1:347999-349569 GCF_000697945.3 Frankliniella occidentalis
CGTCTGCTGACCCCTGCGCGCCGCGCACTGACCCGGGCGAGCCTGTCCCATCGCGTCCAGGACCAGCCGGGCGGGGCTGCGTCCGCGGGAGACGGGGGTGGGGTGGAGCGGAGCCGATACCGGCCCGTGGACAGCGACACGCGCTATGCGATATCGCCGGGCGCCTGTAGATAGCCAGACGATCGCGCCGCGGGTTGTGCCTAGGGCATTCGCGACGCAAAAACACATTCTTAATTATATTCTATAACCTGCTGAGCAAAACACGCACTTCAACAATATTTTCTTTATCGCGGCGAAAATTGATTCCGTACTCCATGAATTCTAACTCTGGATCAAAATGTTTCGTTTTAACTGCGAGCTGACACTTTACTCAAGCTGTCACTTTACACAATTTGCACTTTCAAAATAAACGGTTGCACTGAAGCCTGCAGGTATACAGAATTGCAGAGCAGTTGCATGCATGGAAAAATGTGATAGATTAACAGCTGCTGGTAGTCCGCGGCGTGGCGTGGCGGGGCGTGCGAGGTGAGAAGGCCCTTTCCTTTCCCATTCATCCACCGAGCCATTCGGCCAGCGCCTTTACGCTCCTGCGTGACCTTGCCGCCGTTCTGCCGCCCATCAATTACACGTTTGAGACGGGGGTTGTTGGCGTTGACCCGTGCGATGTGGCTGGGCGTGGCGGGGCGGGGCGGGGCGCGGCGGATGTGCCACTTGCAGGCGACCGCGGCCAGGCCCAGGAGGCCACGCGCTCGCCACTACTGTCAAGTCCGTTAGTCAGTCCTTTACCTCCTCCTCGCGCCGCCGTCGGGGCTGACCGGTTTGCCCCCACCTATCATATTAGAGAGAGAGGGAGCGAGCGGGAGCGAAAGAGAGAGACACAGAAAGACACAGAGAAAAAGAGAGAGAGATATCCCCATCCTGCCGCCGTTGTTGCTGAGATTGCTCATTTTCATATTCTCGCGTAGATGAGAGGATGCTGAGAGGAGCACACGACACGAGCCTGGAGGACAGGAGAAAGGGGAGGGGGGGGATAGGGAGGAGGAGCCAGTAGTGGATCAGGTCCCACCTGCGGCCCGAGACAGGACAGGTTGAAATGCGGACAGTGGATCGACAGGCCGGTGGTGAGGTCGGCCGAGCTTGGCGCCAGTCTTAATCTGTCGGCGTTAAGCCGCACGCCACGCGTCTCTCTCCGCATGTATTCTCTCTCTCTCTCTCTCTCTGTCAACCATGAGATGTTAATTTCTGCGAGCTTGGCCACGCTGACAGTCAAAGCCGCGTGTGACCCGAGAGAGAGAGAGGCTGCCATCCATTAGTTAAACCCAATAAATAAAACGACAGTGAGTGAGAGAGACGCACAGAGAGGCGCCCAATTTCTACTCGCTTGTTAAAGTGCAACTGAGCCAGGAAGCCTTTTTTTCCCCTTTCGGCCGGACACTGACACCACCGCCACTCTTGTCTGGTCCGCACGATTGAGTCGTTTTGCAAAGGGACCGCCAGGGCGTGAGAAGGGGGAGGGGAGGGAGAAAGGGCCGCACGACGGGTAGAAAGAATGGTCCAATGGACATCAATG
>NW_026267165.1:349619-351924 GCF_000697945.3 Frankliniella occidentalis
TGTTTTGCTATGAAAACGGTAACCGATGCCGCCTTTTTAAGCTCGTCACGGTTGACTTTGCCGCCATTTCCGTTTTCCGAAGGCAAATCCCAGCTGGTGCGCGGCCGACAGATAAGTCATAACCCCGGCCTGCCCGAGCCCTGCTCCATCCCGGTGCGCGCGCCGCGGCTCGAGAGGCCGTGAGCCGGGAATATACCGTTGGCGGCGAGAGGGCGATAGAGGTGGAAAACCTCAAACTATTATTTGCTCTGTTGAATGAACCCATCGCTGGCAATTGCCGGCCAGCGCAGCCAGCGCGGTCCCGTCCGCGGCTTCGGGTTTCTCTGAAATGCATCCGCACGCCGAGTATAATCAATAGCCATGACAGCGGCCCCGCGTGTACCCTGCTGGGAAAGAAAACAACAACTGCTAATGTGCGACAGCGCAGCGCTATAGCGATAGGCTGGTCCACTGAATATGATGAATACGTTAGAGCCACGCACACTACCAGTAGCTCACGCTGGCTGTGCGTGTGGAGAGGAGAGGGAGAGAGACGCGGCACAGTGAAAGTGATTATCAATGCACCGAGTGTCACAAGAGTCTGGAAAGTCAGAGGCGGCGCCAGTTCGAATGCCTGACAGCGGTGCATGCAGAACAAACCGGAAGCAATAATCAAAAATGACTTCAAAACTCCTGTCGGTATTTTCAAAGACTGAGGATCATTTTTTTCTTTGCGATGTCTCACAGCTAACGGTTCGTCGTGACCCCCCGAGCGGCACGGGTCATAGAGACATGTAGCGATGATTAGTGCCGTAGTGTACAGTCGGTGGCGTTCGGAGCGACGTGGTCTCGGCCCTCGTCCTGGTAATTGGAATAATGCCCATCGCATTCCCTCTCCTTAATGAGTCGTGCCTTGTTCCCACCGCAACACACTATAACAAACAAAAATGGAAAAAAAATTGCGATGGCATGATAGAAATTGGTGGACTGCTATGCAAAATCCCATGAGTGGGTTACGAAATTAATGAAAGGGAAGTACATCCAGAACGTCAGTTTTAACAATTTTGATAATGTTGTCTGCCGATATATAATAAGACTCTGTTGCGAAGGCACTAGTCCTTTTACCCGCACTGCACTGACCCTATTCCGGAATACGCCGCGGAGAAAAAAAAAGGAAAACAAGAAAAAAAAGAACGTTAGCAGCATACTCGCCACATATGGCAAGATGTGCCTCTGTGTATGCGCAAAGGGGTCTGCACCTCTCCACTCTCACACGCGTCATCATCATCAACATAAAAAAAAATACTTTCCATGCAAACAAAAACAACAAACGAAAACAATTCGTTTAATTTTTTATCAAGTAAAAAGAGAGCCAGAGCATCAATAAGTAAAAGTTACTATTGGTAATTTACGTTCTAATTTTTAATTTGACAAAAATTATTTATTCCGTTTTAGGACCTTTGTAACCTCACGGCTGCCTAAGTTTGCTGTGGTTTTGCTTCGACTTGGCGTGGCGTGGCGTGGCGTGGCCCGCTGGCGGGGCGTGTGGCGGAGATGTCAGCATTCGTCCAGGACCTGCTGGGGAAGCTTTGCCGAGCGGCGACGTGTTGGAGAGAGAGAGAGAAAGAATGAGTAAGAGAGACAGAGAGACAGAGAGACAGAGAGAAAGAGAGAGAGAGAGTGAGAGAGAGAGAGAGCGCTACGGACAGAGACAGAGAGAGAGCGGAATGGCGTCTCGACGCTCCGCTGACAGTTAGGCCGATGCGGGGACGCGCGCCACGATGCCCCGTATAGCGATCAAGACTTGCCTACACCGCCAACACTACCTAGTTTTTTTTAGGTACGGCAAAAAATGCCTGACCGACTCCCAGGGGAGTGGTGGACTTGGTTTTGAAAGTTTTTGGCTTGCTTCGGTATTATATCCGTATTGAATAGTTCTGGTTTCGCGATTTGAGTCTTTCTGGGAGCTGAACGACTTCCCCCTCTTTCTCGCTCTAATTACACATGGGAATTTTTGTAAAACAGACTAAAATAGTCACAGACTTGCCGGAGCTTCCAGCTTGTACATTCACAGTGCAGCAGGTTCATGCGCTTTCCGCCACTTTTCGCTTTGAATCGCAGCGGTACGGCGGCGGTGCAGCCTCGTATCCATCGAAGCACCGCCTGCCTGCCTCCCGGAGAGACCCGGGCTTCCGTGCGAACAGTCCCAGCCATTGATGTGTCCGCCCCGCAGGGCTCTGGAAGGAGGCCGGTGAACAGGGATGCGACCGATCTGGCACGGCAGGCAGATATATATAGACATTGCGGCACGATTCAACCATGAGTG
>NW_026267165.1:358022-358849 GCF_000697945.3 Frankliniella occidentalis
CGTCTGCTGACCCCTGCGCGCCGCGCACTGACCCGGGCGAGCCTGTCCCATCGCGTCCAGGACCAGCCGGGCGGGGCTGCGTCCGCGGGAGACGGTCGCCTGCCCCCTATCGCACGGCCCATAGGGTTGCGGCGGCCGCGCGCACGCAGCCCGACCGGGTCGGGTCAGGCGTCAGGCGCCACACCGGCGCGTTCGAACTTATGTACACCTGCACGGCCTGAGCATCTGTTTGCTTGCAGTCCTCCCTTTCTCTCGTATTCCCTTTGGTTTGCGCACATCTTATTTGATGTAAAAAAAAGATCACAAAAGGGGATTGCCGAGAAAACTGAATGAATAATATTGCTTCAATTAAAACCTCAGGCCCTGTGAAAAATATCCTAGTAAATTTACAATATGTATATTTTTTGTAGTTAATATTTTCAAAAAAGGGTTTAAATTTAAGTGAGCCCGGTGCATTATACACATCGTTGTAATTTTTCAATTTTAAATTGTGAAATTTACGACACGCTTCAAGGGAAATTTTCCCCTTAAACCTACTTATTGTTTTTGCAAGCGGGGAGGTTAAATGCGTTAGGGTTAGAGTTTGCGAAATCAATAAGAAACTGTTAGTTTTACTTTATATCACAAGTAGTTGGATATCGTGAACATTCCTAACAACCGTTGTCCCTCAAACAGAGATGTCTTTCGTGGAAGAGGGACCATGGAACGCGCATGGTGCCATAGATGATGATGATTTCCCTTTTCTTTCGTGGTCGGGAGTCGGGAGCCAGAGGAAGGGACCCGCGATGTCATTACCACATTCTCACGGCGGGGGACCTGCACACAGG
>NW_026267165.1:359712-361429 GCF_000697945.3 Frankliniella occidentalis
TTTTTTTTACAGCGTAAGATTCGAAGCCCGTCGGGTGCACGCTTAATGCTTTGATACGATACGTGCCGTAGAAAATACCTGGGCAGCACAATCGCCCAGTACAGTAGAAAGCACTATGATAACACTGTCTTGGTTCCCAGCGGCCGAAGGGCCCTCCTCCTGCGTTGCCAGTTGTCACTAATGCCCTCCTTCTCCTTTGCAGTGGACCATGCCCCCGTGCTGATCGGTCGGCGGCTGGCATGACTCGGGGCCCCCCCGCCCCTGCCCAGCAGCCTGCTGCCCTCCCAACATGGAGACCGTCAGCGTGTCCCTCCCCCCTCCGCTGCCACCGAAGACGAGAAAGAAGCCTTGCGGCGGACAACAACTTAGGCCCTTCCAGGAAAGCGGACGCGGGCCGGACAGCGTCCAGTGCCGCTACACGGACGCGGCGCCGGTAGCCGCGGTGGCCGCGCCGCACTCGGGCGCCGGCGCCGACCGGGTTCACGTCGTGAGTATCCGCATTCGGCCGGAGGAGAGCATCTGCAGTAGCAGCAGCAACAGCAGCGCGGCAAGCGCCGGCGCCGACGGCTGCGTCCGCATCAGCGTGGGCGGCACGACGCCGTCGCCGCCGCCGCCCTCCACCGCCGTCATGGTGGCGAGGACCTCGACGACGGCCGTGTCGCCGTCGCCGCCCGACGCCGCTGCCTTCCTGTTCTACAACGGTGTGGCCATGACGACGAGCGGCCAGGCTTCGCCCGTCGACAGCGGCACCTGCAGCGACGACGCCGCCGACGCCGCCACGCCGCCGCCGCTGCCGCGCAAGACGTCCACCTCGCGGCTGGGCGTGCGCGTGACGGTGAACAGCGCCGGCCCCGAGGACCGCTTCCACAGCGACCCGGAGGACGAGCGCTGCTCCAGCACCATGAGCTGCGACTCGCTCAACAGCCTGGACAAGGTGGCCTGCTTCCTCGACGACCACCGTAACCACCACCTCCGGGCGGTGCCGGATGTCTCCAAGCTGTCACTGTCGCCCGCGACCTCACCGGCCGAGACGCTGACGCCGCCGTCGACGGACACGTCCCTGGACAGCGCCGCCGAGGTGGTGGCCGTGCGCCGGAAGCCCGCCGTCGACGAGCAGACCTACGAGGACCGACGCGGGTGCGGCAGCAGCAGCAGCAGCGGCGTCGCCACGCCCCCGGACCACTACTACGACTTCCACCTCAACGAGCGCGACGCGGTGGAGGCGGGCGAAGAGGAGGACACGTTCGCCGGCTGCAGGGACTACACCCTGGACGAGCCCGTCACCGTGCCCGCCACCATCAAGAGCTCCAAGGGCACGGTGCGCGGCGTGCGCAACCGCGTGCGCGCCGGCGTCGCCACCTTCCTCAGCATCCAGCACAACCGGGTGAGTAGCATCCATTCCAGTAAGCCAGCAGTGGCCCTGCGCGCCTGCGGGTAGGCAACACTGACGCTCGCGAGCAGGCAGGGCCAGCGGGTTGCCTACCCTCCAATTGGCAGGCGCCATGGACGGGGGAAAATTCCCAATAATACGCCGCCCACATGAGAAAAAAGAACTTGGGAAAATAAATCTCCTTCTCCAGTAGATGAAGTCGTCACGAGCGAGCCATATCATCACCGAGACTCGGGCCGTTGCCCGTCGGTATCGCTCGCGCTCGGTGGCCCCTCGGGGTCTCCGGCGGCGTGGTGGGGCCGCGGGGGAGTAGTACGCGGTCATTGT
>NW_026267165.1:364944-376633 GCF_000697945.3 Frankliniella occidentalis
CGGGCCACGACCTGCTGGGCCGCAGCCGGAAGAGCGGCATTTCACTATGCGTGAAAAAAATAATAAATTAAGATATAAATCCATCAATTATTCAAATGAATGGCCATCAAGCACAAAAGGTATGGCAGAAAATGTAGCGGAAACATCAGTGTGTGAATGTCGCGCACTTGTTGGTGTGAACGACAGTTGGACACGTATGGAGTCACAAATGTGTGATTTTTTTAAAAAAGAAATTCAAACCTTTCCTCCCTTAGTGTACGAAGGGGCATATTCTCACACCTACAAGTACACACCTGCCGTTCCACTGAGAAGAAGTTAAAAAGAGAATTAGTTAAATATCCTTGTGTAGTATCACAGTAGATAAGTTATAACCGGTTATTAACAGTATTAGTTATTTGTGATTTTCTATTCAACTGGCGCAGTTTCAAATTATTCCACCGCTTTCTCACCGCCATCGTGTAGGTAGCGCTCCGGTTGACTGAACCCCTGCGCTAGCGAGTCATAAACACCGAATATATGGTGTGGATAAGGTCATTTCTCCGTCACACGCCGCCGCGGCCCCGGGCCCCGGGCCGGCCGGCCGCCAGGCGACCCGCGTGCCCTGGGAAATCAGGCCAGCCGGCCCAGAGGCCGGCCAGTGCTGCGGCGGCGGCGGCCAGCAGCAAGGCGCATTCCAAACCTCCTTTCGACGATTGCGCGATTTCTCATATCAAGCTGGGGTTTAAGCTGGCGGCTCTCCAGCTCCAGCACCAGCCCGATGCTGATCGCACCACGCCCAAGGGGTGGTCACCCCGTCACCCCTCATGCCGTCAATGCTTCAACCGATACAGCCGCAATAGTGGGCATTGCAGCACTGAATTTTGCCGACCATTGTCAGTAACAGTAATGTGCATTTTTCGAGCACTTGAACGTGTGGAAAGCCTGTCAAAGTGTGCACGTCAGGTGCAACACGACAACCAGCAGGTCACGCACTCTGTTGTGTTGGACAGGTACCGGTAAAACTGAGGTGTGACTTAACACCTTTCTCAGGGTGTTAAAGTTCTGAGGGCGAGACGACAATATAGTTTTCTTGAAACATTTACTGCTAGAGCGCAGGAATGTTGGCGGGGATTTTCATGTAGCAGTCAGATCGAAATTGTCGCGTGATGTCACACCTTTGTTTTACCAGTGTGCTTTTCGATGTTTTCTTTATATATCTAGAAAATTGAAACTACCATCGACAACACCTTTTTCGGTTATGGCTGTCTTTGGTGACAGTCTCTACAATGGCTTTCTCGTCGACTCGGCACACACGACTCTTTTTTAACCCTCGGCAGATGAGTGCGACGAGGTGGCACGGCGTGTCCGAGGCGGACGGACGTACGGACGGGGGGGAATTCCGACACGTCTCCGCGCACGCCGCTCTCGCCGGACCGAAAAGAGACCCGGCCGACCACTGACCCGGCTCAGCTCGGCAACGCAGCGACGGTCGATTATCGGCTCGGTTTCGATTAATCGATCTATCGCATGATACCGGAGTTGGCCTGGCAGACCGGGCTCCGCGTGTCCAATGACCGCAGCAGACAGGGTCTCTAACAGAGCAGAATACCTCTCAATCCGAGTCGCCGCGCCGCGCGCGCCGCACTTTTACACCTAACTGAACAGGCCCGCGCTGGGCCCGCGCAGCAGAGCAGCAGCGCCGCCAGGCCAGCGCCAGATACAGACGTGACGAGAGTTACGATGTCGCGATAAAACGCGCCGGTGGGACGTTATTGCGATTCAGCGGTAAGGCGGCCGGGCTCTCGCTCTGAACTGCAATAGCAGAAATCCCGTTAGTGCTGCTCTGGGCCGCAGCAGCGCCGCCCCGCCCAAGCCCTGCCCAGCAGTGTAGCAGCAGCAGCCTCGCGCCGGCCGGGCCTGAGCCGAATAGGCCGAATAGGCGCAGAGCAGCGGCCCCGTCCGGCCCAGCCCAGACAGTTTAGTCGCGGTACCAAAGACCCACCTTACCTCGCCTCAACAAGACCCAATTGAGCAGGGTCAGGTGTAATCCTTTCGCCCGCCCAGCCCCGCCCACCTCCAGGCACAATAAAGGGTCCGACTGAACACGCCACGCCGTGCCGCACGCCGGCCTGGGCCGCGGCAAGTATATGGGCTCAAAGAGTATTATCCCGTTTGGGTCCGTGCGCGCCCCGCATCACTGCAAGGCCCACACCCATATACACAAAAAAAAGGTTTATTGTATCATTATAAAATACCTTATAAAACTGTAGGAAAGAGTTATGTGATTTAGTCTTAAATCTATTTTGGGTTACACTGCAACCAGAGTCTGTCGCGCAAGGTGCAAGAATGGCCTCGATACAAAGATACTGTGAGATTAAAATAATAATAAGCCGTTCGTCTGATAAAATTTGTCGGTAGTGGTGGAGGGGGGAGTGGGTTTGGAGAGGATTATTTGCACACACTGCGTCGTTTGGAAACACACGCCCGACGGATGGCATTGACCTATGCCTGGGGGCGCGCGTTCCCAACCCGCACAGAGATCGGGTGACCGGGCGTGACCGGCGCGGGGCGAGGCGGGCCGGGGCCCGCGTGAAGGGGCCATAGACGAGGAGACGTCACCGCTTACTCGATTAGGCACGCGCAGTTTGGGCTTTCGTAATCGCGTATGCTGGAGGGGGGGGGGGGGGAGGAGCGTTCCTCTCCGCGGAGTCTGCAGGACGAGGAGGGGCGGGCGGCGCGGGACCGACCGGGACCGACCACCGCCGCTGCACTTCTGACCGCAAGTGGGCGTCAAACCATCCGCCGTTGGAATCGAAAGTGATTTCCTTGTCTTCATCCGCTCTGCTCTTACGTGTCTGCGCCGCGCGCGGACCTAAAGCAGATTTCACTGGCCCTCCGCAGCTAACCGCAGAGATGCTGGAGCGGGAGCCCGGGCGGGAGCCGGGGAGGGAGCCGGGGAGGAAGCCGAGGCCGGGAAGGGAGCCAGGGAGGGAGCCGCGGCAGGAGCCGGGGCGGGAGGGTTTGGAGCGGAAGGCATGTATCCAGACCTAGTAGAGGGCGTTCTCGCCGCATTGTAAAATTGAGGCTTGGCATGGAGGCCCCCCATTTAGCAGAGTGAAAAAAAACTAGGCTAAGTGCTCGCAATTGTGAGTTTGGAGGCCGTGGCGCCGTGCGGCACCCCACGGAGAACCCTTCCCCCCTGGAGCCGCCTTCAGCTTCCTGGAACCTCCTGGAGCAAAACTCCAGGCTGTGCGACATTTCATTACCCCACAGAGAACGCGACTATACTTTTTTCCACCGGCTTCTTGGCCCCGAGCTGCTCATGACCGGTAGTGGTCAGAGCCCATGACGACGGGAGCGGCACCGACTGGCCGGTAAGGCCGAGAGAGGGGTAAAAGAGAAGAAAACATTAACAATTGCGGAAAAATGATATTTTTAAATTTAACTCTGTTTAAACATGACAGAAATATTATTGGTCGCACCAATTGGTTGGTTATGCCCGGTTATGCCCTGAGAAATGGTGGACTACTTCTCCACGGCCTCACCGAGCTGCGACCTTCAGTCGAAATAATACATCCCTACACGCGCCGGCTGAACCCAAAAGGAGGTCGGTCGTGATGGCGGAGCCTCGCGAATCGCTGTCGTCTCCTGCAGCGTCTTCTGCTGTATAGCGACTTCTGCACGGGTCTTCTGCCAGGGCTTTGTATCCTAGGGTGTTGGGTGCTCAGGCAGCCTTGCGACCAACTCCAGCTTAGTTTTCCAGTATCGCACCACGACGACGCGGATAGGAAATTGAGCCCATAATTATATTGTGAAACAATAAGTATATCGATAATTTGGGCCTCTCCCGCGCCGAAGGACGTCCTCCACTCACATTTCACTACGAGGCCCCGCGGCGGCCCCGCGCCGAGCGAGGCAACGGGTGCGGGCGGAGGGGATAGAAAAGAGAGGCGGTAATGTCGGCAAGACGGTCGTGACCTATCGCGCGTGTTGTTGTATGTATGACTCGAGTTGCGTGAAAAGTGGCGCGAAAAGTACTGTGCACGCACACACAGACACACTCGCTAAGCCTCGCACAAGACACACACAAGCACTCACACATCGTGTGGACACACACACACACACACGCACGCGCGCGCCTGTACGGGACGCAATGGGTGTCCATTATGAAGGGACAGGTGCCTCGGGGCTGGCATGTGGCGAAAATAAAGAGGTGTCGAGAATAACCTCGGGCGCCGGCCTCAACCTATGACAACACAGAGCTAAAGCCTCGGACTGCGTTTCTTTTCTTGCGCACCTCTCCAGTCTTTTTAGTTTTTTCATTTCCACCCTCCCCTCTGACGTTAAAGCAGAGCGGCGCTTCCGCCAGGCGGCTCGTTTCCATCTTCAAGTAAAATTATCATACTATATGCACTGCACTTCGCGCTGCTCGGCAGCTGTTGTGCTCGGCAGCAGGGATGAGCGGCAGGGCTCTGGCGGGGATGAGCCGCGCGGGCGCGGGCCGCTCTCTCGCGGGGCCTTGCGTTAAAGTCGCTGCCTGTTCCGGTGGGAAGGCGCGCGCGCTGCTCACATTTAGCGAGCCTTGACTCTGCCTGCACCCCGAGAGACCTTTGTGGGAGGATGAGCCGGAGCCCTTCACTTCGGGACGATGCGGTAGTTCCATTTTACTTTTATCACCCTCCCACTCTTTCCGACCCCCTTTTCATTTTGCACTTGAAATATAATGGTGTGCGACAAGTGACAAGCGCGCTTGTGTGCACAGTTGTGACTGAGGAAGAGGTCTTGTCATTTTCTGATGTCGATGTGACCTTTCGCGGTTTTCTTACTTAGCTTAGCGGAGTGTTGGGAAATCCTCGCGCGGTAGTCCTGGAGAGAGGCTGCTATGATGCACCCCGCGTCTCGTCGGGTCCGCTGCACTTCGCGCTGCTCGTCGATATTCCTCAGCATCGCATGATGGGTCCCTTGTTGCAGCATCGCACGGTTGGCCAATGCGCCAAGTGCAAAAGCGTCATTTCCCTCGGAATATACCTCATCATCCGCTCGAAGTCGCAGTCGTCGCCGCCGCTCCGTCTGCGGTGTGAGATTCCACGCGTGTATGGCCGCTTAGCGCAGAGCCGAGCCGCGTGCCGCGCGCGCCGCGGTATGTCGGTCACCTGTGACCTGGTCACAGACGTGACGCCCGCCTACACTGCGACAAACGTCCCATCGAAAGCACTTTCTCGATGACTTTCTCACTGCGCCGAGCCGGTGCAGAGAGCGCGAAGGTCAGAAGTTTGCCCGACACGCGTAGATTCCAGTCGACATGTTGCATCTGAATCTTAACTCAACTAGATGAGGTCGTGGTAGAGGCCATGAGGATCTCGGTTAGATTTCCGGCGAATGAAATACGATTGTTTCCCCACGTCGAAGAGTTTGAGAAAATATCAAATTTCTCCTCGATCTTCACGTACAAGTGTAAAAACGTATTGAAATGTCACACACTTGTTGGGTCGATAAAATTGTCGTGTCCCCCGCATGCTCTGCTGTGAAGGTCACGGGCTGGGCGCTGGACAGGGTGGAAGGAAGGGCCGCAGGGAAAGTGAGCGACACAGCCAAGGCGTGTCGTGCCTGACTAACGTGCTCACGTACGTGCTCTCTAGATACTGTCTGACCAAAGGAGCGCTGCAGTAGGCTCAAAATTTCAAGTAAGAAAATGCTGCGAATAAAACCGAGCACAGATAAAAAACAACGACTGGCAAACCCTTACATTTTTTTTTTTGCACTGTGTTCCCCCACAGTGCAGGAATCGATCTGATTGAAAGAGCAGGCCGGCCTCGTCGAATGGTGGTGCATCTCCGAATGATGTATGGGAGTCGCTGACGTGAAAGGTGAAAGGAAGAAGCAGCTCAGTGCCCACACCCCCCCCTTGCCAACCCTATTCGGCCGGTCTGGATAATACCTTTCCTCGACGTCAGCCTATCACTTTGACTCAAGTTTACGTACTTGTTTGAAGGAGATCCACAGATGAGCTTATTTTCACATTAGAACCACGCGAACTAGCAACTTGAATAACTGTCGTCGCACCGCAGCGGTAGAGCTAGGCTCTTAACGTCCATGGCGGTCTCCTTCGATACTGGTGAATGAACCTTCGCCGTTCAGCGCACACAGTTAGTTTCCCATATGACCAGAACGCTTTCACGGTAGGGTTCCCGTTTGAGGTTAGGCAAACATTGTCAGAGGCCACAGAGTCCCCGCAAAGACAACCTGCAGCGGACCTATGGGTCGAGAACGGCAATACCGACTCACAAATAACATGCTAATTAGCACAGCACACAGTGAAAAAAAAACAAGGAACATGGGAAGAGAAATCATGCAGACAACAGACGACTGAATCCTTAATTTACAAGCAAGCCCCGCGAGTCGGTGAACTTCGATGAAGAAACAGCACCGCGCTCGTCCCAAGCAAGGTACCGCGAAGCCCCTTAAGGTGGTATTTAAATGAGCATGCGGACCGAATTTATTATTCATCAGCAATATGTCGTTCAATATTTATCCCTTTTACCAATTCACTCTAGCCATAAACAAAACTCAATTTTTAAAAATATAGCAAAGTATGAGCTTAGCAACTTTTAATCAATGTCATTCTAATTCGCACATGTTTCATGTGCAGAAAACTCAAAGAGTCATAAACTGCGCGACAATGTTCCATCCACACTCTCCGTGGAGATTTAATTTGATCCCTCTGCGATGAGCCGGGAGGCTTGGACCCGCCTGCAATGGATACGCCAAGGTTCGCGGGTCGTGGGAACTCTTGCCATGACGTAACTTTGTGCATGGCCCCGGCAGATGGCGTCCAGCGCGGGCCGCGCGCCGTTACCCACCTCCTCAGATCGTCATCGCTTTCGGCTCAATGTCCCTCACAACACTATCCTTTTATTCTTCCTCCTCCCCCTCCCCCTCCTCCTCCTCCTCCTCCTCCCTCACGGCTTTTTCAGGAGCCGCGTGGCCAGGCAGTGTGTGTATGTATTCATGCAGCAGACTTGCTCGGCGTCCATTCACTCCATAACTGTTTTTAATTGCGCTTTGCAGCTGAGCGGGACATAATAACCCCGGCAAAAGCTTTTGTACGGCGGGCGTACTACATACACGACGACGCGGATGCACAAAAAAGAAAGGAACTCGCGAGTGAGTTTATGAGCAATCAGGGCTGACCACCACCGTCGGGGCGCGAGCAACGTTGTTCCATAACACGACAGCGATTCGAAATTATTTCACTTCACAGATTCCCGCCACAATTTTCACTTTTTTCTTCTTCTTCTTCTTCTTCTTCTTCTTCTTCTTCTTCTTCTTCTTCTTCTTCTTCCAGTTTGGAAGGAAAGTAGTGGAAAATGAAACGAAAATACAAAGTAGCTCACTATGTATGAGATGTTGGTAGCAGTGGACTGCAGAGATACTGGCCCACCGCAACAAACTCTCCCATCCCACGTGCCTGCTAATAAACCGGGCACACTCTCGCGGGTCAGCGCCCCGCACAGTATGAACAAACGGCCGCCCATACAGGCACCGGCACCGCACAACCATCTTCGGAAGTCGCAATTAAATAAAAACGCGACCTCACAACGTATAGGTGAGCTGCAGGCAAACCGTGTTTTAGCTTTTTTTTCTACCGCCTTGACCATCAATTTGGCTGACGCATATATCGAAAACACAAAGGCGGCCACTTAAAAGTGTTTCTTTCACACGGGCCACATTTCAATACCTAGAGGCCTCGACAAAACTGCAGCTGCAAAGTATAGAGTCCGTTAAGTGACTTGAGTTGTCATTAGGAGAGATAGTTAAAACGGTCATTAGCTTTCATGTGCGGCGTTAGAAAGGTTGTGTGTGTGTATGATATGAGCTCCTGCAAGGCCAAGGTCCAAGGTCGGAGAATGCGAAAGATGAAATGAATGAGAATTGGAACGGTTGACGCGGTCCTGGCTGGGCCCGGCAGTGAAAGTGGCCAGCGGTGACCACAGCGGGCTCGGCCCGCCCCTCTCCACTCGTGTGGCTAATCTTTCCCCTTCCCTTTCCTACGGATCTACCGCTTTTCCAGGCGTACGCGCGCACACTCCAGAGTCCGGCAGGCACACGCGCGGCGCTACTCACAAAAATACCAATCGTGACAGGCGCTACACGCTACGTGCTTACTGAAAATTACACGACCGCTTCGCGCGACGAAGCACTGAATTTGAGCAGCACATGACACAATTTTGTAGCTTTTCATACGGACTTAATGAATGTAGTCCGAAGATTTGTGTCTTTCCTGTGGAAATACACTGTAATACTGGAGTGTCCAGAAGCGGTGCGACTTAAAGAGCCTGACTCACGAACCTGTGCAACTTCACTGCTGTTGGACACTTTACGATATCACCCACATGACTGCATGGTATGAGACGCACCCAGCCAAGGGGGACAGTGTTCAAGAGTGGCTGTCGTGTAAGTCTTATGCATTGTAATCGTTTAGGTTATCGTAAGCTGCCCAGTGCACAGAAGCAGAGCGACTCACGTAGCACAGGTGCTGGGAGCGCACTGGTAAAACAAGTGTGCAAATACTGCACACTTAAGTGTGTCACTGGTGATTTTGCACATTACCTGGTGTTTAACTGAGCTGCCCACGTAGTAGTGTGCAAATATTGAACACTAGTTATCAAAACGTAAACAAAACGTCTAATGTTTTCACACCAATTGACGTAGTTCAGTTCAACATCATGAAGTGTTTAGTCTTTCCACACTTGATACTGCACATCATTTGGTGTGCAACTTTCTACATTTGTTTTACCAGTGCGTAGTCGTCTAACCGCCCTTTGTGTTGTGGTGCATGTGGCCACTTCACTGCCCTGATTGCAGTAAATGAAACGCATTCAAGCATCTACTACAAAAAGGCACCCGTCCCCCGTCCTTAGCTTTCTGCTCCCAGTGAAGGCTTTGCTTTGATCGCAATCCCCTTTCCATCGCTCCGTTCGTCTCCTGTCTAATGTCCTTGTCGGTCGCAACGCCGTTCCGGATAATGAATAGGATTGCGTACGCCCCGCAGTCTCTGTCCCCCCTCTTAAATAGCAACGTCGCCACCACAACAGCGCCACCGCAGCATCCACCAGACAAACTCGAGCGAGTTTTCTTTCCACTCTTTTAAGTCAGTGGCGAACTATTTGTTCGACCATACCCAATCTACTTTTACGAGCGGCTTTTTCATGGCACTGCTGCCTGCTCCTCCGGCCCCCGGAGGCGCAGGCGCAGAAGGGGTTCTTTGAAAATGGGCAGCAGTTGAGAGGCACCGTCTCAATTGAGTCGTGGAAGTCGTGGAGATGCGTCGGACAAAACTGCACGAGGGGCAAACGCAGTCGGTAAACCCAATACTCTGCTAACGTGTATATTTCTTCTCTCTGTTGCAGTCGTGGAAGGACAAGGAGGCGGGCAAGGTGGTCGTCTTCACGACCACCATGGGTGTGGTGCGCGGCACGTACCAGCGCTGCGTTCGCGTCAAGCAGATCCTGCGCACGCTGCTCGTGCGCTTCGACGAGAAGGACGTGTTCATGTCCCGCGAAGTGCAGGGCGAGCTCATGGAGCGCATGCGTCTGGACAGCATCCAGGTGCCGCAAGTGTTCGTCGAGGGACAGCACGTCGGGGTAAGATATTTACAAAAAAAAAAGGCGACTTGATACGTTGAGTCACGTTTAGCAGTAATAAGCTATGATTGCCCCCCCCCCCCTTCTGACTCAACGTGTTAAGAAAATATATTCGTTCATGTACGATATATTTTGTAATTTACCCTTTACAAAATGGGTCATACCGTATATGTAAGAACCTCCCACTCAATCTCGTTATTCGAATCGAAGTCGATTAGTAGTGCTTGGAAATTTACAATTTTGAATTGTAATTGTACGACATCTTCCATGGAAAATGTTTGTGTACACGGTACGTCAATTTTTCACAATGACAGAAACAAAATAGCATTGAAAAAGTTTTTCCAATTTTTTGTTCAGCATGTTCACCAAATAAGATCCAAGGAATGAACTTGCTTGTTGTTTTCGTTTTTTTTTTTCGATCTTGTTCGAAGTTACGGGAGCAATAAAATTCGCGTGCATGCTGTAACCACGTCAGCATTTTGTTCTCAGACCCCAAACTGGGCGCAGACGTTAAGTAAAAAATAAAAGGGTTAAAAAAAAACACAGTCGTGAAAGTCGTCGCGCCTCGGAAGGAAGCGAGTGGAAGGACACGCGGACGCACACACACACTCACTCACACGACGTGACGGCAGCCCGCAGTTCAGAGTATTCGCGTTTGTTTCGGCCCCGAGAAGGGGGTGACGGAGGGGGAGAAGCACCACAGTGCGCATCACCTGTTGCTTCACAAGTCTTATCCTCCCGAACATCGTCACGGCCCGCTACGCCCCGCCACGACGGCCGGAGCCCAGCCCGGCCGTCTCCAGTGGTGACAATATTCCCCGTTACGAGCGAAAGTTCTCCAGTTTGTTCGGTTCTCGGGTATCTCGGCTGGTCTATGGGCGGCGGCACCGAGGCTCGCGGCCCCGCCGGGCCTACAGGCCGCGCCTAGCAGCAGCGGCTTAGCGGTGGTCGTTGCCGAGTTTTTGGGATCAGTCTGAGGAACGGCATCCGGTGCCTCGCGCGCCTGGAATCAACCAGATCCATACTTTTTTTAAAAAAAGAGGCAACAACTTTACGCCACCATGCTACCGTTGGATGGCTTGCACAAGGCTCAAGTCCTGTCATGTTGTGACGAAAATATTTTATTTTTCCTACACCACAAAGCTGTAAAGTGTCTTACCTTCTCTATAAATACAAGGCTACTAACAGAATGTCCCTCTCTATCTTCTGTGGTGATACTTAACCGTATGTAGGAATGCCTGCGAGTGTGCATCTCATTAGTTGACCATGGGGCCACATCTCCCCAAGCGAGTAGCCAACCTACCTACATTTTTAGGGTAAGGGTATGAGATATAATCCAGGAAGCACGTCCTTAATTCGGCGTTGGGAAATTGCCAAGCTCAGCCTGCAAGCTACCGTAGCGCCTAACAGGTAGGCAACATCCAGCCTGCTCTGCATGCGAGCACCGCTGGGTGGCCTACTCTGAGTCTCAGAGGCACCCGGACGCACTTAGGCGCATCGTTCACTGTTATTTACATACTGCGACGTCACATTTAATATGATGTGAATTGGTTCACATTCACTGTAAAAAATTGTCGGAACGGGTACAGGAAAATTTTCTATGGAAGAAGTCGTACAATTACAATTTAAAATTGGAAAATTGGCAGGCCCTGCGTAGCGACTTAGGAACGAATAACGAGCGAGAGTGGGAGGTTGTACATGTACGACTCGTTTTGTAGATGGCAAATTACAAAATATACCGTACATGTACAAACATATGTTTCACTGTGTTCCTTAGAACATCAGGTCACATTCGTTATAACGTGACATACGCACCATGGACTGAGCCCGGGCGTGAGGGCAGAGCAATGGAAGGGTAAGTCACGTTATAACAAGTGTGACATTATTCAAAGGAAAGTGACACAACTCACATCATAGTATTAAATGTGATGCCGCAGTATTTGAATAACAGTGCTCCCAAACTTTAAAGAATATGGATTTGAGGAAAACGGACGCGCTTTCTGATGATCCCTGACGCAGAAAAGAGATTGCGGTCTGCGTGCGCTCGGGTCTGTGCGCCACACTTT
>NW_026267165.1:377199-382500 GCF_000697945.3 Frankliniella occidentalis
CGTGATTGGTGACCTAATTTTTGCCTCCATTGCGTTGCCATTGTGATGGTAATGCGGCTCTATCATTATTGGTCGCGGTTTACACGCCTCAATTAACTAGTGTGATCAGAAGACACAATTATTGCCCTTCCGTTCGAGCAACTATTTAACAAGAGACTAACTTTTTCTCTTTTTTTCTAATCCCTCAACTTTAATAGAATTAGAATCGTGTCCCTCCAAGGACCCCCAACCCCCTCTCTAATCTCTCTCTCTCTCTCTCTCTCTCTCTCTCTCTCTCTGCCTCACCCACACATACACGCAGGCAGCGGCACAATAAGCGTAGCTCTGTGGTTAGACGGTTGCCTTGTCACAGAGCGAGAACACACTGCGGTCAAAATGTTGTCATCGCGGCCTGTCAAAACACAAACACACCGCAACATGCACCAATACTTTACGACAACTACTACTTGCCTGCCAACCACTTTTTTTAAATGTTAATCTTCCGTTTTATTTTCCCAGGATGCGGAGACAATCGAGCGGCTCAACGAGTCCGGTGAACTTAGGAAAATGCTCAAACCCTACAAGGTAATAAATGTTGATACATTGCATTTTTATATGTGAGTATTAACTTTGTTTGAGGGTAGAAAATATCACTGCATTTGCAAGGTAGTGTATAAAACCACAACACCGCACCTTCACAAAGACATTAATAGCGGTAAAGACTTTTTTGCTTTTCCATGATGTTTTCTCTCCAACCACAAAAAAAATATATTTGACATATTATCTTATACCTCAAAACACCTTGAAAGCATATAAAGAAATCGGTTAAAAGCCCCCAGTAATGATTCATCTAATATCCTTTAAAATCTTGAGAGGGGAACATAAAATTTAAAACAATCATCTGCAAACTGATTTTAGTCCACGCAATTCGAGCCGGTAAAGTGCGGGCGAGTAATGGAGATGTCCAACGATCCGCCGACTACTGGTAGCTACAACGGTTCGAGTTCGAACAGAGCTGGGCAGTGCAACAATAATTACGACGAAGCGCGGAAGGAAGCCGTAATGAGAGAGTCACACGGTTATCAGGGAAAGTCTTTGTGTCAAAGCTCGCGCCGCTCCCACCGATCTCACCGACACAAAACAAACACAATAAAACACCGACGCTACGTGCCGGCACACATACAGGACTAATGAAGCGTCAATAATTGGTTTTTGAATGAGAGCCTGCCTGGCATAAATGGGTGGAGACGTCTCTAGTTTGCCCCCCTGCTCTTTGCGTGAAACAGAATGTTTGCGTTTGTTGGAGGGACTAAACGCGGGTCATTCTTCCGCGACACAAAGGAAAAGCGAGATCAGTCGCGTGTCCCACATGCGCACACGCGTGCTCGTCACGAGCGGCTGACACGACGCTGTCCATACCAAATGTCGGCCCTCGGCCCCTCCTTACCCTGGCATGCCAGCCAGAAATGCGGGCAAACGGAACCGCTGGACATTCACAGCGAGAAAATAATAGAAATAAATTTTCATTTTCTGGATGGAGATTTCCCATTTCTTTGCCTGGATGGTTTCACTGAAAACGCAAGTGTGTGAATTTCACACACTTGTAGGTGCGTGGATGCCTATTCGTACACTTGAGGGGAGTAAAGGTGTGAATTTTCTTAAAAAATTTACCCACTTTTGCCTCCATGTGTATATACTTATGTCGTTCATACACCTGCAAGTGTACGACATTGACACACTTGGCAGCTTTTGCTTTTGCTCACAAACTGTGCTGTTGCAGAGTGCGGACGCGTGCTCCACGTGCGAGGTGTGCGGCGGCTACCGGCTGCTGCCCTGCGCCGTGTGCAACGGCTCCAAGAAGTCCGTGCACCGCAACAACTTCACTGCCGAGCTCGTCGCCCTGAGGTGCATGAATTGCGACGAAGTGGGACTCGTCAAGTGCTACGCCTGCTAAGCCAAACTTGGTCTCCAACAACGTTGGAGATGAGCGATGACACACAAAAATGAGTGTTTGAAGAAGCACACGATAAGAGACTTCTGGGATAAGCGACCGAACAAGTTTTCAACCTCCGCTAACATTTCGTATAATGTTGACGTTTTCTCAATGAAAACACAGGAAAGCACGTTATCATGTCTAGATGAAAAATATAGTTGTCCACAGGAACGCCTTTCTGGTATTTGGTTAAGTCTATCCCTCCGAATATTAGAGTCCACAGAAGAAGTGTTTAAAAGTAATTTGGAAACCATTTTTGTTTTTTTGAATCTCGTTGTGTGCTTGCTTCTTTTTATTTTACGTTTGCTTGAAAATGTCTATATGTGTATACCTTGTAAATACTGAGTCACTGTCTATTAAACTTCATTAAACGTAATGTTAGGCAAATACGTAGGTATTAAATAAAAATACAAAAACATTAATTTGTAACTTTGCGTCGGCCTGCTTCACCGCACCTTGACTGACAGGTGTGGAAAGCAGTCGCCGATACTCCGTGCTCATGAAATATAGTGTCTTCGAGGATCGGAGTATATCCCCTGCTATACTCCGCTCCACAAGATCGGTCACGATTTTTTAATACACGTAATAAGTTGTTGTTAGAACTGACTCTTTTGTACTGCCAACCAACATGTGAGAATGTTCCCAAATAACCTGTGAAAACTCAAAAACTTGCATGTTTCGGACTAAAATTGTATGTATTCTTTCTGTCTGGTTAGATTTGCAGCACATTAGATCGGGTCACGTTAGTGATAAATGAATTTAGTCCAACTCTTACAAGCAAGTGTATTCATTCTTGTTGGGCACGTGTTTAACTGTTTTCCAGTTTCGGCACCAACGAAAATGACAGTATATCGGGCATGCCAGAGCGGACGCTGTAGTGTTGCGAGATTCCATACCCTCCACGGCCGTTGGGGTATGGGGCCTTACGGGCGGAGGGAGTAGGCAAACCAACGAAACTGCAGCGTCCACTCTGATACTTCAGGTAGTAAGAGCCTGATAGTACAGTTGTCACATTGTGACTTGAATACACATCGCTATCATCCGAGTACATGTTGAGTATGTCAAGAAACCACCCTAAATAATTTATAGTATGTGAGTTATCCTGTCCTATTGGCGAGCGCTGTGTAAATAATCGCCAATACCCAGCGTGCCACTGCCTTCATAGCAATAAAAAACTTTGTGAATTCACATGAAAATTCCTTTTATTCTCCAGTACTATAGTAACAATCTGATTTCATAAGGATTAAAGCATCAGGTAGATTGAAGTTAGCAACAGACTGAGTATTTCTAGGTATTCAGCTTACACAAACTAGATCATACAAGTTATGTCCTCAATACAAAATTCTAATCTAAATTATTAATAAACAGAGAAAGACTGCGCATGGTATTGTGAAGCGTGTTTGTTCTCCCAAGGTCACCACAACTTTCCTCACAACTAATGTATACAAACTAAGTAATTTTATACTTCAGAAAACAAAGTTTTTAAATAGCGGGAATGTTTTTGAACAGTAAGAAAATATCTTTGAAACACTTACAGTGATAATAGAGATGGCAATACAATATACAGGGGGTATGAAGTACAAAACAGCAGCAGTTCTCATTGGTACGTGAACTGTTGGTACTTCATGTCACATAGTAACTGATGCAATAAAAACAAAAGAAGCACTGACTTATAAATTTGACAGTTTTTTCGAAATTGGCTTTGACCTAAGAAAATACACAAAACTCTTCCGCGGAGAACTTAGTAAGTAATTTGACACAGCTACGTATACAAACGTACGATTTACTGATATACTACGTGTCTATGTTTCCTTTTTTTATCCATAATCCAACTTTATTTGTAAAGTAATACTACTATCCCAGATGTGTAGTTTGCTACAGAAAATAAAAATACCGCTACGAAACTCTTATACTATCGTTTTTTTCCATCTAGTCACACATGAAAGCAGACTTGTAACGCCTCACAAGGAGAGATTTGGCATGTGGTAAAAAGAAAGGAGCAGGTCCACTTCGGACCGTACGTACACGCACAAAAAGACATCCACTTTAAATGACTTAAGGGCGACCCGCGCCTCTTCAGGAGACATACAAACGGTCTCTCACGAACTTCTTAGCTGCCCCTTCATCATCAGCCTGAAGGACATCCACAGGGTAAGAAGACATCCTCTTCAGGAATGACTTTTCAACAAGAAAACCAACACGCCGGCCCTCAGCGCCATTGTGAGCCGCTCACCTACACACACAAAAGAAATAAGCCGTAACTCTAATCTGAACGCCGTGGTCGCCTAGCTCGTCAAAATGTTAGAAGTCCTTATTTTTGATTGCTAACATTTTGACAAGCTACGCTACTAAGGCGTTAAAGGTGAAGTGTGCACTGATAAACTAAGTATGCAACTACAAGTGAAATACTTGCAGGTGCGCAACTGCGTAGTAACATATTTGCAAGTGTTCAACTCGGTAGCTGTAAGTTTGCAACTGTCCTGTTTAAAACTTCCCTCGCAGTAAGCGTTCAGTCTCAGGAAGCGTTCAACAGAGAAGTCGCAGAGGAGTTGCGCACTTACAAGTGCACAGCTCCCGAATTGAACACTTGCAAGTGCACAACTACGAATTTGAATACCTGCAAGTATTCAACTGGCATTTGCACACTTAAAAGTCTTAACTTTAACCTAAAATTTTTAAGATATTTTATTCAGTTCGCACAGTTTTTTCGCTCACCTGGCGCTGTTGAGACAGCTGAGCGACACGGAGGCGGTGTTGTCCGGCACCGTCTCCATCAGCGTGTACCACTGGGCGACTGGCTTGCGCGGGTTGTCCAGCATCTCCTGCCAGTGGTCACGGCCCACTCCGATGAAAGACGGCCCGATGCCGCAGCAACCCATCAGCTCGTTATGACCGATCCTGCGAATAAGTCGGACGCAATGTGAACGTATGCAACTCACAAGTTTGAAAACGAGAAGGAAATATTGTTTATTATACTACAGTTAATTATAAGTCAGTTTTTTGCATGAATGGACCACGCACTGGAAATGCAAGTGTGTGAATGTCGCTCACCTGCAGGTGAGCGACATTCACACACTTGCATTTCCAGTGCGTACTTTATGAAGTATAAATTCAATGCATAGCAAAGCCATCAATAGCATCTCTCTTTGTGGTTCTTGCCCGTGAGAATTGCGAGAGAGAGAGAATCCCTTCTGTGCTCACGTGTACCGGGTGAACCTGTAAATACGCAGCAGTGTTGCGGGATTGCATACCCAATACGCAGCCATGGCCCCTTACGGGTGTAAAGAGTAGGCAAGCCCGCAACACTGCTGCGTATACACAGTTACACC
>NW_026267165.1:382691-383506 GCF_000697945.3 Frankliniella occidentalis
GACCTGTCGTAGTCGATGACCTTGATGATTAGCGACACGTCTTCTACGTTGGAGGCGGGCACGTCGAACACGAGCGCCTCGTTGTAGACAGGCGCCAGGGAGGAGCGCTTCACGGTAGTCTTGCGCTTCTTGATGCGCCTCCCCTGGCACAGCAGGTACACCTTGACGTAGGGGTCTGCAGGGAGAGAGAGAGGTGTGCTTTCGTGAGATTAACGCACAGGCGATCGCAGAATACTCTTCTATTCTAGTGCTAAAAAAGAGTTTTAAGAGTTCGAATGCCGCACACCTGTAGATGAATTATTTCACGTTGCTGATTAACACATTTGAGAAGATGCACGAAAAAAAGACTTTGATGTTCATACCAACTCAGTTTAATAGGCTTCATTTGATAGCAGGAATCGAGAATCCGATAACCTCAACAAGAAGCTGGTTAAGGGTATCGAATTCTCGATCCCAGCTATCAAATTTGGCCAATCAAACAGAGTTGATCTGCACAATAAAGTTTTTTTTTCTTTTTCTGCGGGAAACCTTGCTCGAATAAACGAGTGTGAATGATCATTGTCTTGCTTAAACATCTATACATAAATCTAACCAGCACACTGAAAAAAAAGTCTAAATGTCTAAAAAAAAAAGTCTAAATGCCAAATAAAAATTTTAGTTGCTGCATCGATCAGTTTCCTCAGTGCAGATGAGCGAAATTCAAACTCTTTCCAGCGTATCAATTCCCACACCCACACCACGAGCGGCGCGGACAGTTAACCCCCTCTTCTCCCCCATGCGTATAATCCAACTTTATTTGTAAAGTAATACTACTA
>NW_026267165.1:383982-385341 GCF_000697945.3 Frankliniella occidentalis
GAGAGGGGGCACAGAACACAAGTACGTAGTGAGGGTGAGGGTAGAATAATGTTGAAAGTAAAAGGAGATGAAGATGCAGCTAAAAAATATATCGGGGAGGAAGGGAGGGAGGGGGTGGGGAAATATTGAGGGAGAGCAAGCGAGAGCAAGAGAGAGGGAGGGGGGTCAAAATCCGGCGGTCATGTTTGCCTCCACAGCCATCTTATTCATACAATGACCGTGAGTCAGTCCCGCCCCACCCCATCTTCACGGCCATCGTAGAGGCACGTGGTCCGCACGCCTATTTGCACAACGCAGTATGGAACACCTCGCCACGACACGCCAAGCCCCACCCCACCCCGCCCCCAAGCCGCACCTTGCAGGCCTCTCTCACGCTGAGCCAGGATCTCGGGAGGGACAGCGGCACAGACCCACCGGACCGAAGCAGCGGACCCAGCCGGACACGACCGTATTCAGAGGCTCAAAAGAGGTAAAGGGGCGGAAAAAGAGAGAGAAATGAAAGGGGAGGGGACGAGACAGCCTCGGGTAGCAAGAGCAAGCGAGAGAGAATCTGCACAACAGGCATATGAAGCGCCAGCAGCTGTCCTGCTGCATACCCAGACCAGACCCCCCTCCCCCCGTGCTGCCTGCAGTGCGGGGCGCAGCTCGTGCACCCCCCCCCCCCCCACTCCGCCTCCACCGGTCTCGGCGGTGGAGTTGCCCGATCACGCACAGCCAGTCCAATACCGTCCGCCATACATGCCCTCCCGGACCTCTCTCTCCTCTCTCCTCTCTCCCTCCCTCCCTCTCTGCGGTGCTCAGCTCCGTTCTCGCTGTTGACCGAGCGGTTCAACTAGTTGGTCGGACCACAAGATTGTTTACCCGCCAAAGCAATTCGGTTACGTGGTGGCGCGCGGCGTGACCCGGGCGAGAGCGCCCCGCTCGCCACGAACAACTACTGCCCCACTAATAATGAGCTATAGACAGAGGCGCCGCGGCGCGCATCGGCCGCGGGCTCGGGCGTGGAGGGGGCGGCGAGGAGCGTGCGACCTTGATCGGAGGCAGGCTTGCAAACATCCGCCCACCCCTCAAACCCACCCACCGGAGCCCGACCGCGAAACCCACGTGGACGCCTGCGACCTCCCCTCACCCCCCCCCCGATAAAATATGAAAATGCGCACAGTAGGCTGCTGAGCACTGACCTGTCGTAGTCGATGACCTTGATGATTAGCGACACGTCTTCTACGTTGGAGGCGGGCACGTCGAACACGAGCGCCTCGTTGTAGACAGGCGCCAGGGAGGAGCGCTTCACGGTAGTCTTGCGCTTCTTGATGCGCCTCCCCTGGCACAGCAGGTACACCTTGACGTAGGGGTCTGCAG
>NW_026267165.1:385391-389608 GCF_000697945.3 Frankliniella occidentalis
TCCCCCTCCCCCACCGCTCCCCTAGTTGGACGCATCGCTCTGCAACTACACACAATGACAACACGCTGCGATAACTAGAGTCCCTTTTGGCTGGTACATAGCTTGAAGTGGGAAAACATTGCGGCGCGAGCCTCCCTCCGGCGTCGCGCACCCGTCATTTACACACGCATCTCACACAGGCACGGAGGACGGAACACCACTACGCACTCTGCGGGGATGAGACAAATTCATCGCACAACTCGATTGTACTTCCGAGTAACAGTAACATAATGCAGTACACGGGGGAGAAACAAGCTCAGGCGCTTTGCGCCAAAACGCTTTCATTAAAGCGCCACATAATGCATCGTCTTTAAACAGTGATTAAACAGTAACAACGAAAGAATTCAATTTGCAGTTACAAAGTGATGCATTGCAATAGCAAAGCAATGCTTTGCAGCGTGTTTCATTGCTTCCCTAGAGGAAAAGTTAACTGAGGATTGCCGTTATCTAACTGCAGATGAACTGCAACTGCTTTTGGCCGCGAATTACTAACTGCGACTGGGATAAGAGGATTTTCCCGGATTATTCCGACATTTTAATTTGAGTTTAGCTAACGTGAAATCAGCCAAAACGCAGTCTATGCATCAGTTATTTTACAGCTAAAAGCTGTCACATTTTCATACTGAAGTTCAACTAAACAGAGCTGCTTTTCGACTGCGGACGTGACTAAGAGTCACTGGAAATAAATTCTCTCGAGCTGATACCGACTGATTCTTCTTTCAGTTACTTGAGAACCACTTTCAGTCACTTTAGTCGAAGTACAAATACTATCAGTCAGCCAAAGATCCTATATTTTGCCTCTGTTTTAGACGGCTTTTGCATAAGCGCCATGTCAGTAAAATATATTCAAAATTTAGTAACTGTCAGTCGTCCCCCTTAACTAAAATTTGACTATGTCGTAACTAACTTTTGCGAGAGTACACGCTCCAGCAAGATTAGTCATTTTATAGCTACATGCAGTTAAACTTTGTGACTGCGTTGAGCTGAAGGTTTGCTCCTTTGTTACCAGAGGGCTGGACTTAGAAAATTTCTCTTCGAAGACCTTCACTCCGTAGCGGGTTCTGACTGCTCGCAACGCAGTGACATTCAGTTAAAAATCAGACAATATCAGTCGAAAGTCAGTTCACCCGTCATATAGTCAGAGAGTCACTCTACCACGACCAGTCGTGCCCAGACAGATGCGTATAGCGTAGTGGTCTAGAGTGTCGACTTCCGTCCTGATATTTCAAGGTTCAAATACGCATTTTTTTTCCTTTTTTTCGAAGTATAATTAAAATGTAGCAAAAGTCAGTCAAGTGCAGCAAAGCTTTTCAGTAGACTCCAGGGTAAGTGACAGATAACATCAGTCGCGCCTTCAGTTCCTCTTAGGTGATATCAGTTAAAGTTAGTCAACCGCCAGGTAAAACGCAGCTAAAACACAGCCGAGGTACTCAGCTAATATCAGTGCACTCCTGTTACAGGGAAAGCCCTCAGTAGAACGTAAGTCAAAAGTCTGCAATTTTTAGTGAAAACGCTGGAAAACGCCGCTAAACGCAGTCAATCTTAGTTAAAATCCGCCAAATGTCAGCTGATATTTTAGCTAACTTTCAGTAAAACGTCAGCAATTCCCAGTTGCTTTTTTCCTCTAGGGAATTTGCAATTGCACAGCATCACTGTGTGATTGCAAAGTAAATAATGTCATGTCCAAATGATCTTTATACTTCGCAAGTTCTGCAAAGCATTGCTTTGTAGGGATTTAACAGTGCTCGTTCGTAATCAGATTCCGACGTGCCATCGGTATCCTGCTGCTCTTCGAGAACTGTGTGCCACTGTCAATGATGGAGCGATATGTGAGTGTTTCAACTGCCAAAAGCGGACAGAAAATCCCCCTTCGCTTTTAACCCCTTCATATTTTCAACAGCAAACACTCGGACGGCCCTCCCCTGCCGCAGGCTACCCTCCACTTCGAGACAACTCTCGGTGGAAAAGGTAGCGCTTTCTCCTAATTATGAATCTATACGTGTTTACCCTCCTCATCACTTTTCCCATACCCGTGGCACCACCAGCTGCACGCTTCACTAGCACATGCCACAGTATATTCCCTACAACCGCCAGTACTCGACGTCTCCCTTCATCTGGTTAGGACCAAATGTTGTAAACGTCGCATGGATGACTAATGATATTCCCTTCCGGCGGTTGGACAAGGCTGGTGGGGTTGGGATGGTGGGAAGGATCGGGAAGAGTTGAGGGTGGGTGGTGGAAGGGGGCAGGACAGAACAGGACAGGCCGGTCCGCTTTGGGGTCCCGGCCGCCCCCCCTCGGGCCACTTCCGGAGATTTTAAAGTGAGCCGCGGCCCAGCCTGGATCACAGGGGGGGAGTGCGGAGTACAGCGACCTTGGGGCGGAAGAGACAGAGAGAGTGAGAGAGGGGGCGGGGGAGAGGGGGGGAGAGAGAGGGAGAGGGACAAAGAGAGAGAGACGCAACACAGAGACGAGCGGGAGCATGGAGGTTAAGAAAATGAAGGTGTAATGATATTACTTCCGCTCTCCTCCCCGGGCCCGAGCGCTCTGCCCTCACCCCGCCCGACCCCACCACAGACAAGACCGGGGGTGGCGATGCGTGGCGGAGACGGGCGGGAGGCACGTGGTAGTTAGACGCACTCTTGTGGCGCGGCGGGGTAGTTAGACGCGCGCTTGTGGCTGCGCCGCCCGCGCGGCCACGGGGGGCGCGGTGTGGTGCTTCCGGAAGTTTGAAACCTTACGCGACTGCCGCTCTTATCCTGACTGACGCGCAATGCCGCTGGGAGACGGCAAGAAACGATTACGCGGTCGTGGCTGCTGGGCGGGGAGGGGTATGGGGTAGGGCAGCCCCAGGTGTGCGCGGGTGCGAGGCGGGGCGGGGCAGCCGGGTGGGATTGCGAACGAACAGCGGGTCCGCTGGGAGAGCGACTCGTGCCAGCCGCCTGAGGGCCGCAACGGCTTTTTTGCTCCATCAGAACAATCCATCCCTCATTCTATACCCCCCTTCCCCCCGTCCTCCCCCTCGACCCTCTTCGCCTGGAGCAGAGCATTCCACCGCATTGGTTGTGCTGTCCGACAGGCGGCTTCAGGCCCAGCGCGCCTGTTGCGTTTCATTCCGCGGGGAGGAACGAAGCCGTACGGCTGTCTCATCCCCCCGCCACCACCACCACTCCTCAGCCCCTCTGCGCGCTTAAAATATCTCTCTTAACTGAGATCGAATTAACGGAATAAGCGAGAGACGCGGCAAACAGACTTCGCAATGTAGCGCGGGACACTGTTAAACATCCCAACAATTATCTTGTAGAGTGCTAAACGCGCATTGAGGGATGACATCACTTTCTTCTCCATGGCTCACCAACAATGATACACCAATACATCAAGTGTGCAACTGACATTCGCATGCAAGTGCTTAACACAAGACTACGTTGCACACTTTTAAGTGCTTTTTGACTAAGTACTTGAATAGGTACTTAACACCACACCATGTGCATACCCGTTTCCACACTTTTGTTTTAATGGTGTACATTTCACAATGCACTGCAACACATTATGACAGGAAAAATGACAGCATCGACCGCTAATTATTTTCGAGCAACGTCTGTTATTCGAATAACAGTATTGCTCGGTATTGCTATAGATTCAATGGTTAACATTAGGTATGGAGAGGAATGTACAGGACCACCGCACAGGCAAAACTGAACAAAACTGTCTACAGTGGAGCCGTATTCGTACACTGTACCGTGTAAAACCTGTGCTTTCCTGTGTTATAACGACTCTGTACTCCGCGCGCTGTACCCTAAGGTACAGTGATTAAGAGCGGCATCTACAGTAACGCCGTAGATCGTTCCGTTTTAGACTCTTTGTTTTTTACAGTGTGTGTGGGGTTCGCAAGCGTGCCGCGTCCCCCCGTCTCGTCCGTCCACGTGCTGGGCCAGCACCACCCCTTACCTTGTCCCGCAGTGCTGTCGGTCGGTCACCACCCCCCCACAGGCACAAAGAGTTCTTGCAGCCCCCCCCCCCCCCCCGGTAAGTGACAGATAACATCAGTCGCGCCTTCAGTTCCTCTTAGGTGATATCAGTTAAAGTTAGTCAACCGCCAGGTAAAACGCAGCTAAAACACAGCCGAGGTACTCAGCTAATATCAGTGCACTCCTGTTACAGGGAAAGCCCTCAGTAGA
>NW_026267165.1:389658-395691 GCF_000697945.3 Frankliniella occidentalis
CTCCACTGCCCAACCCTCCTCCCCTCACTATATATTTTCTCTCTTCCAATCTCTTTGACCGCATAATGCTAGAGCAAGCAGTTGTGTCCCACGGACCCTTCCCTCTATACCACCTATCCCGAGCCCATCCCACAAAAGCGACAACAGGTGGAGCCCGGCACAGGAGGGCTGGGCCGGGACGAAGGTGCAAGTAGGATAGGAAAAGGAGCAGGGAGCCGGGATTCAAGGAATAATTAATTCCAGCGAGGGGAGGAGGCTCGTGGCGCAGGGCCTTGCTGGAGTCTGCTAAAGGCCGCTGGAGGCTCCAAAGGAAGAGCAGAATCTGCCGCTCGGCCCGAGTCCCTGCTGCCCGTCCATCTCAACTCACCCGACGAACCGGTGATGTCCATGGCCTTGAGGTTCCTGGCCTTGATGATGGTGACGGTGAGGCGGCCAGCGGTGGGCAGGTAGCAGAGCGACATCATCAGCTCCCCGAGGTCCACCGCATCCTGCGACACGACAACGTGTTCGAATCATTCAAAAACAGCAAGAGGCGCGTTATTCGAAACCTTATTGTGTCCCCCCTGCCTCTATGGTTCGTCGCTGCCCTGAGGTGTCGCTGGCCGCCGCGCGAAGGACCGCGCCGACCTTCAGCGTGACGCGGGGTGAACGATCAGCACGCCCGTGACCTGTCCTGTCGAGCAGAGCCCCCCCCCCCCCTCCATGCCCCTAAAGTCGGCCTCCTCCCACTCATTCTTCTCCCGAGCATTTCCCGCGCCGCTTATGCGGCAGAAAAAAATGAGAGGAAAAAAAAAAGAACGAGAGAAAAAGTGGTGGTTCGAACGGTGACGCGATGGTGACAGTCGCTTGGAGAGTGGAGCCGAGTCGTCAAACGGAGGACAGAAATAGAGACAGACAGACTGACCCGCTGACCCGTACACTTGCGCGTTTGGCCTATACTCATCGACTGGACACGGGCAAAAGGTAAAAGAGACCGTCACAAAAAATTATTTTTGAAACGTTCATGAACACCATGTGACAGACAAATTGTGTTTGTTGTGCCGGGCTAGTGCTTCGTCCCCACGTAGCCAAGTTGCCTGGGCGGATGACATCGTGGCCAGCAGGTGCAGCATCACCTTTGCGGCCTTCGCGTGGTAAGAGTTCAAGCAGCGGAGTGATCCACCATGTCTTGTTCGACTTTTGGTCGCAGCAAAGATGATTCGCACTGGCGCCGTTCTCCGTCTGTTCGTGCTCGACATCGACACCCTCCATCACCATCAGCACCACCACCCTCAACGACCCCTCCGGATTGTTCCGGAGACTCTGCTGCTCCAGGCACACGCACCTGATGAAGCCGCAGAGATACGTCGCACTGTCCCTTTGTGGCGTTAGGACGGGTCCGCGTGAGAACGCGACGGATAGAACGTGCGAAGGAAGGAGAGAGAGAGAAGAGTGAAGGGGGAGAGGGTTTGCAGTGCGACGGCACACACTGCCCGTATTTTCCCCTGGGGCAAGTAATTACTTAGCAAAGACGCCATGCGTCTCAACCGATCTACTGGCGCGCGACCACCACGCTTCAGTGGAGTAAAGGGGGAGGGGTAAAACTTGGGGAGAGCAGAGACCAAGGGCGGAAAGGAGACAGAGGCCTACCTGCTTGGTATTTAGGATGTTCATGGTGTATTCGATCTCCTGTGCGAGGTCGGCCACATCGAGCAGCCCCTTGAGGACCACCTGGCCGATGAGATCGTGCCGGGAGAAGCGGTCGAAGTCGTAGACCGAGAAGGACAGGTAGCGGCGCCGGAGGTCCTCGTACGTCACGCTGAAGATGAAGGTCTCGTTGAAGATGGGGTTGAGGTTGCGCCGGTGAACCTTGGTCTGGTACTTCTTCTTGCGGTCCGGCAGCAAGTACACCTTGACGTAGGGGTCGCTACTGCCCGTCACGTCCTTGATGGGCAGGTCCCGCGCCTCCAGCACCTGCAGGCGAACGACAGGCACCAATTAAGATAGAAACACTTGCAAAAACAATCATTTGCTCTTTGCTCGCTGGGTGCTCGAAAATTAGAGAGGTGATAACTTTTACTATGTAACTCAAATGGTTGTAAACGTGACGGTGCAAAATACACTGAGCTGCAAAGTGCTCATAAAAGTTAGGCTACTGGGATGTACATCCTTAATTCCATGTTGGTTCGGTATACTTCTACGTGGATTTTGTATTTCCTACGTGGATAACTAAATCTCCATGTTTGAATACTCCATGTAGCGTCTTTACAACGTAGGGTTTCTTTACACCATGTGTGTTTCTTATATTTCCACATAGGTTTTTGTTTTATCCACGTGTGTTTCTTATATTTCCACATAGGGTTTCGTTTTACCTACGTGGGTTTTCTATTACCAATACCGTAACTTTAAATTGGGGTGACGTACACATATTTTGACTACACTTCTATAAAGGATATATTGCGTAGTACACGCGCATGTGAGAAAAACTAAACTTGTTATTATTTTACATTCTACTGGTACTGGAAGAAGTTTCGAAAATAACTATGTGGGTTTTTGCAAAACCCCACATGGAAAGTAACCATAGTTACCATATAAAAATTTACCACTGGGAATCTTAAGAAATCCACGTGGAAAGACTTCGGAAACCCAAGTGGATTTGTACGTGGTTTTTCATCGGGGGTGCTTATTTTGCTTTCAGTACAGAAAACAGAGATGTGATTTGCTGAATTGCTAAAATTGCATTTCCTCCCTCTTTGAGTCAGGAAAAGTGCACGAGTAGTACAAACAAAACTAACCCACGACACTGAAACTGGATCTGTGATACTTTTATCACGATAGTTTGCGATAACTCAATTTTGCGATTCCTCTGATTTATCGCTTTTATAGACATGATAACTTTGATCGCAAAAGAACATGCAATGAAAAGTATTAGGGCAAAAAATAGTATGATAACTTTTCATCGCAAAGTTTAGTGTATAACGGGAGATAGTATTTACGTTTATCCGGAACCTTGCGATGAAAAATTATCACATTTTTTTTTGTGATAACTTTCCCTTATACTTCTTATTGCATGTTTTTTTGCGATAAAAAATTATCATGTCCAGAAAAGCGATAAATCGAAGGAATCTCAAAAAACGAGTTATGGCAGAAATGAGGGTTAATTTATCACAAATCCAGATTCAGTGGACGCACTTTTCATACGAGCAACTGTCATTTTGCGACGTATATGCGATTCTTTAGAATCGGCATCTTGTGTCCAGGTGATGAAAGCGGAGAAGAGTGCAGAGAAACGAGAAAAAGAGTGAAGGGGGGGGTGACTTTCAGTAATTGTGTTTGCTGAAATGTTTCGTTGAAATTCAATGCCCCCAAAACGCCAACGCCGCACACTCCTCGCAGTGTCTGTGGCGGGCCGAGGCGGGGGGCTCGGCGCCGTGCTGCTCAACCTTAAGCCCCGGCGCGGCTCCGACTCCAGCGCGGCTCCAGGCCTCCGGGAGTATTAACTGCCGCCCTGATAGCGGAGGAGCAATTAACAGAGATTCTGCGCGTTTCGTTGCTTGGTCGATTAATTACGCATTATTTGCGCGCGCGCGCTGTGCGGCGTCGCACGCACGTGAGCCCCCGACACGCGCGCAGCCCTTCGCACGTAACAGCGCACGCGCAACACACGTACGCACAATCGAACACATTCCAGGTATGGAACCGAATTCGCGGAACTGGCCCAATCATCCAATGGCCCACCGGGAAGGGGACCACCCGGCCGGCGTGTGCAGAGCCCAGAGCGCCCTGCTCGCCCTGCTCGCCCTGCTCGCCCTGCTCGCCCTGCTCGCTCTGCTGTGCCAGCGCGGCAGCCGAGGCGGCAGAAATTGGAGCCGAAGCGGCGCGCCGGGCCGCCAGCGACTCTTTAGACAGCCCTCATCAGCAGCAGCTGCCCTCTGCAAGCTTCTCACCTTTCACCCCGCCCTATCCCCCCCACCCCCACCTATGTCCCGCTCTCCAGGCGGCTCCAGCTGCTGGCTGCTCTCTCTCTCTCCCGATACAACCCTCTCGCCTCCAACCTTCACCTTCACACCCTCCAGCCCACTTCTCCCTGCCGCCCAGCCCACCTCACCCCTCTCAACACGTTTCGTATTTTGGCGCGCGCGCGCGCGGAGACTGATCGCCTGGCGTTTCCTTTCAACCCCCGCCCTTTGATTAATCCTTCTCGTGTTTCCGTTCTCCGCCCCCCGATCCCTGCTTCTCCCCCTCCCCCTCCCCTCACCCCCCTCCCCCGTAGCCACCCGACCACAGCGCCAAGCTTGTATTCCGGCAGCATCGCCCGCTCCTGCCCTAAACGTAAGGGAGTGGCGAAGTGGGTGGAGGGATTGGGGGGGGGGGCAGCTATGGGCAGCGGCAAGCACAACAATGGGCGCAGTGGAGCAGCGCGGTTAGGGCGGGCAGGGCAATAAGGGAAGGAAATGGAGAGAGAGAGAGAGAAGTGAGAGGGAGCAGACAGGAGAGAAAGCGAGGAAGTGAGAGCACGAGGACTACACGCGTGCGAGGGAGAGAGAGGGTGCGTTGGTTGTTGTGGTGGCATGGTGCCTGGACTCCCGTTTTAGGGAGGCGTTTAAAACAGAACCGTATCCACTAAAAGCGCCCTCTCTGCCGCTCTGTAAATAAGTGAACAAGCCCGTCCAAAAGTTTTCAAAGAGCTCATCCCCCGCCACAACCCCCTCAACCTCCCCTACCTCCTCCCTTTCCCCCGATGCTCCTGCCCGTCCGCCTCCCGCGCCTTCGGCGACTGGCCGCGAAAGTGAGTGCGAAATAAACGAGCCAACTCGACTCGCTATAATGCTATTCTACAAGCGTAGTTAGCCGTCGTAAGTGTAGCTGCGAAGTGACAGCGGGGGAGGCCACTCGTGGGTTCGTGCGCGCCGAATGGAAGGGCCAAACGGACGGGCGGCCAGACAGAACGGTCGGGCGCAGACAAACGGGGACGAAGGGCAGGCTGCTACGGACGGAGAAATGGACGGATGGAAAACGGACAGCCAGACGGACAGTAGACGGACGGGCGGACACGGCAGCACAATGAGCTCACCTTGACAATGAGAGCCTCCATTTCGCTGTCGTATCGGATTGCGAAGTGCAGCTTCCCACAGCACTCCATGTCGCCCGTGCTGTCGGCCGAGCCCCTCTTCACTGCTTCCTCCCGGTAGAGCTCCGGCTGCAACAGAGAGAGAGAGAGGTTAGAGAGGTAAGGTGTCCAGTGGCAGCCTGGGGTGTGGCCGCCGGCGAGCCCCTGCAGGTGGGCAGGGTGTTGCCACATGGCATGAACAGCGTCGTAATAAACTGTACTGCTAGGAGGAAACAAATGCTGATAAATGCTTTCATAACGAAGGGGTTCACTAGACCGGGTGCTCTGCATGCCGGTTTATCGTAAGTCGTCGTCTTCTTTGTTGGCATATGCCTCGTTACTTTGTGATAGGTTTTGTAACTGACGGTCGTTCGTCCTAACAAAAGTTCAAATGAAGTTCAATGAACCTTCTCAAATCATTCTAGGACATTTCAAGGACAAATTAGAGGAACCGTATCAACAACTAAGTGCCCCAAAGGTAATCGTTGAAGAGTTAAGTTATAACGCTAACGCTTAAAATAAAGTTGGAGGCACTTGTGTGTTATTGAGTTACGGAACGGACGGCGCTCGGTGGGAGCGGGACGCCTGCAGCCTGCCGCCCCGGCACGCCCGGCGCGCTTCCGAGCGTTGCGGGTCTGCCTATCGCGAGATCCACAGGCGCTCGTCCGCACATCAGACGCTCTGGAAACCCAAGTGTGTACATGAATGCGTTATTTACTGAATACCTACATGTATGCAGCAAATACTGCATACATGATCATGTATGCAGCAAATAGTGTGTACATGACCATGTATGCAGCAAATACTGCATACATGATCATGTATGCAGCAAATAGTGTGTACATGACCATGTATGCAGCAAATACTGCATACATGGCCATGTACACACGTAGAGCTCTATGCTAAAAGCTATGTGCCGAAGTGTGTACCTGGCCATGTATGCA
>NW_026267165.1:395986-415821 GCF_000697945.3 Frankliniella occidentalis
TGTCATTCCGGGAGTCGCTTCCACGCAAATTGACTTGTCTACGACGAGGATTACCGCTTCGGCCCCTCACCTTTACTTTACGACCAGTCGTCGCGGAAAGAGTAAAACGTTGTTCCATCGCCCGCGCATCCTCGCCCCCGCTCTTCAAATTACTGCCCGGACGTTAGGGGACTTTCCTAACCCCCGGCCCCCTCCCGCCCAGTCATCGCTCCCCTCTAAAACCTCTCCGAAAAGTGAGGATGGCGCATTAAACTGTCGTCACGAGCGCCGTTCCTTTTTTTCGGACATGACATAACCATTATGCGCACTCCATAATAACGCGAATAAATCCCCCCGTTCGCTATCGGCAGCCGCGCGCCACCAGCCCTGCCCGGGTCAGGGGCAGCCAGCCCGCAGCCAGCCGCACTGAGCCAAATCGCGAATAACTTAGTCTCGTCTGGCCGCGGGATATCCCCCCGGCCATGAGGCCAGGGGCCAGACGGCCAGGGCTGCTGGGGGGTTGAGCCTACTTGGTCGCAAAACCACCCAGTGCACACATAGTCGAAGAGACAATTTTTTGAAACGACAAAAAAAAAGCGATTCTGTAAGGAATAATCTAATGAAAGTTTCACATTTCTTGGTGAAACGTGTTTTTATTACCTGGCGCGGTTCCGGACTGATGTTTAACCGTTATGCATTCGCCTATACCTACGAGGCCTATGTTTAATATAGTAAATAAGAATTTAGTGTGCACAGAACGCCTTTCGGATCGAGTAGGAGAAAATTGGGAGGGGCCGATAGAGGAGGGGAAGGAGGTGTAAGCGCGTTAGGATGCTACGAACGTCTTCCAGACTCGCCGCAATATCTGTGCTCGAGGAGATCGAGAGGGGAGAAGGCAGGGGCGGGTTGGAACGTGGAAGAGAAGGGGGAAAATAAGTGGACACCATTCAAAGTTGCCGCGCGCTTGGCTCGTCTCCCGTCTCCTTTGTTTCCATCCCACTTCCTGCCGGCTTCTCTCTCCTTCCCCATTGCAACACCTTCACGTCACGGTTTCTGCTTTCCAGGGAGCCGAGCGGACAGACACGCTCACACTTACACTCACACACTCTTACACACACACGGAGCTCCCACGGGCTACATCAGCACCTGCCAAGGAGTCTGACGAACTTTGAAAGCCAGCAGCTCGAGCGAGCCAGCAGGCCAGGCCGAGGCCAGGGAGTGCAAAAGCGGAAAGGCCGAGGGAGGGTGAGGAAAATGAAAGAAAATGAAAGAAAAAGAAACTCCCCTGATGAAGAGGGCAGGGGCAGATTAGGGTGGCTGAGCGCTTCGAACCCATTAAAGTCGGCAATGGAGGAGGATCTCTAATAAAGACTCTGAAGGTACCGTATTTACACGGGTTATGGTTCTGTTTTACTTCCTGCAGGGCGCTATCTTGGACGGATCGTTGCAGCGAGCACCAGCGCAAGAGTGGATCTCATTTCATCCAATCCCTACTCTTCTCACTCCATCTGTCTTAATAGAGTACCTCTGCACTCCCAGCAGCGGGGGGTTCTAGAAGCAGCAAATGATCAAATGATTTTATTTGAAGGCACACTTATACCATGATATAATTTCATCATCCAAATGAACATTTGTCCTCGCCCTTGTAAAAAGTAATGAGGTGGGTGAAATAATTCGTAACATTGTAATGGCACGCACCCACCAAAAACAAAAACAAAAAAAACACTGGACAGGACTTACAGCAGGGCGCTCACAGGACAGAAGTACCGAAAAAGTCAAATGAAATTAAGTTTCAGATTTATAGACTGCACACTGTTAATTGACATCACATAACCATAGTTCGTATAGTTGTGTTACAAAGTCGTTGAGTGAAAATTGGTTGGTCTCTTTTATTCAAAAAAGTACAGATAGTGGTGAACTGGACAGTAGAGAAAAAAACGCACTAAGTCACCCACCGCTTTCTGACCAGCGACACGTGTGTTTGCCCACGTGCAGGCCGCAAACAGCCCCCGCGCCGCTCGTGATTTCCCACGCGTAACAGGTCCACCCTGAGCCTCGCGTCCCCAGGCGTCCCCGACGGCCACGTGACCGAGCGAAAGGGCAGAAGGTGTCTTGGGATACGAGGAAAACGGGCGCTCACGATGATAGGCACTTATTGGGTTTCACTAACGGGAAAAGTTCTGGACTTTCATAGACAGTAAAAAAAATGCAGTATTGTTGAACTTGAATGAAATGCTAAAAATACGAACTTTGCACGAGAAATCTACAAATTTCGATCGCCTCCAAACTAAACGTCAAAATATGAACCAAAAATCACAAACTTGAACTTCTTTATAAAAACTTCGATTATTTTTTACCCTGATGATTACCAGCGATTTGTACACATGGTTCGCGGTATTGTTGCCCCCCTCACCTGCTTGAAACGGCGAAAAGAACCAGACGCGGTATAGGGGGGGGGGGTGAAACCTATACCATCCAATAGAGAAATTTACAATTTTTCGAAACATTAAGTTCCTAAGAAAATGTCAGAAAATGCGTGACGTTGTTTCGCCAGAGTCGCGCAGCGATTCTTGGTTTCACGAGAGTCGAGCATAGACACTTGTTTTTTCTAGAAGTGCTGCGCCGTGCGACTTTTGAGTTGGAGACGAGCAACTTGCAAGTAAACAAAAAAAAAATGCATCTGGTTGCATCCAGTAAACGATGAAAAGTGTCCCTCTATATTTACTGTGTATAAGCATAACACATAGGTCACGACACAAACAACACAAAACTACGGTCACACCACACATGCAACATATTTCCTCCAGTAAAGTGCTAAAACCAGTGACCGTGCCGTCGATTTCACCTTTGATGAGGTACTGTGTGGGGTTTGCTCGATTGCCGCCGTCCCCGAGAGTTGCTCAGGGTGACCCTCGCCGGCGCCCAGCGCGACCGCAGCTGCCGCAGCTCGGCTGGTAACAAGCAGGAGCGCTCACAAGACCCTACACGGACGGCGGCAACAGCACGCCCAGCCACACCGGCGTCGAGATAAATTTTGAAGACTGGCAGCAATGGCTTGTTAAGGGTGGCCGCACTGAACAGCCCCACGGGCAATAAGCTGGCGGCCGGGCGGCGAGCCCGAGTCATCCTTTACCATCCGCGACCAACGACCAATTCCGCCCACTTGTACAGTCGGGTGCAAAACCTTCCGTCGCGGGCAGGGAGAGGGTTCGCCAGAGAGTAGGCGTCGTGAACCCTTCTCGCCGTCAATCTCCTCTCGGGTGAGGCCGGGGGCAGCGGCAGAGGGCGCGCGAGGGCCGAGGTGGGGCGGGCGAGATTTCCGGAGTGAGGTTCCACAAGTCAGTGACCTGCCAAGAAGAGGAGGCGGAGGCGGCGGGTAGCGAGCGAGCGGGGCGGGAGAAAGGACAGGTGCGTGAGGGGTGCGTGGGAGAGGAGGAGAGAGAGAGAGAGGGCATCAGCGCCACCCCCAACAATCCCCTGCTGGCTGTACCGAGCTGTGTGTCTCAATTTGCATTCGCGGTCGGAGGTAAATGGGGAGTACGAGGGGCGGAGGGGCGTGGAGGTTGAAAGGTGGGCTCGGGGGTCCAAGGGGAGAGGGGTGCACTGGGAGATGAGGAGAGATGGAGGAGGTCGAGAAAGGGGTGGAGGAGAAGAAGAAGGGGGGAGGGGGTGCTGGTACCGCTGCTGGAAGCGACGAGCCACCGGTGAATACGAAAGTGGCGCGGACATGGCTCGGCCCGCTGAGCTCGGCGGGCGGGCGACGTCAATGCAGCCCCACGCTGCGATGTGCACTCTGCGTGCGACAGCGGGATGCGGGCCAAAAAGCACACCACTCCACGTTGTGTCCCCCGTGACGTGCAGTGGCGTCTTATTTAGAGAGGAAACCAGCGCCCCACCCCCACCTACCACCTACCACGCCGCAACGCTACCAGCACAGAACCCCGCCAGGCACGTCAGCCTACGACGACGACCATCCGGCCATGCCGAGAGCGCTGTGAAACATCAGGGGTGAGTTTGGAACCGACTACGGGGGGGTCAGGGAGAGATAGGGGTAGGTGTAGGGAGAGAGAGAGGGGTAGGTGTAGGGAGAAGGAGAAAGAGGAGGGGTATAGGGACAGAGAGGCGGAAAGGGCAGGAATGAGAGAGAGCACGGTCGGGAAAAAGCGAGATCGATAAAAGGAGCAACAAAAGACATTCCCCCTCCTCAGAAAAAAAAAACAAAAACGGAAAGATAAGAAATGAAACGCGTACGCGTCATGACGGATCTGGCGGTGATGCATCAGCGGATCAGCGGGACGGAGAGCTCGGCAGCAGGCTCCGGCGGCGGGCAGCAGTCAGCACAGCAAAGCCCGAGCCTGCGCAGCCTGGGCAGGCGGGCCGAGCTCACGAGAGTGTTTGTCCAGGGCCAGGTGGCCCGGGGGCCGAAATAGAATCAGGCTGTCCTCTTTTCGCCCTCCCCCTACTCTTACATGTTCGTCTCGTCGCGCTGTCGCGTGTAGCAAAGAAGCTTCACAACATACGCGCGGAGAGAACAGAGCGCGCGGCCCCCGGGCGAGACCGAGGCAGCGGAAACGCGAAAATTGGCGTTTAACCCCCCTCCTCGTCCCGCACGCGGCACCCGGGCACGGACGAGGGCCACCACCGCCGTGGCAGCCGCAAGGAGGGGGGGAAGCGAAAGAGTGGCTGAGGGGCGAGATGAGGAGCGGGTGACGCGAAAATACGACGCGCCGCTAGGATTACACATTCATAAGAAACACGAGTGGCGGGAAATTGCGATTTACATCATATTTGAGCGCGGCGAGCAGGTCGTGTAGGACTCACTCCCGGCCGGAGAATGGATGTGGCGCGCGGCTGGTCGGGGCGGGCGCGCGGCCGCCGTACATCATGCGCGCTGGGCCCGCCAGCAGCCTGCTGCACAGACCGCCTAGCAACAGTTAGTTTATTTCTTCGCAACAGTTGGCAGCGTAGGAGCTACTTCTCACTCGCGCCACGCAGCACGGCTCGGCTCAGCTCAGTAGCTACACCCCCCCGTCCCCGTCTAGTCCCCCCACCACCCTCCCTTCTCGGCTGGTCACGCCTGCTGGTTAAGCTGGCCCCGCATCTCGACCTCCTCCTCCCCTCCCCAGCCACCCCCCCTGCACCCCCCTTCCTATACTATCCCCGCTCTCCCCTTGCCTTCCCGGAACGAAAGCTTGCCACATACCGTGGGGCTGCACAAACGCTTTCATCCTTTCGGGGTACGCACTCAGGGGACAGCGTTGTCAGGGCAACTCGCTGCACGTGGCCGAACCCCCCTCGGCCCCCCTAGCCCTCCCTCGCTCCACCCGTTCGCTCGCTCATCGCGTCATGGCACCAAGAGCCGCAGCTCGAGCGTTTCCCCGCCGCGCCATACTTTCCGCGCGGGTCTGTTTCGAAAGAAGCAATCTGCATCCGCGGCAGCAATCAAAAGAAAGGAAAAGAATAAAACCCACGCGGCCCGCCCCGACAATAAAAAATAGCCATGACGGTAGCTCCACTAGCTCGCCGAGAGACGCAGTGTGCCAATCCCGTTACTCGCTATACACTCACTCAGAAATAACGAGCTCGCACACAGCACAAAAATTCAATACCAATAGAATGTCCAGATATTCGCGGGGACAGCAGTGCAGAGGGGAAAATCTTTCATGCTAAACAACAATGAAAAACCCACTAGATAACAAAAAAAATATAACAAAGCAAGCTTCTGGTGAGTTTCAACAAGCCTGGAAGCTGGGAGGGAGCTGCGTGCCCTGCATGGCCCGTTGTGCGCTGCTCATGCCCCCCTACTCCCAACCCCCAGGGCCGACCCAGAGCGCTCCGTCCCCGGGGGCTCAACGTGTAGCGAGGACAGAGGTCCCGTGTGTGGATTTGTTGACGAAAGCATTTTTGTTTCCATGGCGCTTAATACGACCCCGCGCCGCCACCACCTGCGCCGCCCCGGAGTTCTCATATTATGTATACACCCGGCACACGCACGGCTGCTCGCGGAGAGAAACCTAATCGGAATAATAACATTTCTTTTGTTTCCACACAAAAATATGAAGAAAGGGGCTCGCGGCTAATTTTCTTTGCTGTCCGCGCAAGCCCTCTTGCCGCTCTCTCTCTCTCTCTTACTGTCTCTCTCTCTGCCCCCCTTTTCTTCCACACTCTCGCTCTCTCCTGCTTCACTCGGAGGATGTTAGGCAACCTCACACCCCCGGAGCTTGGCGGGTCTGCCTACGCCGCGCTACGCGGGCGCGCGGCAGCAGCCGGGGGCGAGACCAGGCTCGGTCTTATTACGGACAGCAGAGAGTGAATGTGTGTGTATGTGTGTGTGTGATATAAATAGAGAGCGACAAGGACAAATAGAGCGAGAGAGAAAGACAGAAAGAGAACGAGTGAGAGAGCTAGTGAGATAGAGAGAGAGAGAGAACTAGCAAGCGAGAGGGAGAGAGAGGGTAAGGAACACTAAAAGAGGGAGACTGCGAGGCACAATTAGCATCGCAACAGGCCGCACGTCGCACGTGGCTGCGCCGCCTGCCTCCGCCCGCTCCGCCACAGAGCGGCTCGTCCTGTGGCCCGGCCTGCCATGGCCCTACACGCCAAAACTTTGTGATCCCCTTTGTGGGCGATGGCAGGCGCGGCGGCGGGCAGGGGCGCAGCGCGAGCCAGGAGGTCGCCCGGCGGGCACCGCCGGGGAAACAGAAATTATTATCTTTATTTTCGCCGACGCGCTGCTCGGCGGCGCCGAGGGGAGGAGGAGGGGGGTGGCAGTGAGCGGCGAGCACGAGGGCAAGGGGGAGGGAAAAGTTTGGTCGGGCCGCCGAACGGGGTGGTGGCAGCGCGTGGCGGGGTAAAAGGCGAAAGCGAGGGGGAGAAAGAGAGAGGGAGAAAAGTCGCGCAGAGATGGGAGGGGAGGGGCGACGCTGATGCTGCGATATTGGTCGGGGATGCAGCTGGGTGCAGCGGGCCGTGCTATTCGCCGCTTTCGTCTATTTCTTTCATACCATTCCCTCCCCTCAGCCTCTCACCTCGTCGTGACACTTGTCAACACTTTTTATCCCTCGATGCACTTTGATAAAACGGATAGAGCTCTCCCCTCTCTCTCCCGCTCTCATGTGCTATTCCAAGTCCCCTTTCTCTCTTGTTTTCATCTCTGAGCGGCAACCTCAGCGAGGACTAAACAGGCGGGAAGATTCTGCCCCGTAACGTCGGCGGAATGAAAAAGGTAAACACGTATACATTTTTTATCACACCCGCGGTAAAGCTCTGCAACGCCCTCTTTCTGGTGAGAAAGTATGCTCTTTTCACACGCGTCTCTGGGTCACACCTCCAGGTCCATTCGCAGGTAAACAAAAATACGGTCCCCAACCTCTCCCGCACTTCAATACCAGCTGCACCACAAACGCACAAACGGCGAGAGCAAGACCCACGCGTTGCCGTATTCCCGCGTATTTCATTTGGATGTGTTCTTAGACTTCTCCGCAGCAGCGTTGGTATGGGTTGGCCCAATCACAACGCAGTCGTGGGCCTCGCCACACTACCAGCCCGCACCGCGCACATACGCATATACGTAGTCAATACTGAGTCAGATCGAAGGGGAATAAATTGCTCCGCTGAAGAACGTACGCTCGCACGCACGCTCACACGCACGCTCGCTGGTTCAGCCGAGCGGGTCAGGCCCCCACCAACACTTGGCCCCAACCCGCAGCCCGCCGCGCTCCTCGCCTACTGCTGCCGCCTAGGGTTTGCGTTCCGATCAAGAGTAACCGAACTTGGTCCGGTCCTTGCACAAGTTGGGGTGGGTTTGTTTCAGGAGCCAGGGGAGCCAGGGCGGAGTCAGATGAGGTCATGGGCCTTGAAAGGTGAAGGGTGAAGGCTTCCCGCCGCCGCGCCCCTCCGCGTCAACCCCTTATCCGCAGCCCACGCACCCCCGACCACAGCACCAACAACGACCCCACAGTTGAGGACGGTCAGGCCCGTGTACTACACGGTGCGGCCTCGGCAAAGGGAGGGACATTGTTTTCGAGAGATATACAGAAAGAGGAGATGGACACATGAAGGCGGACGGACTGCGGAAGGAGAGGTGGAGAAAAAGATAGAGGGAGGGGCGAGGGGAGGGGAAAGGGAGGAGAGAGAGATGGGGGGGGGGGAGGGAGAGGGAGAGACGATATCTGAAGCGTTTAATTATACACACCTCCTTGTTCAAAAATTTATTCGACAGAATAAATCTCGCATTAGCATCATCTTCCCCTCTCTCGTATTCGTGTTTCATTTCCATAATTTCTTTTTTTGCAGTGCGCCTGTGGATGTCTCCTTGGCAGGGGCGTTGACCCTGCGTGGGGAACGGGACCGAGAGGTGAAGGAGAAACGTCACTTTTATTTGTACAGAGAGGCGTCTGACCTGATATGCGCTCCCCGCCCCGCTAGGCCACGCCCCGCACTGTCGCACTCCGCCCCGTGACCGAGGCGGCGACCGTCTTTATATTTAATATTATTTCCACCTGGTCGCACAAAAGCCATTTGCTACAGCGAAGCGCACCTGACGCTGCGCATTTCGAAGTAGAGATACGCAAACAGAGATGCTGCGCTAATTAGTCGAGCGAAATAACGAACATAAGTAAGGCGACGAGAGTGATAATAATGGTCCATAAGCACGGCCACCGCACGATCCAGGCGGAACGGGGATCAGCTGCTGGCGTTGAAGGTTGCAGCTTTGATCCGCTCACCAGCGACCTATGGCCTACGGGGCTAGGTGGCACAGGCGGGCAGATCAAGGGGGTGGTGGTCTCCTCCTGCCGCCGCAACTGCTGCTACTACCACTACTAGTAGTAGTAGTAGTAGTAGTAGTAGTAGTAGTAGTGGTAGTAGTGGCGTACGTGACTACCATCCAGCCGACCGGACCCGACATAAAGCCAAAGCCATTAGGGGGAGAGGCAGGCTAAGGATAAGGTAGTAGTGGTGGTGGTGGTGGGCGAGGGGTAGTCATCATGTAGTAGGGGCGAAACCTTTTCGGAGGCGCAGTGAGTGTAACGCGTCGCTGTGTGCGTGCGTGTAGAAAGACCCTTGGATGAGCCTCGCCTGCCGGCAAACGCTCGCTCTTCCCAGCTGGTCTCTTGTTTTTTCTTTTCCTTTCTCTTTTTTGCACCACTTATTTCGGATGGGCGGGTCAATGCGCACCACAGGTTACTCACTATAGACTGAAAAGCGCGAGGGAACCCACGTTACGTTGACATTAAGTAATTACGTTTTGCAGGTATCCGTCCTCCAGCCGTAGTGGAGTGTAAATTATCGACAACGGCAAACGGCGGGATTACAAAGTTCCACCCAAACGGTTCGCGCCCGTTTAATTTGTGATCCCGTTTGTGATAATCAACATCGCGAGCGAGCCATCGACTCTTAAAAAGGGGTCCTCGTTGCGTTTCGATTCTCGAATGGGATGCCGCGAGCCGGAGCCGTTAAACTCGCTCACCTTTCAAGAACGAGCCCAGTGTACGGCTCCTGCGCTCGTGCCGCCCCAGTTCAATGGCCGGCCGCGGCCCCCGCCGAGGTCAAGCAGGCCTCAGCACGCCCTGGCCTCTTCAGATAATGGTTCAATAACACGGGGCCGATTATTGGCACGCAGCGGTATTAACGACCTCACATACCCGATTCGTCTCGAGCAGCGACAATATCGGAAATGACTAGTTTCAAACGCCCATTCACCCTTAATTCTTTCTCATCACTCGCTCGCTCTCTCCCTCCCTCCGGCCCTCTGGCCATACGATATCGGACTAAGATTGGTCCAGCCCAGAGTAACGACTGGGAATAAAGGAGGCAGGGATGGCAGCTACGAGGTTGGAGTGAAGGGCGAGCAGACGGGGAGGACACTGCTAGAACTTTTCGGGCCAAAGTGCAGAGAAATAGACCCGACCGTTGGTCACTAAGGGGCCGTTCACTAATTACGTCACGCATCTGACGGGGGGGAGGGGGTCACTGCCCGCGTGACGGTCCTATCCTGAAAGCATAAGAAGGTTAGGTTAGCCGCGTGACGTGGGGGAGGGGGGGAGTCAAAACCGCCCGAAATTTGCGTGACGTAATTTGTGAACGGCCCCTAACAGACAACCTCCGAGGCGTTTCAGCGCAAGGTCGGTTTGCCCCAACGGGAATTTGCCATGTCCGGTTAAAGAATTAAGATTATCTGTAATGTTGCGATGGGAAGCGGGCGTGAGGGAGGGGGGAGGGGAGCGAGCGAGAGAACTCCGTAGGGAGGGAAGGGGTCCTGCCCCAGTGCCGATGAGACGGAGAAGGGTAGGGAGTCTCGGGGGAGGGAGGAGTGTGCTCGATAGCGATTAAACCGACCATGCGGGAAAACACCACTGATCTTCACGTAGAGGAAAATCGAGCGCGAGGATAAAAAGTATCCCATAGGCGCTGCTGCATGAATAATAGTTTCATGGTGAGCGTGGTGCTCCGAGGCGGCATTTTTACCTGTGAGCCACAGGTGCGAGGCCGCCGACCTCACTACGGTGCAGAGAGCAAGCCAGCCTGGCTCTTAAAAGGAGTACGGGAGAGAAAGAGAGAAATAGCAGAGAGAGATGGAGGGGCGGAGGCAGCATCGCACGGACGCTGCAGCTGCGGCTGGAGCACCGCCTAGCTTAGACGATACGGCCTCGGTCGCGAAGAGAGCTGCGGCAGCTGCACGCAAGCAGCTGCCCTACCGCGGGCGAAGGAGCGGGGCGGTGATGAAGAGAAATAGGGTGGGGATGGGGGGCGATCCCTCAGCCAGCCGTAGCCTCTACGAGGGCCACAACTGCCACCAACCACCACCAACAACCAGCAGCACCACCACGGCTAGGCAGACCTAGCATCAAAAATAATTTACACTGTACAGCGTGGAAATGGGGCCTCGGGGCAGTAACGAACTGACGAGCAAATGGCGTTCTGGAAATGCGATGAGCCAAAGCATGTCATTATTCATTTATCTGCAGAACTGATGTCGCGGTAAAAGGGCACAAAACGGGCACACCATAGCATCGGTAAAGAGGAGGGGACAAAGAAACCGCGATCAGTGAGTCGGCGCGCAGGCGCACCCTGCGCCCACCCGCGCCTCACGCGAGCCCGCGGCAAAGCGGTGTTACGCGCGCCGTTTTATTGACGGACAGGGCAGACTAATAGGTTGAAACAACAGAATACGCGATATATAAAACGAATCGCGGTGGCCAATGTCACCCTCCATGCCCAATATACCCCGCCCCCTCCCCCGCCAAAGCCCACGTCCATTGTGTGTAAGCCAAGCTGTACGCACGTTTTAACGATCACAACACGCCCTAATGGTGCAGGCCTCGCGACTTTGCAAACAGCCTGAGGGCCTTTGCTTTCTCTTTCACCCCCTGCTCTCTCGCTCTCTCGCTCTTTCTCGATGTTCCACACGGAGACGCGAACGGCCTCGCTTCTTCTGTTCATCCTCAAGAGTACGGCGTAGGTGGGGGCGATTGAGAGAGGCAGAAAGAAGAGAAACCTGATAGGAGTGACAAAAGAGAGCCTGCAGGGGTGCCCCGCCCCCGACCCGCAGCCCCCTGAACCCCACGCCCCGCCCCCCACACGACCTGGCTGGCCCCTTTCCCCGTCTTCTCAAAAGTCGCTCTCATCCATATTCCAGCGCAACGCCGATAACAGAAATAGGAATAATTACAAACATCTGCCCCAAAGGTGGGCGCTCCTGACACGCCCAGCACTAGGCCTGCCCCATGACTCCTTTCTAGCATGGGGGCGTTTGACGTCACCACCGTGCAGCGTTACTAGGTTTTCCGAGTAAAAAATCAAAGCGGACGTGGTAGCGCCGCAAGTATGTTTCCGCAGAGATGTCTGCTTCAGAGTTGAAGTGAGTCGGTTTCGGGGCCCGTATGCATCCCCAGAGCTGGAATTCGATCGAAGTCCACGTACCTCGAAAAACGTATACTTTTGTCACGCAAATCGAGGGATCGAGGTAAAATTGACATCGTATCGACGTCGATACAATTTTCATTTCTGGCTGGGTCCGTGTATAGATGACGCGGACTACAGCGCCCACTCTCACATTTCGTCGGTTTCGGCTGCCTGCGGGTGTCGGCTACCCACGCGCTTGAGAAAGTCTAGCCCGCGTTCTGTGTGCAGTGTGGCAGGTTAGTTGGTTCCGCAGCCCACCAGGTTTGCTACGCACGCCCTCCGCCCACTCTTGCGTGGGGGTGGCCCGCGACCTACGCGCCCGCCCCGTCACTCAAAGCGGGGGCAGCCGCTTCGGCTTCAGCCGGCGGGCACGGGCACAGGTCATGAGTCATGAGTGTAACTCCAGAAATAATGCGGATTCTCGAATCAATTTTCTTGCATTTGAGGAGGTGCTAAGGGGTGGGCGGGTGGCTGGATGAGGGGTGCACAAGTTAGTGATAGACAGGCGAAAGGATGATCGAGTTAAATGTAGGTGCTAGCGAGATAGCAAAAGAGAGGTTGGCAAGTGGGTGGTAAGCAAGTCGATGCGCCCTAACGAAAGAGTCCGATCTGATTTGCTGCTGAAATAAAAGAGTTCGATCTGCTTTGCTGCCAAACCAAAAGAGTTCGATCTGCTATTGGGCGATGGAGAGTCGGGCATCTTTAGAGGGCTATAACTCCTCGGGCATTTTTAATATACGCAAAATAAAAAAAAAAAAACTTGCCTGTTATCCTGTCTCTTACAAATATGTAGTGCACCTAAAAATATATACCCATCTCCTCTTAAGCTTCGAGATATCACCGAGTTTATGCGGAGCCGTCGACGAGCGCCGAAAGCAGATGGTTGGTTTGGCAGCAAAGCAGATCGAACTCTTTTGGTTTGGCAACAAAGTAGATCGGACTCTTTTGGTTCAGGAGCAAAGCAGATCGGACTCTTTCGTTAGGGCGCATCGAAGTGCCCAATGAATGGTGAGAGCGTGATCAGAAGGAAACCGGCGATGAGGTGAGGGACAGGGGGTGGCGGGCGGGTGAGATAAGGGGTGGGCACGGACGGGCAGGTGAGCAACGGCCGAGGCAACGGCGCAGGACGACAAGTCTTCTTCGGGGCAGCCCCCGGAAATTATGTGCCGTTGGAGCCCGGCCGGCCTGGGCCCTAGGGGGCGCATCGCGCAGCCACCACCGTGCCGCCGCCCACCTGCCAGCAGAGCGAGTGGCGGCCGACCTTTCACTGCTGCTTCTCCACCGCCTCGTTACATTTCCGGCTGTTTCTAACGATGCCGTTGACGAGAAGGCGGGTTTGCTCTCCATATCGATTCCAGTCGTAGGTGTGGTTGTCCAGACAGGTTCGGGGACGGCTCCCATCTAAGCCCCTTGTCGCCGCCACCCCGACAAGAGGACCACCCTGGCGGGGCTCCAGCGGGCACGGCTTGGCCCATTAAATGGAGCCCCGTCGAGACACGTGACGCCTGTAATGCAAACCAGGGCCACGCCGAGCTCGGTTCTGATCCCGGATTCGAAACCGGACACAGGTTTCGCTATCGGGACCGCTCGCTACCGGATCCAGTTGGTGTGGAGGAGAGAAAGCCCAAAAGCTTGTAGCCAGCAACAATATGGCCAGCTTTCGCTTACCTTGATGTTGCCCATATTGTCCGACGAGCGGTCCAAACTGCATACGGAAAACTGAATCTGTCCGAGCGGCACGGGGTCGATGCGATATGACAGTTGACGCTGAAACTTTTGCTGTTCAGATGTAACCGCCGGGAGAGTCGTCTGTCGGAGCACCTACAGACAGAAAATCACATGTAGGTTGGACTTATTCCACCCATAAAACTGAGTTCTTGGTGAACTTGACCCAAAAACTAGATTGAAGGGGTCTAGTGGTGCTTTACACGTGATAAAAAAACTCACACTGCAACATTCTTGCATAGAATTTTCAAGCATCGTAAGGAAGTTTGCATTGCAAACTATTTTCTTTGCATTGCAAACTATTTTCTTTGCATTGCAAACTATTTTCTTTGAATTGCAAACTATTTTCTTTGCATTGCAAACTATTTTCTTTGTAAGTTGCGAAGAAATGGTTTGCAAGGTTACGAACTAATACTTTGCATCGTCATGAACGATTTTTTTTCAGAAGGCGCGAAGAATTAGTTCACAATGCGAAGGATTTAGTTACTCGCAATGCAAAGCATTTTACAACGCTTGAAAATTCTCTGCAGTGCAAAGAATGTCTTCGCAAACTTTGTACAGTGCATGTGAAAAGTTGTTTTGATTTAATTATGTATCCGTTGTTTAGATATATAAATAGGTATTATACCATTGGTCGGCTTACTTTCTTCTCATTCTTCACCTCCTGGACGAACTCAGGGCGCGTGGGTCGCTTGAGGTCCGGCAGAGAGTGGGAGATGCGCACGGCAGACTGCAGGTCACCGGCCAACCCCTCCTCCCAGCCGCGCAACGCGCCGTGCTTGAGCCAGCGCCACGTAGCGGCGCACTGGTAGCTAACCGCGGCCAGAAGCACCAGCGCCATGGCCGCCAGTGGCAGCAGCACCCACCCGCCTACAGGCACAAAACCAACAAAAAACAACAAGCGTTTCACTTTGCACGTCAATTATTCTTGTGTAGGTACAAGTAAGCGTACAAAGATTATATACATTATGGCCGAAACCCAATAGAACCGAGAATTTAAGAAAACATAAGAACATTTAACTATTATCTACAGCCCACTATGAAGAAAATATTAGAGTCCAATATCTTCAAAACCATAATGTTTTCATTTCAATATTGCAGCTGGGGGGAATGCTCACAAAATCAACAATTTTGAGGTAAAACTATCTGGGTGACATTTGTTTTAAGTTTCTTTAGTAGTTACTAAAACCACGACCAAGCGTCCCGGGAGACAGTAGTCGGGACAAGCGGAGTCTCCTTACCCTCTGGTAGGGACAGTCTTTGGGACTGTCTAAAAATTACGTTACATGGCATATTTTAATTGGTGACAGGCACTAAAGGGGCGCGACTTTGTGTCCGCAGAACGACTTTCATCAGCAGCGAGTGTCTGGCCCCCTTAGCCGTCACCACCGCGTCCAGAGCCAAAAGCAGGCGACAAATCATGCCGACAGAACGGTGACGAGACGGCCGCGGCGGCCCAGGACGGTCTCGGCCTCGACCTCGACGGTAGGGTACCTCGAAAAACACTTTTTTTCGAATCTGATGTCGGCTCGGGTGGATAAATGTTCTATCTAGTAACACTATTAACGGTGTGAAATATTATTTCGATCAGATAAAATCTTCAGCCTCCACAGCGGCCTCAAAGTTTAGCATGGAGCTCTTATGGGAAAAAAGGCCCAAAACTGAATTTTTTTATATGAGAGTTCCTGTTGAAAATTTCGCGGTTTTAATTGGTAGAAATGAAATCTACGCGTAAAAACGCTCCTGGAGATGTGCCACTCATGACCTTTCATTTCATAATGTATCCAGCTTGTATGACCAAAAATTGCATTTTTGACGCAAAATCAGCTTTTTTGACAGCGCCTTGGTCATAAAGGACTGGTGCTGATATGGCAAGGGGCACATCTCCGAAAGCGTTTTTACACGTAGATTGCATTGCTATATTCACTTAAGCTCCGATATGGGAAAGCGTATGGGAGAGCGTAAAGCGTAAGCGTAAATCGTAGTGGCTGGGCGTAAATGAGCGGAGTGGGGGTACGCGCCCTAACCTCATCTTGGCGCATTTTCGGTTTTGACGAGTGTTGAAAAGCATTTTCTGGTGTTGCCATGCATTCGGACTACGCTGCGGTCATAATATTACTATTTTAAAGAAGATGTCATACAAAATTTGTGCCGATGTAAGGTTAGGTCGCTACCCGAGCGCTACGCTCTTACGCTTACGCCTACGCTCTCCCATACGCTTTCCCATATCGGAGCTTAAGTGAATATAGCACATTTCTGAAAGTGAAAACAGCGAATTATACGACAGGAACCCTCCAATGGAAAATTTCAGTTTTTACGCTTTTTTCCCATAAGAGCTCTATGCTAAACTTTGAAGCCGCTGTGGAGGCTGAAGATTTTATCCGATCGAAATAATATTTCACACCGTTAATAGTGTTACTGGATAGAACATTTCTCCACCCGAGCCGATATCAGATTCGAAAAAAAGCGTTTTTCGAGGTACCCTACTCGACGGCCCACCCCGTGCCCTGCGGCCTGTCGTCACAATGCGGCCGCGCGCGCAGCAGCCAAGCCATGGCGCTCCTTCCCTCGCAGACGTCTTTATTTCGCTGTTTTTCTCACCTGCTCAACTCCCAAGTCCAACTCGGCGCGCCAAAGTCGCATCCGGGCCTCCAGGCGTCCTGGAGAATCCATCTCTCCTCTCACTCTCTCCTCCCCCGCCCTCCCCTGTCCCTTTCCTCACCCCCCCCCCTCCCCACTCCCTCTCCCACCCCTCTTCCTCTTCTTTCTGTCTCTCTCTCTCTGTCCCTTTCTTTGCTGGGCATGAAACCAGCCTCCCTCACCCATACCCTTCCCCCTAGTGCGCAACCCTTCCCTGAGCCTATTGAGGAAGCCGCCCTCCCCGCGCGCCGAGCCTGCTCGCTCCAGCCCCTCGCTTTTTATTCCGGAAAGTTGGCAACAAAGTTATTCAAGATGACAGCAACAGATGCGGCGCCTAGTAAAGACTAGCGGTTGGTACGCCTGCGGAACTTGGCTCGGACAGCAAGTAGTGCGGCGGCAGTGTATCATAAATCTCAATTAGCCAAGCGGCGCAGGGCGGCCAACCCAACGATATTTCGGAAAGCGCGGCGAAAACACGACAAGCGTTCTGTAGAGAAAGAGGCAGGCTGGAATTCTGGAGGTCGTTGCTATTTATTTTTGAAGTTGAAGGGAGTCGGCATAGGGGCTTTGCTTGCATGTCCAGACACATGTGGCACGGTCACAACTGAATCCCCGACGACCACGGACCACGACGTGCTATAGACAACCCAGTATCTCTCTCACTCTCAGACACACACACACACACGAGCGCACATTGCAAACAAAGCGGCGCGAGAGAGGCGGCGTTCTAGCAAAAGAACAAATCACGTTTCTTTCAATTTCTATACTGTGATTGCGTCCATTTGTCATTTGGAAAAGCCACCTCGTCGCAGCCCTCCAGCCTTGTCCCTCTTTCTGACTCCGATTGCGCTGCCCATGACCACTTCCCTTTCAGAAAGCATCTGCGGAACTCCACCGGAATTTTTAGAGGGAAGCGGTGGGCGACATTCTTAACACCGCACTGCTGGCGCCGCTCTCGGTTTCCTCTGTTGGTGCTAAACAGGCACGGGGCACTCTAGAAAAGTATTTCGAAATATTCAAGGAGGGAAAGAGAGGGGAGGTTCATTTTTTACACACACGGTTTTCCACAGGCCTACCACACGACGCTCTCGAGGGTGAGTGCGGGGCGGGGTGATCCGTGACTTGACACGTCGTGCGCGCGAAGTGCGTGGAGAAGTGACACGCCGCTGGCACGTCGTGTCACGATGCGGATCATTTCCTTTCAGAGAGAGAGAGAGGGGGAGGGGGGAATCAATGAAAGCTGAATTGAGATAAAGTCGCCTCTTACGAAGAGGTGGCGGAGCGAGAAAGAATCAAGGCCCCGCATGCCAACTCACCCACCGCAACAATCTGTGCGCGGTGTTTGTGGCTGTGGAGTTCTGACGGGAGCTCGGCGGGTGCCAGGGTGAAACACACACGGTCTATTTATACAAACAAGGGTCCGAGGCGGAGGGGCGGCCGGGGAGCGCCGCCTGTGCCACCCGTGGCTCACTGACACCTGTTTAATTAATACAGGTAATTGAACAAACGGAGGGCGACAAGGGGCGAAAAACAACCCAGGAAAGCAGCGCAGCCCTGTTTTCGATTTAATCATTATGGTCCATTCTAAAGTCGCAAAAGGGCTTTGCGACAAGTGATTACTTTCCAATAATTTGAGTTTGAGGTTTGATTACAATCACCGGCGAAAAAGAAGCACGATGAAAATGCTAGCCTAATCAATGGCGCACGTGGCGCAAAGAACAAAACAAAACAGTGATGGATGCAGTCTCTTTTAAATGAAGCTTCCATCGACTCTGTAGGGGCCAGAACGAAGTGTACTGTGTCGGGTGAGGAGTAAAGGGGGAGGAAGGGGCAAATCCGGGAACAAAAGGGAAGCTCAGGGAGATTGACGAAATTAGAGCGAAAGATCGTTACACAGCGCTATCGCTTACCACGGCCAAAACGGCTGAAAGCACCGCAAGAGGGGCCCCGGAGCCTGGCCCACCGCACCACAATGGAGAATTATCGCCTGAGACCATCACGGTGGACAGGAGGGAGGCTAGGTGTGGTGGAGGGGGAGGGGGTAGAAAAGAGACAGGACAGCAGATAGAAAATATGGCACGAGTTGTGGGGGGGGGGGGGTGGCAGCAACAAGTCATAAAAAGAATGGGAGTGCGACAGCACGGGTGCGTGCTGGTTCTTTCCTCTCCTAACGGTCACCGAGACCGTTCGCTCAGCATTCAACCGTGCGGGACACTAGAGCTAAAGAAAACGAGTAAAAAAGTGAAGCCACATAACGCGCACATTAAATGGAAGCCCTTCCCGCATGAGGCGGGGCGGGGTGAGCCGTGCGTACTGCGGGGGCCTCTTGGGCGGGTAGTAATTAGGGAGGGCGCCGCGACAGCTCCAGCGTTCCGCTAGAGCATCGCACGCCCAAACAAAATTTTATAGTGGCAATTTTTTTTAAGAAGAAAATTTGCAGTTAGAAATCGATTTTGTGAAGTCGAAGATCGAAGAATGAAAGAACTGTAGTGATAAGAAGTCATAATGTTATTTAATTCAATGATGGCTTCAAATTCAATGCAAGAACTTCTCAAATGCGGTTTACATATTTTATTGGACCTGTGAGAACGATGAAACATCTATGGCAATGAAATAATAACAATTATACTTTTCAGAGAATTTAAATGCGATACTTGTATCATACATTTTCCTGAAATAGAATAATTGTTGTACTTTTAACGTAGGCAGTGTTGCATTTGGACGCAATAATGAATGCCACTGTTTTAGTGCTATTTCTTTGGTTGCCCTATATAAGGCGCAATAAAATGTGTTACTCGATTTTATACACCATTTGCATTGCTATTATTCCATTGATACGTATGAAAATTGCCAAGCCTAAGATAAGGGTAGAGGGTCAAGTCGGTCAAGAATGGACAAGAGGTCGTATGTCGTAGGACGCTCTGCGCTCTGGAAGTGGCATTCATACCCAATAACATCAGACAGTCTTAGTATCGCCACTTTCAGTAGTAGCCATGGTAAGTATTCCTAGTCGCAGTTGTACGAGAGGCGGTGGTAGTATTCCAAATAGTAGTCGTAGTATTCGCAGCGCTGGCCGTAGTGAGTGGCTCTGTTTGCGTTTTCATTTCCCAGAGTGCCCTTTGATTTCCGAGGAGGCGCGCGCTGCGGCCGCCCGCTCGCAGCTTTCCATTCCATTTGCACCATTCCAAAGCGAAGGGGAGGGGGAGGGGAAGGGCAGTCTCTGACCCCGCCTCTAGCGTCTACCCCTTGCCATGCCATGCGTTCAGTAACCGATCGAGACGTGGGCCTATTTTCTTTATAGTGCCCAGATCGCCACTGGATTTTTCTCTCTTTCTTCAGGAAGCTGCCCTCTTCCTCTGGTAGCAACAGCGTTACACGGCCCTCTGGGACACTTCCATAATGAATACCTCTCTCGGCTGGGCCGCGCCAAAGGAAAGGGGAGAGATGGAGACAGGGCAGGCAGGAGAGAGATAGAGAGAGACACAGCAGAGACGCGCAAGGGAAGGGATGGGGTGGAGAAACGAGTACAAAGAGGGGATGAGGTGCCTAACGGGCTGAATAAACCCAAGGTCAATATGAGGACCGCG
>NW_026267165.1:421602-422502 GCF_000697945.3 Frankliniella occidentalis
CCCCGATCCCCTTCAACAGGGACCTAGCGGTAAAGTTAAACAAAAGTTAGCGTGGAACGATGAGGAAAACCCCTCTGACAGCTGCACGGCCAGCGAATCTGACAAGTTACGCGGCTTATTTCGTCCAAGCGCGAGCGCCAGCTCCGTTACAAAAAAAATAACAACAAAACGAAAGGAGCTCGACTTTGACGCGCAAATGACTGAACGTCGAAACCGCTCTGGCTTTAGGGGTGCGCTGAGCGCCCACCATGTGGCGTATAGGCCAGCCCGCACAGCGCTGGTGTGAGCCCTGGGTGCCTCCCCTGCCGTTAGGAGGCGGCCGAGAGGGAGAGGGGAATTGGGGGGGGGGGGTAAAAAAAGAGAGAGAGCGAGCAGGGGAGGTGAGAGAGTTATAACTAAGGGTAGCACTTAATACATTTTTAAATTGCGTCCAAAGACACTTATGAAAAATATCCTCGTAAATTTGTGACATGTAACTTATACGTATATTCACAAAATATGTAAGTTTATATAAATGTATTATTAAAGTCGAATACTAATTTTAAGTTTTCAACTTCAAATCGTGACTTTACGACACGCATCATCAAAAATTTTCTCGCACGACTATTTTTAAAGTGAAAAGTGTAGCACCTTTACGGATTTCAGTTCTTCTGTGCAGGGGGTGCCTATTTTTAGGTTCCCCTGTGATTGCGCTAAAATACCCAGCACCTCGCAAGGTGTAGTGCTTGCGAGGAAACGAGAGAGGGGCAGCAGGGAGTGGGAGAGGGAAGGTGGGGGTAGCAAAGCGAGTGGTTAAGCCGAGGGAGAGGGAGGCTAGTTCGGCCATAGTTCATAATTAACGCGAGCAACAGGTTCTGCCGCAAATGCGTCGCAATTGCGACGCAGACGCGCATTACGCAG
>NW_026267165.1:422552-423722 GCF_000697945.3 Frankliniella occidentalis
TTACATTTTTGAAGTAGGTCTCTTTCCTGGCTGCTTGACGGCGTGTGGAACATAAAATGGGGCATGACACACACAACAACCACTACAAATAACTGCAAGCTTGTCCATAGACGTGTGCAGACAAATCTTTTGCGTGTCTGTCCTGTCACACACGTCCGACGGAGCCAGTACATAAAATACGGCAGCCGCGTGCGCGTACGCGCACACTGCATACAAAGTAGTGTGAACTATTGTGACAGTTTCACAAAAGTTTGTATGGAAAAGACCGAGCATCTGTCGCACGTAGCCGCATGCAGGTCGCCTCTGGCCCCCACCTGTTGTCGCCTCGGTGGTGTTCTCGTGGACGACGGCGAGCGCGGCGGGGAGGCTTGGCGGCGGCGAGGGCAGGAAGGAGGGGAGCGGGGAGGAGGGGGGGAGCGCCGCGTCCGAGAGCACGTCGTCGTCAGAATACTCGATCTGGCGACGCGAGCGGAGGACGCCCATCACGACAGGCGCGCGTTCGGAGTCCCACTGCGCAGGCAGCCCAGCGCCAGGCAGCGTCAGCCCCCTCCGCGCCGGAGGCAGCGCCCCCCCAGCGACCCCTGTCGGACGCGGGGGCAAACCGCTCCCCATCCCACCCCCCTGGCAAAGGGGTACGGGGGGCCTGCAAGTGCACTCTGTACGCAGTCCAAGAAGCTGGCCGTAAGCTCATTAATGTGTCTATAAAACAATCATATAAATCATACCACGAGGTGCAGATCAATGAAGAAAAGACGCTATCCTGAATAATTCAAACTTCTGTTTAGATAATCCAAAAATCATACACAAGACTTAAATTATAATTGTTTAAAAACACTAGTGGGGAATTAGAAGTATCTCTTAGTAACTGAAATCACCGTAGGGTAAGTCGACTACTCTCGACATCTTTCTGCCCGTTCTCTCCTTTAAAATGAATGGTGTCTCACCTCGGCTTCGCTGGAGCGAAAAGGGATTCAATGACGCCAAGAAAACGTTTTACGCAGCAGCAACGGTTTGTTTAAACTTTCGTGCATATTACAAATCTAATTTTGTTAAAATTGTGCATTTATGCACAAAAACGTATATTTGTTCGTACGCAAATTAGCGTCGTGAGAGCGGGTTAAGTACATGCACACGTTTCTTGTGTACCTCGCAGCTTACAAGGACACCATC
>NW_026267165.1:427822-428372 GCF_000697945.3 Frankliniella occidentalis
GAGGGAGGCTAGTTCGGCCATAGTTCATAATTAACGCGAGCAACAGGTTCTGCCGCAAATGCGTCGCAATTGCGACGCAGACGCGCATTACGCAGCCCTTGCGTGTCGCTCTTTCTGGCGTGTCAACACCACTTGACATGTCGGCAGGTCGGACTGCCACTGCCCGCCCCGCCCCGGCCCTGCTCGGACGTTCACTTTCATCATCCCCGGCGTGACGTCCGTGCAGCGCGCGGCGAGCGCCCGGCGGCCCCTTCCCTGCCGTATCGACCCGGCTACTACCACACACAGCTTCGGCGCTTCGCACCTGGGGCCCCAGGGGGAGACAGGTGGGGGAGGGGCAACACGGCAGGGAATTTATCGGGAAATGAGTGCAAAAAGTTGTCTGCCCCGCTGCTGCCAAGGGTCGACGCGGGGGCAGCCAAAAGTCGTCAGAGTGTCGTGTAGTAGAAGAGAGAAAAGTAGTGAGGGGGCCGGGCGTGGCGCGACCTGCAGGGGTCAGGGCAGGGCGCGGGACAACAGGTGGAGGGGGGGCAGGGCAGCAACAGGGACG
>NW_026267165.1:428422-429828 GCF_000697945.3 Frankliniella occidentalis
GGGGGGGGGCGGCTTGCGAAGCGGGGCGTGGTGCTGAGGATCTCTTCCACTCGACAAGCGGGCAGGCCTGGCCGGGCCCCGGAGGCACCACCCTGCTGCGACGGAAGCACCTCTCCGGGCGAGTGGAAACATTTTCAATTAAACGCGCTCCCCCAGACAATGCGCCCCCGCCCCGCCCACCGCCTCCGGTCGGTCCCTGCTGCTGATATGAGTCGCCGCCAAGGTGCGCGCCCGCCCGCTGAGGTGAGCCTGCCGTGCCGTTGTTGCTGTTGCACAAAAGACGACATTATTAGAGGTGTACAGTGAAGTCGTACGTCATAGAAAAGATGGGAATACTTAATTACAGGCAATAAGGGAGACCCGCAGCATCTAAAGGAGGGATGTAATGACAATTTCTCACTTAACTTAAAATGGCCTTCAAAATGCACGAACATGTTCAAACGGCGCTCAATTTCATACACACGTTACTTTTCAAGGCAAGGAGCATAAACGCCCTCGAGGGAGTTATACGATTTAGCCCCGTCGTCCGTCCTGGCCGTACTACATGGTGTCGCCAGGTGCTCTCTGCTGCTGAAACGCTCCCAAACACTGCGAGTGTTCTCGGCCCGTCGTGCGGCCAGAGCGGGGACGGGAGGCAGCCCGATAAGCCGAAGGGATTCACTGCGTAGAGTAGCAGCAGCAGCAACAGTCGAGGCTCAAACACTGCGCAATCGCAAGAGCTAGCCACCGGGGAGGCTCGCGCCCAAGCCAGGCGCCGTCAGACATGAACAGTATCACTGCTTTCTCTGATTCCCTAGCCCAGCCGATGCCTAAACACGAACACACCGTCCACCCTGTAGATTGCGCACGAGCAATAGGTTCGTAATGCAAACCAAAACCTTCGTAGCTTACGAAGGGTTTTGAAGCGTTGTATTACGAAGTAATTGTTCGTAAGCTCACGAACAATAAAGCTCGTAATGCAAACCAATTGCTCGTAAGAACCTTCCTAGCCTTGCAAACAATCGCTTTGGAATACAATTTCTTTGCAATGCAAAGAACAAAAATTGTTCGTTACGTTGCAAAGCATTTAGTTCGTAAGCATTTTACAGTGCAGACATTCCCAATCACCCCATCATGGGCAATAATTTCCTGCTCGGTGTCCTCACCGGGCCGCCGCATAGCTATCCGCCAGCCGTGTTGCCTGCGGTCGAAAATGTGCCGCGCCGATACGTCCCAGGGCCCCGCTTCCCCACCCCACCGCCCCTATCTGGACCCCATAGCCCCCGTCTGCCCCCATGACGCCGCCGCTGTCACCTCCTCTCCTTTCGCATCCCCCTTTAAAAATGGAACGGGTGCACGACGGGTGCGACACGGGCGCAACCCGGGTGCGAAGCGGGCGCGATTCGGGAGCGCCACGAGTGCGGCGC
>NW_026267165.1:431254-446365 GCF_000697945.3 Frankliniella occidentalis
AAGGGGGAGATGAAAAGCAACAGAGTAAACGAGATGGAAAGCGAGCAAAGCAGACGGAAAACGGGCAAAAGTGTCCGAAAGCGAGTAAAAGGAGCGACAGAGCAAGAGAGGACCAGGACGTAGGAAAGCGAGATAAAGCGAGAGACCAAACTGACGCAGACAGCAGCAACAAAAACACATTCATAAGCCAAACACGCAGAAGTTTGCCCTTTTGAACCGCACGCGCGGGCAAGAAGTCCACCCGTGGCGCGGCGGCACGGGTCGAGCGGTTGAAATGGTGCTTTTCTGCCGTTGTCAGAGGCGGTCGGGTCTGGTCCGATCCGCTGATGAGACTGCTTGTGATATATTACACGAGCAACACTGTAGAGACGAAAAACAAAGACGCACACACAAACACGCACGCGCGCTCACACACAAGAGTGCCCTTCCACATACACACGCACACACGCACGTTCGCTAAATGGAGGAATACCAAATTAGCCCGCGTATGGCGTGGCGTGGCGCTTCGGTGAGTTTTTGGTCGTCGTTTTGTCGGCGGAGCCATTACCCAAAGCTTGATCGGTCCAGGAAGCTGCAGACTCACCGCGCAAGGCCACTCCTCCCCGCCTCTGGCTGCCCGCGCGCACACATATTGCAATGTACAGAATGTATGTGCTGCTGACGGGGCTTGGTGCACAAAAATGCGTGCACTCGGCGCAGTATTGCAGTTCTCATTCTTTCCATCGTTACGGCGACAAAGAAAAATAAGCATTGTAAAAAAAAATTCCTAGTCAATTTTGTCGACCAATTCCAAGTCGAGACGAAGTGCTTATTAGTTTACAATTTCAGATTGTTATTTTACGACTCAAATCATGGAAAATTTCCTCGTAAACCTATCGACAGTTTTTCACTGTGAAACGGATTCAACTACACGCGAAGCATTCCGTGCATTAGTGGCGTTCTGTTTAGGCAGAGAGCAGAAAGCCTCTCTACGCACCACTGTCAATTCAAATGCGAACATTAACCACATATGAAAATGAAAATGCATACAGCTGTCAGTGTGCATGTATACTGTCTGTAACCCAAAAATGGTCATCATTATTTTCTTTCCTTTATACGTGGTGTCCTATTATTCGTCCCGGTCCCGTATATGTTATTGTTGTGCTGTACCGCATTTCGAAGTAGGGGTGCGATTGCCTATCTCACCGCGGTGGCACTGCGCCGAGCGAGTGGGCAACTCGTCCACGCGCCCGGACGTGGTATAGTATCTAACCCCCGAAAAGCATAGGGCCTGAGCCAATGAGACACCCTGTCCATTGCATGCCTGCTTTCTTTGATACGGACATTTGAACAACATGCCCGTTTCTTTAATGTTGACAGTGTAGGCAGTCGCGTTGAAAGAACAACCACTGCTCGTTCTAAGTTGGTGTGGATATGAAATGGAACCCCAGAGATACGACTACTGACATACCAGTCATCCGTCTATCAATAATGCCAAGCAGAGCGCACCTTGTTCGCGGCCGCGGCACGGTGGGGAGCGACCGCCACAGAGCACCGCGGCCCCAGAGGGGGCGTTCAAATGGTCGGTAACGACGTCAGGGTGAGGTAATCAGGATGCAATTATCCCCCGCCCCTCCCCTTTGTCCAAAATGATAATCCCGGTTCGCCATGACGAGGCTAGGCCACCTCCCCCTCAAAACAGCAATGTAATCAGCGCGACACCAGCGTCCCTCATTGATTTATCTCCCATAGCGTGATCTTTTTTTTTTTTCTTTTTTGGTGGTCGATTTTAAAAGTGCTTTTTTCCGCTTTTGGAGGTTCATGGAACGTACGTCAAAGAAGAAAACAAAATAGACAAAAGAATGAGCTCCACACAGGAAAATGTGCCTAACGGTGAATAGAGGGCAGAGATATAAAAGATTGAAAACAGGTGTTTGTAGTGGGGTAGGAAGGTTTATTGACAGCATAGGCCGCTACTACCGAAGGTAAAGTAGCACTCGACCCTCAGAGCGACTACCTATGGCACCGAGAGGCGCCATGGGTTCGGAGGAGTGTTGCGGGGGGTGGATGATGGGAGGTGCGCTCACTTCCTGAGTGCGACCACGGAGGGAGCGTACGCGCCGCCGTAGGTGGAGTAGGCAGAGTGGAGCACGGGGGAAGAGTAGGCGGAGTAGGCGGAGTGCACCACGGGGGCGGAGTAGGCAGAGTGGACCACGGGGGCGGAGTACGCAGAGTGGACCACGGGGGCGGCAGCGGCGTAGGTCTGGACCACCGGGGCGGCGGCGGCGACGGTGTGGACAACGGGGGCAGCCTTGTAGGCGATCTGCTCCTGCTGGACGACGGGCACGTTGACGGGGGTGGCGTGGTAGCTGACGGCCACGGGGGTCTGCACGTGCTGCACCACGGGGCTCACGGCCTGGTAGGCGTGGCCCTCCACGGAGGAGTAGGCGAAGTTGCCGCCCAGACGCTCGCTCTGGATGACGGCGCTGTCGTGCTGGGGCGCGCGCAGCAGGGTGGTGGCGGGGATGAGGCCGGCGGAGGCGGAGGCGACAACGGCCAGGACGAAAACGGCGACCTGGGGGAGACGGTCAGCGTTAGACACACCCGGACAATTCACAATCGGTCAAATAAACAGATGAGCTTTAAAATATTACGGGTTCTGGAGGAATTGGAAAATTTGCCACTACAGTGGAAATCCACGCAATCTTACTAACGAGTCTAAGTGTGCGAATCGAAATTCACTCACCTCAGGTGTGCGACATTCATAGACTTCGGATTTTGGTGTATCATTAAAGGAATATATGTTTTCGAAATTACGAACACTGATAAACTAAGTGTGCAACTGTAAGTTAAATACTTGCAAGTGTGCAACTGCAAGTTAAATACTTGCAAATGTGCAACTCGGTAGGTGTGCACTTGCAAGTGTGCAACTCCTCGGTTGAACACTTCCTACACAGTAAGCGTCCAATCTTAGGAAGTGTGCAACCGAGGAGTTGCACACTTGCAAGTGCACATCTACCGAGTTAACACTTGCAAGTATTTAACTTGCAGTTGCACACTTTCAAGTGTTGAGCAGTTGAACACTTAGTTTATCAGTGAATACGCGAAGGAAAGGTTGATAACTTTGACGCTTTTCTATGGCAAAACGGCACTTACCTTCATGGTGGATGTGTGTGGGGGATACTCCTCGTTGCTCTGGCAAAAGGAACTGTAACCCCTGGAACCCTCACCGCCGCTTTTATACGCCTCGGATCAGGGAGGCGTCCGGGAGGGCAGCGGCTCTTCGCCCTTCTCTCTCTCGCTCCCCGTGGCGACGCCGCGGGGAAGAGCGCCGCTGCAGACGCAGCCCGCAGCACCGAGCGGGAGCTCCGCCCGGCGCCACGCCCAACACGCGCCCGGACTGACCTAACCTAACCGAAATCATCCGCGGCAGGATGATCTAGCACCCACAAATTAAGAAGAAAAGGGACGCAAGGACCGAGTTGCACAGTAATGACTGAACGGTGTGCAACGATGGCTAAAGGGAGGATGCCAACCGACAAGCATATTTTGCTTCAAATTCAAATGGGGAAAGCGACAATGAGGTATTTTAGGGAAAGGAAGAAGAAAGGGAATATCGTCTGCTCCCGGGCCACAACAAAAGCCTCAGCCAATCAGAGGCGGTATTCCGGTAGCTGGTCTCACGACTTACGACTTTTCTGATGGGTCGAGGCGTTGGTAATGGTTCAGGCGGAGCAGACGATACTTCCGTCACAGGTAAAACAAATGTGCAAAAATTGCACACTGATATGGGCAACTGGTGATTTTGCACGGTGGATTGCACACTTTGTAATGTGCAAACATTAAACATTAGTGAACTTAACGTTCACGTTTGCACACCAAATTGACGTCTAACAAGGCTGGCAGAAAGAGTTAAATTAAATTAAAAAATTAGCCGCCTCCAGCTTAGAAAGATATTTTGCACAAGCACGTCTGTCTTTTTGAATTTTTTTCCTCCAGAAGAGCAAAATTATCGGTAGAATAAAATTTAATATAATTTTTTCTGAAAGCCCTGGCGTCTAGTTCAGTTCCACACCATGTAGTGAATAAACTGTGCACACTTCAAACTACACATCATTTAGTATGTTGTTGTATGCTGATGCTTTTTACCAGAGTCACAGTTATTTTCATCCATTACATAAAGTAAGCTCATTGTGTCCCAGATAATGATGTGCACTATTAAACTTGTCATTTCCTACAGAGGTGCAATTTAGCTGTGACCATTTGTACCAGAGCTCAGATATGCAAGTTTTCGCAACAAATTGCGGCAATATCGTTCCAAATAGAAGTTTTGTGCTTAAGAACACTTTTAATGAAAGGAGTGTCTTATCTTATTTAGTCCACAGAGTACAAGTTAATATACAAGGGCGCGAGTTATTGTCAAACTTTTCGGGGCGGAAGCTGGCCGAAGGGGACCTGATGAAGATGGCCTGCCTTCTCGGGTGCATTGCCCGAACCGGTTGCGCTCAGGCAGGTGAGCCAGGGTAGGCGGGGCAGAGCATGTCTCAAGAAAATCGTTGAACGCAAACGCCCGATCACAGGGATTTTCTCACAGTGCCTTGTACTCCAAACTTGATCACTAACCTGTGACCCACTTCGCTTCGCAACCTACGTAACGTTTTTTGTCATAAAAATATAAAAGTCATAACGGTATTTTGTGGTCCGTTAAGACAAGACAACTATTTCGTTGGGAGACTCAGAAAACCATGGGCGGCTAGCATAAAATGTTGAGTTCTTCTTTTAAAAAAAAACTGTATTCTACGGTTAGTTTTCTAGTATTCTCTAAAAAAATGAAGAGCTACATTCTCCTCTTCAGTTTGGTATCAGCACCGGATGCACGCACCTGGGAGTGTCGGGATGCGTGCGAGTGCTAGCCTCAGTATATGCATGAGCGTAAAGTGATGTTTGTCGTTGAACCCTGGAGGGCGGGGCACCTTCTATGTTGCCATGTTGCGATCTGCCTATAGAACAGCACTGCACCTCACCGCATATCGACTCGTTCTAATGTAATGCCAACGTTATCTACTGGCCGTTAGTGACATTGTCGCCCTCCTGCACAGTATCGGAGCCTGTCGCCGCCGCCGCCGCCCTGCCACCAGCACTAGCGCTTCTCCCGTCGAGCTGCAGTCCGCCCACCCTCCTCCGCCGAGACCCGCACGCTCCTTGCAGCCGGCCCGGGATCCGCACACACGAAGGACGCCGACCAAGATCAAGGTCGCCGCGGCAGCGCCCCTCCAGGAACAGGCGGCGGGCGGGCGGGCCGGGCGTGGCCGCCGGGCCGGCAGGAGGAGCGGCAGTCTGGGCGCGGCCGCTGGTACCCACCAGCCCGCCCGCCGCTACCTCTGCCCATTCAGGCGCCTCAACTAGACAAAAATAGAGTGTTGCCGGGCGTGTGGGTGAAGGTCGAGGCTCCCCCGTCATCGCGTCGGGCCACCTTTCGATTTTACTATTTTCACGCGGTATATTCCGGGTGTTGTGGCGCACTTGGCCGTGCCGTCAAGTGAGTGCGGGGCGCGAGATTAACTAGAACAGTCGTCTCCGTTACTCTGGCCGTGTTCAGGTACAGTCCGCCCGCGCCAGTCCGCTCCGCCGCGGTTCAAAGACCGGCCGGCCGGGCGAGCAGCCGAGGCGCGGCGACCTGACCACGCCCGCATACCGGCGCGCCGCCGGGGCCCGGGGGACGACTCTCCGCGCGCGACCCTCCGCAGGTCGTAAACCACATTTGGCGAAAATAAAAAAAAACTAGACCATTCCAGTCACTTTAAAAAAAACAAAACACAATGCCCAACAAACAAGACAAAACTGAGCGGAGCGGCGGCATAAAACATTGGAGAGCTTGGCGCGCACCCCAGTATAAATTCATTAAATACAGAGCCTCTAACTCATGTAGACTAGAGACCGGGAGGAGGTGGGGGTCGCTGCTCCTCTGCTGGCAAAACAATCGGTTTATTCGCTTGCTCCCTCAGGATGAAATTTTAATCCTCGTCCATTAATCAGACCAAGAGAATGAGCAGCAGCAGCAGAAGGTCCTGCTCCCCACCGGCGGTGGGCGAGGTCGCAGCAGGGAGCACACTTCGGGAGGGCGGGGGAGAAGGAGGAGGCAATGAGGCAATGCCCCGCGCTTGATTTAGCGATCATCGTCAGCAGTTTAATTCTCCCGCGCTGCGGTGTGCGCAGGTGCGCCTCAGAGGTGGCCGCCTGACAAGACAAATCCCTTAACGGCGACCACCCCCGCGACCAGCAGCCGCCCCGCCGCGCAAGTCGAATGGGTTGCCTATACCCGCTCTGATGCTGCCCTCGAGTCAGTTGGGTTGCCAACCCCCTAGCTACCGGCGCTGTGTGAGTCGAATGCGTTGCCTACACCAGAAGCTGTACCCTCATTTCCAGGTTCAAATTTGGCAAATAATTACTGCCGGAGCCCGGGGCGCCTGCAAGACTCGGGGTAGCCTACCCCGCCGTACACCGGTGCACTTCAGGCAAGATATTGCCTACCTACCAGGCGCTATGCGAGCTTTTAGAGGCCGAACAAGGCAGTTTTGTACCGGCAAATGGCAGTCGACGTTCTTTTCGGGTTCCTTTACTGCGCGTGGAGAAGACTTTTGTGCTCAGCTCAGTGCCCGTCCCGAGTTCGATGGGTTGCCTACCAAGACGGCGGCAGCTCCACGACGGGAGTTCAGCAGCGCTCTGGCTCAACGACCCAGCACCTCTGCCAGCAGCTTTCGTAGCGTTTGAATTAACCGTTTGCCTGAAGCTATTTTGATTGAAGCTCATGCAATGCAGGCAATGCATTCAATCAATTAAGTTTTAATTTGACAACGAATTAAACATTTTTATATTTAGGAATGTGTGTGGGGAGGCGGGGAGGGAGGAGGAGATGGTCTGCGGGGAACGTCACGTGGCTTTCGTTATTTCGCATGAGAGAAGAATGCTGGTGGGCAGGCAGGGGGCGCGGCCAGCCGTGAGGGCTCTGGGCAGGGCTGCTCTGTCCCCCGGCCCCCACCCGCTCCGCGCCGCTCCCGGGCTATGGGCCCCGCAGGGACCGGCAAAAAGAGGGGGGCTTTCTTTCGCTGGATCGCGCACCAAATAATACGCGTGTGGCCTGACAGGCATTGAGCCCCTGCACTACCACAGCCCCCCCCCCCCTCCCACCTTTACCTTGGCGTGGCGCGGCGTGGAGACACAAGGCTCGCCCCCCCCCACCACCACCCCTCCCCTCTCCCCTTTCCACGGGCTTCTTCCAGCTCCAGCATCCAAGGTCGACCTGGTCTAAGCCCCACCCGGCGCGTCTGTCTCCTCGCTCTTGCGTCAGACCGCTGGCGCGGTGTGGCGAGGCGGGGCACCTGCAAGTTACCTGCGGCAGAGCCGCGCAGAGCCGGGCAGAGCCGGGCAGAGCCGCGCGCAGAGCCGGGCAAGAGCAGCCCGCAGACTTCCCCCCCAGAGCAGTGGGCAGGGAGGGGCCGGTCGCACCATCACAGAGGGCTTCGAACCTTCTAACCGCTCTACTGGAAGTCTAAGCCCGCCAGTGGCGTAGCCGACTAGTGTAGCTTCAATCGGTAAAGACGTTCGTATCCCAGCCCTGCTCCTGCTGCAACTACTGCAAACGCGAGATCCAGCCCAAGCGTGACGTGGTCATTAAAAGCGCCGCAAACTTTTGCGCGTTTGAAACTAGAGCAGGCCGCTCCGTGTCCTGTGCACAACGGCGGCGTTGTTCTGTTCTCCTCCGGCGGCGACCTTGCGCTTTACCTCACTCGTCACCCGAGGCTAGTGGCCGCCTTGGCACTGCCGAAGCCCTGCCGCGGCTCCGGCCAAGCGCCCGCTCAAGCGCACAGTGCACAGCTCTGTGCACATCAGTTATAACTGTACATTGCAGTGCACATCGCTGTGTACACTGTGTATGCCAAGAGTCATGCCTACGTTATAGCAGTATGCGAGTTTGTCTACTTGTTACTGGCATGGCCCCTAGGGTACATAAATCCACAATACTGCGGATTCCTGGTCACGGCACAGGGTACAGCACTGTCCACAGTGGCTGTAGTACTGTTCAGAGGCACTGTCCTCAGCAGCATCGTCCACAGCAGCGCTGTCCTCGGCAGAACTGTCCTCAACAGCTCTGTCTACAGCTCTCTCTACAGTACTTTCCACGGCTCTTTCTACAACTGTCTACAACTCCGCCACGGTTCTGCCACCGCGCTCTACGCTGCCCCGCGGCCTCCCCGGCCCCCGGGGTTCCCGGCTAGGCGGCAGCGACCGGGCGGCTGGACCGGTCCGGCGCGGACCGCGGGCGCCCCAGACGACGCGAACCTTAACCTCGCCGCGCCGGTCGGTACCCGGTACCCTTGGAGCTCCAACAACGGCAGCACAAGACCTAGAGAGGGGCGGCGAGCGAGCTCGAGGTAGGGGAGGGGAGAGGAGGGGAGCGGTGGCGGTGGGAGCCGCGGACGCGCCGCCGCCGCGCCCTCGTGCAGTGCAGTTGCAGCGGCGGAGGCGCGCGGGCGCGGTGGGCGTGCATGTGCGTGCGTGTGTGGGTGTGTTCGTTTATTAGTTTGTTTGTGATTGAGTTATCCTAGCAATCAGCTTGTTGGCAGATACAGTGCGCTACACCAAAGGAGGTGAGTCATTTTCTCTCCCCTGTCCGTGACGCATCGCATAAAATGCAGCGACGAGCGTCTCGACGTTACCGTCACTTGCAAGTGCGAGCGTGTTCCGGCATGGATACTGTCACATGCTGCACCCACGGCCGTGTTTGAACGAAAACCGGCCCGCAGGCGCGGATGTCTCTTGGGTCTGAGCGGCAGGCCCGGCCAGGCCTTTCCGAAAAAAACAGTTGAAGGTTGTTTACCGGTTGAGGCTGGGAGACTTCTAGGTCTAGGTTGTGCGGCTAGCATGTCACGAGGCGGCAACCTTCTTGGCAAACGTTTTAAAACGCAAACTGATGTGACGACTGCCTGCAGGCACAAGGAACACTGCTCAGCGCTCCGCGGCTGGGCGGTCTCACACAACAGCTGCCCCAGCAGACGACGCCATGCTTCTCGCCACGCCGTCGCTCCTCGGCACCCCGGCCTGGATGTCGCTCCTGTACGCGGCGCTGCTGCTGCTGCTCAGCCCCGCGTCCCTGCTGCTCGTGCTCGTGCTGCTGCCGCAGCTGGAGGTGCCGCAGCTGCTGCCGCTGCAGCTGGTGCGCGCCGTGTCCAGCTTCGAGACCGAGTCCATCTGAGTAAGTTGTGGGTCCACGCACACGCAGCCGCCACCACCACGCCCGGCGAGCAAAGAGCAAGGCCACGGGAGGACAGCGATCCCAGTTCCGTTGACCTAGGCCGGGCACCCACATGCGCGGGGCGCGGGGTGGGGTCGGGTAGGGCGGGGAGGGCGGGGAGGGGCGTGGAGGAGGTGCGGCAGGACCCGGCGATTCGTTCGCGCCATGAGTCACTGATGTCCAGAACCAATCACATAATCGAACACCAAAGCAGACGACGGAAGCGGGGCAGCTGGCGGGCGGGAAAAAGGCAAGTGGGTGCATGGAATATTCTCTCTCCCTGTCTCTCTCGCCGTCCTCGCCGTCCCTGGGGCGGGCCGGCCGGATCGCCTCCAGTTAGTTGCAACATCACTCTTTCCTCTCCCTTCCTCCGTCAGTCTGGTCCCAACTGTCGGCAGGACATGATGCGGCCGAGCCCCGAGTGCACAGCCGACGTCTGCAAATAGTGCCGCCCCGAGTCTGCCAACGATACGCCAACGACCGCAGCAGCCCGACCACCATGCGCGTCGCAGCGAGAAACAAGGTGAGCCTCTCCAGCAAAGCTGTGCCGACCCTGGCGGCGATATGTCACGTCAAGTGTTTATGAAACCACACCTGACGGTGTCCAAAGAGGTAAGCTCACCATGTATTTCCAGTGGAATCCTGAGTCCCTTAAATTGCAAAAGTGTGCATGCCAGCCACAATCTATTTTTTTACGGTATGCATGCCAGGCACACAACAGCCATGTGACAGTCAGGGCTTCGACCCGCCAGCAGTGTTGTGGTGTTGCGGGCTAGCATACACAAGAGGCCATGGAGCCTTAAGGCTGGAGCGAGTAGGCGAATATGCAAACTGAGCTGTATGTCCCTGCTGCTTTATTTTTATAGGTTAGAACCGCTAATTTGAAACGTTTCCGTAGGAGGCTCCTCGTTCAGTATTCGAGTTGAACACTTTTGATGTTGTCAGAACCAGGAGTGCGAGTCTTTAGAATTATTTTTTCCTTCTTCCCAAGTGGTGGCTCGCGGCCGCGCTGCTGCTGAGCCTGTCGGCTGCACGCGCCGCACCCCGCGGCCGGCTGCTGCGCGTGCCCAAGGTGTACAACGCCCTCATCACCTCCAACGAGCCGCTGCTGCCCAGCCGCACCGAGCAGGCCACCGTGGGCCAGGTGCTGTACTACCCGCCGCACCACACCTACCCCGCGTCCTCCGGCCCGCTCATCCTCCCACAGGTCAGTGCACAATCACAACAAACTGAACGTCCAACCGAGGGGTGCTTCACTATGAATTCACGCGCACACTTATTTCTCTGTTCCTTCGTGTTTTATCTCGACTTTCTTCGATGCCCCTTAGTTTTTTTGACATCAGAAATTTCTGATTTTTTTGGCGACTGATTGTGTTGAGATAAATAACCCTTTTATCCGACCACCTCTCGCATTTTCCACTCAGGTGACGCCGCACCAGCCCCCTTTGCTGTACGACCCCCGCCAGCCGCAACAGCAGCATCAGCAGCAGGGCCCACAGCAGCTCGTGTCCCTGCCCCAGGACGGCCAACAGGAGGGCCAGCAACAGCCACTCGAGCTGCACGTACAGCCCGGCCTCACGCAGGAGCAGGTCGCGCTGGCGCAGGAGCAGGATCAGGTAAGTGCGGCCTTCCTCCTATGCAACGCGGTGCGTCGAGCCCTCGTGCTTCAATCCTAACGTATGTCTCTGTCACAGTCCACACCATGGCCGGTGGTGTACGCGTCAGACGTCCAGCAACAGCAGCCGCAGCAGCCGCACCCGCAGCAGCACCTACAACAGCAGCAACAGCTGCAACAGCAGCAGCTGCCCCAGGACGCCGCCGGCCAACCTCCGGCGCCCTTCCCGGCGGCGCGCGCCGTCCAGACCGTCGAGGAGGTCGCCCACCCGGGCGAGTACCAGCCGCCGCCCGCCGTGGACATCGACAGCATCAAGAACAACCGGCCGTCGGGCGAGGGCATCCGGGACGTGCCGCCGCCGCCCCTGCCCGTCGGGCGGGGCAACAAGGACGGCCACCGGCCCCAGCCCATCCCTCCCGGCCTCCTGCCCTTCTGAGCAGCCACCTCCCTGCTCCACCGAGGTGGAATGGACAAAAGCCTCGCGGCCGACTAGTCAGACCATTCTGATGCCGGTGATGCGCGGGCGCAGCAGACTGAAACAAGACTACGAGTACGCCCCCTTTCCCCCCGCGTCCAAGGACAAGCTCGCCACACATGACCTTCAAGTTAGACCACAAATGTTAGAAACTAAACAAAATATCTTTTTCATTGTTTGTAAATGTGTATTCTCGGTCGAAATAATGCCAAAGACTGACTCCCGTGACTGGCTGGCGAACTATAGTCCGCACCGTGCTACTTCTTGCTAATTGTATGTTCTAGTACAACTAATGAGGAAAAATTTGTGATTAACAGGACCTGATATATACATACTTTTGCTAATAAAACAATTTTCCACTTTGAAATTCTGCACAACTAGCTTTACCATGGCAGGCCCAGTCACGCAAATAGACGGTTCCCGCTCTGCGCGTTTCGAGAAGAATTAAAGAAATCAGAACCGGAGCCAGTAAGAAAGATCCGCTTATTTTTCTTACCAAGCAGTTACAGTTTCACATAAATGACCTCGAGTAGTCCATAAAAACTGTGAAGGTTTATTTGCACTAGTTTTACCGTAATTTCAGTACTGTTTCCTGTGACAATTGCCTTCATTCTTCTTGAAATGGGCACAGCGGGAACCCTCTGTTGAGTGGAGCTGGCTCAGCGGCGCGGCGCCCGAGAGATAGGCCACTCATCGCGCTTCGAGCGCGGTGGTGACATGCGCCTGCGGACTAGGCAGCCCAACGCCCTCCCCCCCCCCCTCCAAACTTTCTCATTCCCTCCCTCCAAACTGGGCCCGTGCCTCGTTAGTAGAATGGCGAGCGTTTATCACACCTTAGAGGCTCTCAGGGTGCGAATTTGTTCCCGAGGCCTCATGTATCCCCTCCGAGCGTAAGGAAGGCGGCCTCCTGTCACGAGACACTCCACGCCGCGCGCTCCGCCCCAGAGCGCGCATCTTGTCAACGTCGGCGAGATGTATAGTCCGTGTCGCGTCATGCCGCGGTCCCACGGCGGGGGGGCGAAGTACACGAGAGTGAAAAGTGGAAAAGGGAGGGGGGGGGGGGGGACCCAGGTCCCATCCGCGGAGACCCGATAAGAGATACGGTATTAGGATGCATCGCGTGCGTGGGTACGTGTAACGAAAAAAACATTATGAACACCCTTGCCCTCCCCCCCCCCCTCCACTCACACTCCGCTTGCTGCTGATAACATGCATCTAATCTCTAGGTCTCTGTAGGTCAAGGTGTCACCGCGGCTACAGCGCGTTCGGCCCAACCGCGGCTGAAGGGCCCTACGTCCGCGGGGCCCTGTCATTCTAAGCCCAGGGCGTACCCGAACAGAGTCCTCGCGGCAAGATAAGTCGAAGCCCCGCGGGGCCGCCGGGCGCCGCCGCACGGGCCCGACACACTCGGTCAGGTTGCGCCGGCCGCGCTGTCGACGTCCAAATGAGCAGCTGCTGGCGGGGCAGCGGGCCGCCGCGGCCGGGGTGCCGCCGTCGTGGCTGTCGACGCCAAGCGCAGCCCGGACGCGGGCCGGGGCAGCCCCGCCGGCAGTGTCGTCCGCAAGTAGTGGCCGCAGGGAACTCCATCGTCGTCGTGGTCTGGGCGATCGAGCGGTGAGTGGAGGCAAGCCGGCGGTCATCTCCAGGACATAGCCCTACTCGAAGAGGAGCCCGTGCGCCGGCCCGGGTGCGCGTCATGACGTTCAGCTAGCCGGAGGATCGTCAGAATGAAGCACGGTGCCGCGCATGGTGACGTCCTGGTGAACGGCGTCCGAGAGGCCAACGCCTTGTCGGACGGCGTCGAGGGGGACGGCGTCGCAGAGGATGGCGTCGAGGAGGATAGCGTCGTGGAAGACGGCAACGCCGAGGACGGGGTTGTGGAGGGTCAAAAAGCTTCGATGGTGAGTAATGGGTGCCGACCTGTGCCGGCCCGCCTGCGCTGCAGGTCTATTACGTTACCTTATTTCCGCCTTTAAACGAGAGCGCCGTTTAGACGGTCTAGACGGTCTAGACGGTCCATTTTGAATGAAATCAGCCCCCTTCCAATTGACATGCTCTTAAAAGCGTTCCCCGCTAGGTTCAATTAAACTTTATTCACCGATGTATTCACCAACACTGGGAATGACGGGAACGGCGACCACCTAGGCCGTCTGAACAACACTCGCGCAAAGGTGCTATCTAAAGTCCTCCCTTGGCTGGCCGCAGATGGAGGCGCTGCCCTCGGAGCTGTTGCTGCTGGTGCTGGGGCTGCTGCCCACCGAGGCGCTGCAGCTGGGCGGCCCCGTCCGCAACGTGTGCCGGCGCTGGCGACGCCTGGCCGGCTGTCCCTCGCTGTGGCGCCGCCGCCGCGTCAGGTGCGACGGCGACCACGTCGACAGCTTCCTGCGCACCGTGGCCGTGGCCCCCGAGCTCGGCGAGCTGGACCTCACCGTCGCCGCGACCGCCAGGGTGCACGAGCACATGGACCAGATAGAAAAGGTGCGGGAATAGCGTGGCAAATCCAGAGACTACCTGCTGGTTTGTTTTAAACGTCTGTGTGAATCAATCCCACAAATTAAGGTGCTAATCCAAAACCTTGTGTGCATCTGCAGGGATGCGCGCGGGTCCGGAGTCTGAAGCTGACGCTCTGGTGGTGGGACAGTCCGGCCGTGGCTGCCCTCGTACGCCACTACTCCGCGCGCGCGGAGACGCTAGACCTGTGCCTGGGGTACGCGAGCGCGGCGCACATCGGCACGGAGATACTCCGCGCCGTGGCCGCGTCCCCTACGCTGCTCACGCTCCGGGTCAGAGGGTGGGTCTTCAGCCTACTGTCGGCCGCGCTCGACGACCTGGCCCGCGGCTGCCCCGCCCTCCAGCAGCTGGACGTGGAGCACGTGGAGAGCAGCTTCGGCCCCGTGCTCGTGGCCGCGATCACGGCGAGGAGGCCACTGCGCGGGCTCGTGCTGCCCCGGAGGCACTGCGTCGTCGGCAGGGCCGTCCTTGAGCAGGTGAGCGTCGAGTGGGGAGACGAGCGGGAGGAGAGAGAGAGAGAGAGACAAGGCGAGAGAGGGCAGTAGAAGAAAAGTTGGACCAAACTTTTCTCCGTCAGCCTCTTTCTGGGCCGGCGCGTCTCCCCTGACAGTGCCCGACGTTTGGACAGGTGGCGGCCACGTGCCCTGGACTGCGCTCCCTCGGGGCGGACTACGTGGACGGCGCGGCGCTGGTCGGCCGCCTGCCACAGCTCCGCACTCTCCGCCTCTGGTTCTCCTACGAGCGACCCGACCACGAGTTCCTCTGGGCACTCCACCGCAACCGAGGACGGCACCAGGCCGACGACGTCACGGCCCGGTGGGGCGACCCCGTCGCCGTCCTGGCCCGGCTGGAGGAGCTGCGCCTCGAGCTGGACGACGACCTCGACTTCCCCGTCGCCGTCCTGGCCGCCAGCCGGCAGGTGCGCAGCCTGCACCTGGCCGGCGACTGGCTGCCGACGCAGCTGCCGCACCTGTTGCGCGCCGCCCCCGCCAGCGTGGAGCACCTGCACCTGTGCAGCTGCGAGCTGCGCGGCCGCGAGCTGGACGCCCTGCGCGCCGTCCTGCCGCGCCTGCCCGCGCTGCGCTCCGTGCACGGCGCGCACTCGGCGCGCGAGGCGCCGACCCTCCTGTGGGAGCGCAAGCGCGCCGCCACGCAGTTCGAGCCCTGCTACGTCAGTTAACGCCGAGAGACTCAGCTTGGTCAAACCCCTTGAGGTCAAACACACTCACCTAACTTTAC
>NW_026267165.1:446415-452717 GCF_000697945.3 Frankliniella occidentalis
TCGGAGCTGTTGCTGCTGGTGCTGGGGCTGCTGCCCACCGAGGCGCTGCAGCTGGGCGGCCCCGTCCGCAACGTGTGCCGGCGCTGGCGACGCCTGGCCGGCTGTCCCTCGCTGTGGCGCCGCCGCCGCGTCAGGTGCGACGGCGACCACGTCGACAGCTTCCTGCGCACCGTGGCCGTGGCCCCCGAGCTCGGCGAGCTGGACCTCACCGTCGCCGCGACCGCCAGGGTGCACGAGCACATGGACCAGATAGAAAAGGTGCGGGAATAGCGTGGCAAATCCAGAGACTACCTGCTGGTTTGTTTTAAACGTCTGTGTGAATCAATCCCACAAATTAAGGTACTAATTCAAAACCTTGTGTGCATCTGCAGGGATGCGCGCGGGTCCGGAGTCTGAAGCTGACGCTCTGGTGGTGGGACAGTCCGGCCGTGGCTGCCCTCGTACGCCACTACTCCGCGCGCGCGGAGACGCTAGACCTGTGCCTGGGGTACGCGAGCGCGGCGCACATCGGCACGGAGATACTCCGCGCCGTGGCCGCGTCCCCTACGCTGCTCACGCTCCGGGTCAGAGGGTGGGTCTTCAGCCTACTGTCGGCCGCGCTCGACGACCTGGCCCGCGGCTGCCCCGCCCTCCAGCAGCTGGACGTGGAGCACGTGGAGAGCAGCTTCGGCCCCGTGCTCGTGGCCGCGATCACGGCGAGGAGGCCACTGCGCGGGCTCGTGCTGCCCCGGAGGCACTGCGTCGTCGGCAGGGCCGTCCTTGAGCAGGTGAGTGCAGAGTGGGGAGACGAGCGGGAGGAGAGAGAGAGAGAGAGACAAGGCGAGAGAGGGCAGTAGAAGAAAAGTTGGACCAAACTTTTCTCCGTCAGCCTCTTTCTGGGCCGGCGCGTCTCCCCTGACAGTGCCCGACGTTTGGACAGGTGGCGGCCACGTGCCCTGGACTGCGCTCCCTCGGGGCGGACTACGTGGACGGCGCGGCGCTGGTCGGCCGCCTGCCACAGCTCCGCACTCTCCGCCTCTGGTTCTCCTACGAGCGACCCGACCACGAGTTCCTCTGGGCACTCCACCGCAACCGAGGACGGCACCAGGCCGACGACGTCACGGCCCGGTGGGGCGACCCCGTCGCCGTCCTGGCCCGGCTGGAGGAGCTGCGCCTCGAGCTGGACGACGACCTCGACTTCCCCGTCGCCGTCCTGGCCGCCAGCCGGCAGGTGCGCAGCCTGCACCTGGCCGGCGACTGGCTGCCGACGCAGCTGCCGCACCTGTTGCGCGCCGCCCCCGCCAGCGTGGAGCACCTGCACCTGTGCAGCTGCGAGCTGCGCGGCCGCGAGCTGGACGCCCTGCGCGCCGTCCTGCCACGCCTGCCCGCGCTGCGCTCCGTGCACGGCGCGCACTCGGCGCGCGAGGCGCCGACCCTCCTGTGGGAGCGCAAGCGCGCCGCCACGCAGTTCGAGCCCTGCTACGTCAGTTAACGCCGAGAGACTCAGCTTGGTCAAACCCCTTGAGGTCAAACACACTCACCTAACTTTACTGTCAGGCTTCACACGACGCGCAGTCGGAAGATTGTCGAAGTGGAGCCTGTGTGTCTGTTGCGAGGAGTATCGGCACCGCGGTGAGAAGGGGTGTATTGCCAGTTACCCCTGCTGCTCTCGCCACAGCAAAGAGGAGGGTGCATTGCGCCGAGCTGTAACCAAAGCCATTTCACTCGCTGTAAAACTAACAGGACTCTTGTTTACAGAGAGAGCCAGAGAGAGAGAGACAGGCATAGGCGAGAGAGGTTAGAGGGAGAAAACAAGAAGGGCGGGAAAATAGACCGGCGCGCCCATTCATTCTCGTCCACTCACATTTGTATTTGCATAGTGCATGCACGCCGCACAGTGGTCAAGACCCACTTTTGCGGAGACCCGCCGGCTCAACAACACACAATGTTGCGAATGCTAGGGGGCTGTTACTGTTACAAGTTGCAAGTGGGCGGGCGCGCCATCAATTTATACTGCCATCCGGCTGCCCGCGAGATAAAACTTTATCACTTCGCCAGAAACTCATTAAAAAAAAATGGCATCGATGGCTTTACGAATGGTAGGGTTTGAACAAGAACAGAGAAATGTATCGAAACTGATAACAAATGTACCAGTAAAGAACTGTAGCCGCGTTCCAAAGTTTACAAACACAAATTGTAGGTAGCTAATTGTAAAAAATGGAATGTTTTCCTAAATTTGTTTAAAAATGTACTTTGATTAAGAAAAAAAACACACTGTTACTTCCAAAAGGTTTTACTAAACAACAATAAAACTTCAAATTCCAAAGAACGTAATGCATAAAGGAAACAAGACGTACATTTTTTGTAAATTCCAATGTTTCTGGCATGACGTTCAAAAACGGCACAATGCACGTTACATGACCGTGTTACCGGTTCAGCGGCATTTTCCAGAATACACGCAAAGCTCGCCGACTTTTGATACTACCTTTGGTGCCCTCCCGCGTCTGTATTATTTCATAAATTATTAACAGGGTTCGGTTAATCCCCCCATAACACGGTGCAGGTGGGGGAGCCCTCGGTGCTGGGGGCTGGGCCCCGGGGCCCCCGCATGGCACAGTGCTTTACACCCCTCCGGCTTGACCCCCTACTCTCTCGCGGGGCTGATGGTGGGGTGGGGGGGGGGGGGGCGCGGCCGGCGGTGAGGGGAGGGGGCGCGAGGGGTAGGGGGAGTGAGCGACCGGAGCACAGGGGCCGCCGCAGCGCCGCCCGCGCCAGTGCGACTTCACCACCCCGCCGAGCCCCGCCGAGCCGTGTGCCGGAGCCTGCCGGATCCGCCGGAGCAAGGGCTGCGCCACCGCGCCGGGAGCCTGTGGCGCGCGCACCGCCGGGGCGGCAGCGAGCGAGCGAGAGAGAGAGAGAGAGAGAGAGAGAGAGAGAGGGAGGGAGAGACCAGCCGGAGCCACGACCCGCAGCCGGCCTGCCGCCGGGCCGCCCACAAACCACTACCACGGTGACGGTGAGTAGTGAGTCAGGTTCACATTTCTCGTCCGGAAGGGGAGGGAGAAAAAAAGAAGGGTGTCAAGAAAAAAAAAGACGAGAAGAGAGATCGCAGGATAGGTCGTTCATGTCATCTGCGACATCCTTCAAGGATCCTTCTCTCTGGATCTATCAGGTTTTTTTTTTTTCATAAATCAGCTAAAAATTCAGAAGGCATTAAAAAAGCACATGGATTATTTTCCGATGCTACGCCTAGGAAAATGAGCAACGATTGCTTGCGTAGAAGGGGAACAACAAACATCATAATCAACGCTCCGAAACATGTCGTCCCGTTGCTGCAGCGGTACATCTGTTGATTCGCATGCCGCGTCGCTTCGCCCCCTGCTCACTCTCCGACCCCCTTTCACACCTCCCCTGCAGACCAACCCCCGGGCCCCAGTCATCCTGCCGGGACAAGGTTCAGCCTCTGTTTTCACCCCGTTCCTCTCATAGCGCACTAGAGAGTGAGAGAGAAAGGGGTATTAGTGGGAGGGGCAGGGAGCTCCGGGGGAAAGGGGGCGGGCCTGTCTGCAATACAGAGGGGCAAAAACATCAAAATTACATTCCTGAAGGGTGAGGGCACGAAGGGATTATAGGGAGGGATAAAAGGGGGAATGTTCAAAATATTGCGCAGGGCGACTTAACGTTCACATTTCACGTGCGAAGGGAAATGTTTAAAAAATTTGTAAACGCGCGCAATCAAAGGATTTACCTTGGTTATTTTCACCGACACTGATGGCAATACAACTCTGTACTGCTCCCTTTCCCCCAACTTCTCCCTCAGGCGGGATGGAGTTGACCAACACGAGTCCACTCGGCCATTGCTGAGTAGGCGAAGGCGCCGCGAGGCGTCGGCCTCCCCCAGGCTCTGGGCTTTACTCCCTGGACAAATTATCGACAGTTATTCAAGGCTCTGCTGTTGCCCTGGCTGTGCCCGCTCAACGCCTCCTGTAGCCTCCCTGCGGGCCCCTGCTACTATTCCCGCGACCCCCTCGCCGCTGCCGGTCCTGCGGTCCCTGCTGGTCCTGCGGCCGCCCCCGCCGCGCCCCCGCCTCGGGCCACCTGCCACCGGCTGCGCCAACTCCAGCAGTTGAGTAGTTTTCTCTCCCAGGGATGCTGAGAGAGGCCCGAGTCGGCTCGGCTCAGCTCTGCTCTGCCGCCCGGCTCAGCACCGCAGGGGCAAGGCGCACCCAGAGGCAGAGAACGGCTGCGCACTTTTTATTGATGCACGGCGGAGTTAGAAACAGTTGGCGGTAAAACAGACGTAGTACGTTCCGGAGCATCCCCCTCCTAGGGTTACTTCTCAGTTTTGACTTTAATGCTCTTTCATTGCAAGGCAATAAAACGCTCAGCAGGTGGTAAACTTTACTGCCCGCGGCAGATTGGATGCCTTTCAAAGGCATTCACTACAGCTTTAGCAAAAAGTAATAAAGGTGCCAAGTTTGTCGTCTGAGGAAGATCACAGCGTGTGCAGCAGCACTTATGGCGCACAATAATTAGCCGGCGCCTCTTCCTTTAAAGCAAAGTGAAAAGTTTCACCTACAACAAATACGATTAATAATTTAAACATATACTATCTAAGCAAAAAATTGCTAGGCGAACTATGAAATTAAATTTGATAATGTGACGTCAGGCAGTGGTGCCAACATAACAATACACAACAATTTTCAGTGTTGTTGTTTTACATGTGCACGGACGCAAAAAGACTTTATTGTGAGGATAAGTTCTGATTGGTAGGCAAAGTTCGATAGCTGAATCGAGATCCCGATGCCCACAACCAGGAGTATGACGACCGGACACTTGTACGAATAGATCCAAGCTAGAGTTTGTTCTATTCGTACAAGCAAGTGTGAGACCGTGACAACCAACTTCTAGTTGTGGGTGTCAGATTTTCGATTACAGATATGGGATTTAGCCTACCAAACAGAGTTGATAGTTGATCCTCACAACAAAGTCTTTTTTTCCGTGTATTGCATGTCAGTATGTGACACATACTCTAGCGTAATATGACAGCCTTTATAGTGGAGAAGTTTTACGGAGCAGCATTTGTCCACCCGCGCAAGCACAGTGCCCCTCACCCTCCCCGTTCAACCGCGGCTGCGCGCGCATACACACATATACCCGCAAGGGTTCTCTCGCTCTCTCTCTCTCACCCCAGGGCCGTTATGCTAGGGACAAGCTCTTTAGCGCGCAGAGCAGTTACAAATTAGCGACTGAGCGGCTCATAAGAACACACCAGCGCCATGGGCCATGGCAGAGCAAGAGCACAGAGGAGAGAGGGTCGGGCGGTCCTGTGAGCTCGACGCGCCCAACTCCAACCCTCCTCGCCCCGCCCCGCCCGGCCTAGTCAAAGTAGCTATGGTCTGGCCTATTCAGCGCCGGTACCAGGTGCGCACCGCGCTGCCTTCGCCCGCGATAATCTCACTGTGGGGGGTTCATTATTCTGACTCGGGCCGGCCGGGGCCGCCCAGCCCACGCGCACCCCACCCCGGACTCGGCGGGGGCTCTGCCACGCCACCTGAAACTCGGAGTACAAGTAATAGCGAGGGTGTGAGGAGGACTTGCGAAAACTGGGATTATTAATTTTCGACACTCTGAACTCGGTAATGACGCTTGTCTCACTGTTCAAAAAATAGCCAATTACAGTGAGCACACAGTCCTAACCGTATTTTATTATGTGGTCAGACTGTATCTTATCTTACGCTCAGGAACTACCTTTAATTTTATGGTTCAACTGTATTTTGAAATACAGGCCGGACTGTATTTTTACGGTTTGGCCTGTTATAGTCTGGATTTAGTTCAGAATACAGACTGGACTGTATTTTAATTCACTGCCTAGACTGTAAAATAAAAACCTTATAAGGCCGTTACAGAGGACCATATCAGACAAATTTTACAATAACGCATTTGACATTTCCACCCACTAGTCTAGCATTACAGTCTGACTAAACTTCAATTTTACAGTCCAGATTGTAACAGGTCAGACTGTAAATTTGAATACAGGCTGACCGTATTCTACAATACAGTGCAGACTGTAACAGGCGGAACAAGTCGGCCTGAATTAAATTAAATACAGTCAGGACCACACTAAAAATTTATTGGGCGTCCTGTACGAATTACTGCACTGCAAAAAATTATGACAGGAAAACTACAGATCGTCCTGCTAATTATTTTCCAGGAACTTCTGTTATTCGAATAACAGCATCGATGTAGTTTTAATGGTTAAAATTTGGTACAGGGAGCAATGTACAGGACCACTGTAAGGCAAAAGCGCGGACAAAACTGTC
>NW_026267165.1:452767-458262 GCF_000697945.3 Frankliniella occidentalis
CAATGTACAGGACCACTGTAAGGCAAAAGCGCGGACAAAACTGTCTACAGTGGAGCTGTATTCGTACACTGTACCGTGTAAATCCTGGGCTTTCCGGTGCTACAGCAACACTGAACTACGCGCTCTGTACCCTAGGTGCAGTGACTAAGAGCGGCATCCACAGTAACGCTGTAGATCGTTCTGTATCAGACTCTAATTTTTTGCAGTGTGTAGACTTTTATAACAGTGCTAATTCACTAGGGGATGACACAACGTGTCATTCCACATTTTATAGCATTGTTTCAAAGCTAGCAATTTAGTTTCATTTTCGATGGAACCGCCAGATTCTTGGCATAGTTTGTGTTCGAATTATATTAAATGTCATGGGGTTTCGACCAAACGGTTTGAAACCAACGTGTGAGGAAGCGACATCTATAAATCCTGTCTACGTGCACACTCAGAGAACCATTTTGTTGATTGAACTAAATCAGGGTAGAAAGAAACAAAATTTAGTTCTTGAAACCGACCAAAATTTAGAATCCTTATTTTTAACTAAATACGGTCGCACCAAGCAAACTAAGTCAGCTTGACTAAATTATTTCATCGTCACGAATAAAATTTGGTTTTCAGAGATAAAATTTAATCCGTTTTGCATTTGGTCCTTTGGACTAAATGGGCTTGTGGGTGAGTAGTTATACAGTATGGGCTCTTCCTGCAGATGTATGCATTCTTTGTTGTAGACATAACTCGATCTACTTTCTCTCATATGGACAATCTACGAAATTTGAGTTGACAGAGTAGACAGAGTTGGTACACAGCCCATTCACTCGCTAAGCGAAGCCAGGCACTTTACCGCGGCTGCGGAGGGAGAAGAAAAGATGGTACGTGTGGGGGAGACATTTGCAGTTAGTTGCCATGAACTGGACCGCGGAGGAGAGAAAGAGGGGGAGAGGAGAGAGGGCGGAGGGGGAGTGGAGTGTTGGTAGGGGGTTGTGGGGGTGGAGGGGCCACAAGGGTGTAGAGGTTAGGGTAGTGAGATGTACGGGGTTGGACAGGAGGTGGGGGAGCCCTGTGCGTCAGCGCAGAGAGGGGGTGGTGCGGGTGGGGGTAGTGGGGGTGGGTCGAGTGGAAGTGGAGAGTGAGCAGGGCTCAATGAAGTGCCGGGCGTGCACCGCACTGCAAGAACGGTGTAATGCAAGAACACTACCCGCCCGCCATTATATCTGTGTCGGAGCAGCGCTGCGGTCCAGGGTCGGGATGAGGTTTCAATGCAAAAAGTTTTTTGTGCGCCAGATAAAGTTTCGGGGTCATGCAGCGGTGAAGGCCGGTAAGCAAGACAAAACACGGTCCTTCCTTCCTTTTCATGGGAAAGGGCGTTGTTCTGACAACCACAAAAGTGTGAAAAAAGAAAATGAAAATATGAAAATAACACAACTAAATTTTAAAAAAGACGGGGAACAACAAATCCCGGGCAGAGACGCGGGGTGCAGAGTGAGGAGGCTGTTTGCATTTGAGTCACGTCGCTCTGCGCTTAGTATTAAAATCCGGCCGCCTTGTCGCCTCCTCAGCGCTGCTTTCGTATTCACGTCATAACGCTCGCCTGCTAAATACCCGGCATCTGCACCGCCCCTCCATACCTCGCCACTCGGAATCCCATGGCCAAACCCCTCTGCCAATGATGCTCCTCCACATGAGCGCCACGCAAACGCGAGACCAAAGTGGAAACTTAAATATGCTCCCCCGTTAGCGTTCCATTCCTTGTGTATCTTGACATTCCTTCCGGGCCTCTTGTTTCAATTTATTTTCTTTGCCTTCCTTTCCCTCGGTATAAAAGAAAGTAAAGAAGCGAAACACTGTAAACTGGTTGGCGTCTTTTAACGCCAATATTTTGGCGTCCTCCAAAGAACGCCAAATATTGGCGTTCTTCTTCTGAGAACGCTAACTATTGGCGTCTTTGAACGCCAAATATTGGCGTTCTTCGGGCATTTGGCCTCTTTGAACGCCAATATTTGGCGTTCGTCAGAGAACGCCAATATTTTGGCGTTAAAAGACGCCAACCAGTTTACAGTGAAGAGAGAGAGAGAGAGATCTGGAGAGATTCTAGAGACAGAGTTTTTCAAAAATAAAAACTGGAGAACATGGGCGTCGATGAGCACCCGCCGAGCGCTGTGAAACAATAACAGATGCACCCATGCGGATGATTGGCTCGGCGCACGCACACTCACACACACGCACACAGACAGGCGGACAGAAGCGGAACGTGCAAGAGAAGAGATCCGGCAGACGGTCAAGCTTGTTTCCCTCTTATTCCATCCCGATGATTACGGGTCCGCAGAGGGGACGCAGCAAGGCGGTCGCTGTTTTCTTCAAGTTGAAAGGGGAGCAGCATCGGCACGTCTAAAGACAGCGGCCAATCTGAGAGAGCTGAGTTTGGCCTAAAGGCGAGGCACGGGCCAGAGAGATGTAGGGGGGGGGGGGTATACTCTCTAAAGATGGAGGAGGATGGCAGAAAAGCGAATTTGCAAGGACCACGACCTCTGATATCGCGTCCTTCAATCAGCCTTCTCCCTTTCACCCCACCCCCACCTCTCTCTCTTGGACCGGGGCGGAAGGCACTCTACCATCAACGTGCATCTTCTAGCCAAAGACACATACAAAGTGCACCAAAAGTGCAGAGTCCCCCCCTCCCCCCTTCCCCAAACCCGCCTCCCCCTCCCCTGCCCAACTGGAAGCTGCAAACAAACAAAACCAAAAAAAATAACCTCGACGAGGCAACTTCGTCTTCTACAGAGTAGAGTACGGCTGCTGCGCTGGAATAGAATAAGGCGAGGAGCGGGCGCAAACGTCAATCACAGTGTCTTGCACCGCGCCACGGCCTGATGCTGTCTTTGGAAGCGGACCCAGAAATCAGAGCAGGGTGCCGCGCAGCCGCGCCCCTCCAGCCAATTCCCTCACCTGCTGTTGCCTTGGTAACCTCCGCCGCCCTGCGCCCTGATCGCAAATTGGGGCGTCCCGTTCGTTACAATGCCGACCGATTCGCTTGCCTACACTGTCCAATGGCGCTCGCTGTAAGCCGTGGCCAACGCCTATACCCTGAAATGGGTCCTGCCTTGGGCTGGACTTAGCAACAACCGCGGCGAAGAAAAGGTTGACGTAACGAACGACCATTAACAAAGCGAAACCGCTCTCTTCCTCTGGAAGAAGCAAAAGCACATTAGGCGTGGCCCTACCTGACGTTGCACATCCACGCAGTTGCAGCCAACTATAACATCGTAAAAAAGAAGATTATAGTCGGCCCCAGCACAGCAGACTTAAAGAAGCTGTACGGAGAGAGACTTATAGAGAGCGACACAAAACGTTTCATTTTTAATAATTGACCCTGGCAATGAGCCTCGTCACGTCACGGACAGCAACTACTTGTTGCTCTTCTTAATACACCAGTACCGCTAACAATCGACGCTGTACTTGAAGCTCTGCCCCTTAGTTGGCGTGTATCCAAAACAAGAAAATACATGGATTAAAGCACAAAAATATTTTTTATGTACCCCTGAACCGTCATCGTCATCCGAACTTGCGGAAAAATGCAATCATACCAACAACTCAACAACAACCGATAAACAAATTTCTTTCAGTACAGGCAACTTAATTCCCCTGACCACAGGTTCCTTTCGGGCAGCCAAGAATTGTTTTAAATGCAAGCGACTAAGGCGATCTCTCGGTCGTTTTGTTCTTCACATCCCCTGTCAGCGAACCTATAGATGCACTATCTATTTAAAGATTCGCCTCGGGTGGTTCCCACCGCACCAGAGATGTCATCACGCCGGCAGAGACTCTGCCCTGTGAGTTGAAAGTGGGCACCGCGGTTTGACTACGCAGCCGATACCCGTGAAGCCCGTGACCGCGCGTGCGGCCGTCCGAGAGGGAATTAGGACCCCTATTGTAGGCAGCACGTGGCTGGGGTCGGCAATGAGAGCGAGGGGAGGGGGGGGGAGTCGGTTAGTGGCGGCGGCGGGCGCGGGGCCCAGCGGATCACGACCATATTAGCATTGTACGGATTTCCTTGAATACACAGCGCCCTCTGTTGGGTAACGCCACGCCGCCATCTCCCCGACCGCCCTCATCCCGTCCCAGTCAGTCTGTCCCTCTGGGCACTCATTACCAAGCTAAAGGACGAGCGACAAAGGCGAGATAGTCAAACGCCATATGGGGGTGAAAGGGAAATAGAACAGGAAGCGCGGGAAATCGGCGCTATACGACTCTGTCGCCTCGTTGTACGAAAGCTGGGATGGAATTTCTTCGGTCTACAATCGATGGGTGTAGGAATGCGAGGAATGCGTGGTACGAGCCATTTGACGATGTGTGTGCTTTTGCGCTTTTGTGATACACTCCCACAAAACGCAATAACAAAAAAATGCCTCGCCTTTTTTCTTTCATTTCCTTCTTCCCTTTCCGTTGGGATTAGGCATTGAAAAATTCATCAGGCCTCCTCTTATGTGAGTGCACTCAGCAAGGGGTGGTAGGAGGCTGTATCGTTCGCGGACGGAGGGGGAAAGGCGGGGAAAGGAAGGGTGGGGATGGAGAGAGAGAGAGAACGATGGGGATGGCGAGAGAAGGCGAGGGAGAGACAGAGTGAGATTGTACCGAGGCGAGTGTGCACACGTGAGTGTATCGGCGCGTGCGTGTGTGCGGGGAGTCTGTCGGGCTGTGGAGTGGTGGCGGTTGTATCCTCTAGAACGTGAGTACTCCCGCCAAGTGGCGCAACAGAGTTGATGAGAAACCAGATCATACCTGCAGCTGCCGATTCTCCTGTCAGTTTCTGTTCCCGTCCCGCCATCGCCATCCGTGACAGTGACAGCCGGAGGCCTGGGACGCTGGTCTCGAGACCACGAACATATGGCGCGCCCCCTCGGCCACACTATCAATGCCACCCAGGAGCACACGAGCACACCATATTTTTTGCCGCGTCGTCGTATGACCCCTCTGCTCTACTGCTCCTTTATTCGGCACACAGCGCCAGTGTCAACCTACTTGTTGCCAACTCCCGGTCCCCGCCCCCAACCCGCCCTGCCCCCGCTCGGAGGGGGGCTCACTAGCCGGGGACACTGAGGCTGCGGAAGGCTAGCGCTTCGCCTTTTGCATAATTTATTGGCAAAGTTGTAGCCAGCAGAACCGAGCGAGATGGAGAGGGGGGCAAGCGTCCACTCGGGGCGGGGGTGGCCGGTCAGCGTCCGGCAGGGGGGAGAAAGCAAGCACCGTGACTGTTGCCACCCCGAGCACAAGTGAAAGGTGAAAAAGCTGCTGCATTTCTTAGGAGTGGCAAAAGGAAGGCAGCCTTCCAGAGGGAAATGCAGCGGTTACGAAAACATCGTGTTAGACAAGCCCAGAACTACAAGCAAGAGTCGCGAGCAAAGTACAACACACAACTTGAAATGAATTGTTTGCTGGTGGGCTGCAAACGAACAGCTCTTGATGGAACGCGGGTGCGCACACGGAGCTCGTTATATCTGCTCATCGAG
>NW_026267165.1:459148-461438 GCF_000697945.3 Frankliniella occidentalis
GAGTGCGACACGGCTGCGGGCTGAGTAATTATTGCACACTCAGAAAGACTGTTGTGCGATTCATTAATTAAAATGTTCTGAACTGATTATAGAACATTTTGTACTTAAATTGAGAACATTCCACTGCTTGAAGCGACAACTGCGCCACGTGCCACGTTGGAAACCCAATATATTGGACACGCGCTAAATATTCTCAAAAACAGAACTGTCCTCAATTACCAAACTGAGACCCAATGAAGTGAGTTACACGCTGACAATAAAGCGAATGCCAGCCATATAGTGGGAACTCCGCCAAGTAATGGGTCTACCTTGTCGCACTTAATCGAGAAGCGGCAACACAATTCACCTCCTCTTTAGGCCACGAACGAACTTCATCTAACTAGGTGCACTTTAATTTGTCAAAAACTTGCTGTGATATTTTGTCTGAGTGGTCGCTCAACGCCTAGTCCTCGTTTACGGAAGGAAATGAGATGTCACCTCTCCCTCTCCCTTACTTTCTTGCTGATGAAGGCGAGCTACACAGCCCCTATTCATTCCCAACTTTTCGTTCCCGCGGGCTGCTGTGTCGCCGACAAGCCTCGCGGACAGTCGAGCAGGATCAGAGATACAGCAAGAGAGTGGGAAATAGGAGAGTGGCCGAGGAAAAGGGGTGGCGCACGCGGGTGGGAGGAAAGGGGTGGGGGGTCGTTGTCACTTTGTCCACCGCCAAGCACACGTGTTATTGACAGGCGCGCGCGGGAGATTTGAACTGAGACGGACGCGCTTTGTTAGAGACACGCCGCCGAAGACACCACGGCACCGGGTCTCACGCCAGCCCACGCCATGGTCGTGCACGACCCGGCAAACGCACCCTGCCCTCGAGAGCAATGGCTACACTGCGAGGGGAAAATTATTTAGCAACACGATTCGAGATCACGTTTGGTAATACTACGGACGATCCCACAAACATATCTGATGTTCCAAGTGCGGAACACTTGAAGGTGTGGAAATTCGTTCTGATTTAAAACATGTAACAAGTATTAAGGATAATTTTCTAAGGGCAAAACAACATAATGTTTATTGAAAAATGAAAACATATCTGTGTTGAACTGAGCCAAATCTTCCATTGACGAAAAATTAAACTTGCTTACTGTTCGAAAATTTTAATATTTTTATTAGTAGTGACAAAGCATAGAATTTTCCAAAAGGAAATTATTTATGTCGGCAAAACATTTTTCTGGGTGGTAGGAAACTTACATTTTCGTTCGTCAATACCATAAATACTAAAGAAAATGTTCCTTTCTGCCACTTCAAGACAAAATCGTACCCTTTACGTTTGCCATTTTCCAGGTGCGTCCTTTTGTTTGTTTACGTTCCGCCTCACGTGGAAGTTCTTCTCTGCATCAATATAGGAGAGAAGAGGGGAAGAAGAGGGATGGGACCTCCTTTACATTTCAGCCAACCCAGGCGCGAGGGGCTGTCGTCCGGGCCGCACTGAAAAGAAAGGGAGAGGTGTGCGGAGAAAAGGGACACAGAGGCGGAGAGGGGAAAGGGAAAGAGAAAGGAAAGGGCCGCAGAGATGTCTGCTGGCAATGTCTCAGCCCCTCTTGTAGCGGTCTCCGGCCCCGCCCAGCAATAACTTTCTCGGTCGCCAACTTGCGATGTGTGACTGCGGCTGCAGAATGAATTTCTCACAGCGACCTGCCGGCGAGGAGCAGGCACACGGCGTGCCCTTCAGACAAACAGAATACGCGACATTCATATGAGAGAGATAGAGTCAGATATGGCACAAAAATGTGACACCAGCCTCATTTTGCCGTACATGTATTTTTTTTTAAAAAACGAAAAAGCCATAGAGCGGAGCGAGAGATATATAAATATAAAGGAGAGAAAACGTGTCAGACATTCATCACAACGAATCTGAATTGTAAAATTACTAGAGGAGGGGTGGCGCGACGCGACAACGCCCCCGCTCACAGTGGCGTAGCCAGCCAGCCGTGCAACTGAGGTGGTAGCAGTGCGGGTCCCGATTAGGAGAGGGAAAGGGGGGAGGGGGGGTTAGAGAGAGAGAGGGGGAAGAAAGAGAGGAAGAGGGAGAATAGAGGCCATTTTGCCTCGCAAATCTGCAAAGAGTATATACGACTGAAAATAAAAATACAGAGAAACGGTGGTACAGGCGCGGGCGTGCGGCGCAGTCGCTGCCAAGTAACTGATTTATTACCTCCAACCTGTGTGTCTCTGTCTCCCTCTCGTTTTCTCCCACTTGCTTGTTGTTGCGTCTTCTTCGCTCTCATTGCTGGAATCCCTCTCT
>NW_026267165.1:471743-472431 GCF_000697945.3 Frankliniella occidentalis
GAGTCGTCCGGGACCCGGCGCGGCATCCGCCCAAAGCCGATACATTTGCATAAACGCATTATTGCCCCCCGACCCCTTTAACTCGACTTTCTCACTTTCCTTTGGACGCGCCCCCTCCCCCTCCGACTGTCGCTGGCCCTAGAGCACGCTCTCTCAGAGAGATTATTCCTGCAATACACTTTAGGGGTGGGCCCTCTCGGTCGGCGGCCGGGGGGACCGGGCCCCACGACGAGAAGCAGGGTGGACGGCGCAAAGTCAACGCATCCTACTCCGGGTGAGAAGGCCAGTGGGTGGGACAAGGGGAGCTGGCTTCTCGTAAATCGAGACGAGGAATATCAACAAGGGCTTGTGCGTCGGTGGCCTAACGGCCCGGTGCCTGCCAAGGGGTGGCATCGATGACCCGACCGGATGACAATACCGCTTCTACCGAAGACAAGCAGGCCCGCCACCCCGTCAAGCGGGGCCGACAGCCCCACTTCGTTGCACCGACAACTCCGTTCAAACCTTTTAATGTTAAGAGCTAAATTAATTGCCAAGCAGTCTTTCATGCCACTCCAATCAGATTAATTTTGCTGTCCCTGACCCTCTGGCAAGGATTCCAAAACGCAAACCGGCTATTCCCAATGAAAAATACTATTTTTCCCTTTCAAAGCAGAAGGGTGGGCTAGGTTGAAATATCGCTCACATT
>NW_026267165.1:472481-473535 GCF_000697945.3 Frankliniella occidentalis
GCGGCGGGGCGCGCCTCCCGGGGAGCAGTGGGCGTGTAGTCGCGGGAGGTTCAGTAGTAATCCCCGGCAGGCTTTTGCACGGCAGAGGGAAGGCAAGGCGCCTCCGCGCCGCCCCCGCCCGCCTCCCGCGCGCTGTCAGCCGCTCCCCTCGCTTTCACCTTCTCACTTCAATCCCGAGCCCATCTCTCGCTCCCATTTAATTAAGTCGCAACGTATTGCGCTGCTTGCTGTACTCGCAAAAGGGTCCCGCGCTTGCTTTTTAAGGTAATAATGTTATTGCGTGGCGGATCAAAACAAAAGTTTTGCGAGACGCACGTAAGTGCGGCAATCCTACGAAGCCGTCTTTTCCGTTGTTTGCTTTTGTTTGTTTGTTTGGTTTGAAACGTGAAAGAGAGCACAGAAAAAAAACAGAGGTAATGTAGTACATTTTAAAAGTGCTGGTCTAGTGGTGTCTCTAGAAAAAAGCTGACAGTCCAAAAAGGTGCCACTATTTATTGTAGTGTCAATGCAAAGCATCCTCAAAATTTCTGTAGTCCCCATTCAAGTGTGCTAATGCTAACGTAAGTGACACCTTCATTTTTATGAAACAGAAAGACAACAAAACGATAATTAATCAATCCTGTGTATCCAGGTAAAAAAAGGCTAAAGACACTTTTTTCTTAAATTGCAGAGAATGACATGGCTTTCGTGGGGGTGGAGCTCCGGACCACGTGACAGAGCCAAGTTGCTGTCCCACTAGCCATTATGACCAAAAAGGTAAGAAAAAAAGAATACATTATTTAGCAATAACAGACTGATGATCCACAAGCAATCTCCTGACACGCAATATGGAGAACCGATTTACCACAACGGTACGAATAAGCTCATGTCTATTCTGAGTGTAGCGCGATCCGTGTGCGAATCAGCTGTACGCACTCTGCGTCTTACGCGCTGAGCCGCGACAAGTTGTCGTTTTCCAATCTTCCTATTTCATCGCGGGTACCACATAGGCGCTGTCTCTCTCAATCTCTCTCAATAATCTCCACCGCCAAGCACACGTGTTATTGACAGGCGC
>NW_026267165.1:481420-487376 GCF_000697945.3 Frankliniella occidentalis
AGAGAGAGAGAGAGAGAGAGAGAGAGAGAGAAGAGGAACAGAAAATCCGGGTCGCGTAGAACACATCAACATGGTTATTGGATTTCAGGTTATCATTTGGCCGTGGTGCACCCTTCCTTCCCGCTCGCCTCTCTCAGACAGCGAATCGTCGCACCGTGAGAGTGGATTCATGGGCTTCCTTACCACGCTCCTACCCCTCTTCCCCTCCCGCCTCGCCAGTTTTCCTTTCCTCCTCGCCGCTGTTCAGACTGCGCGTCTACAACCCGTTACCACCACGTCGGCTGATTGCTCAACAAACACGAAGGCCCTCAACTTTGCTATAGGAGCAGACCGCTCAGACCGCGGCTTGGCGCGCAGCAACAGCTGGTGCCTCGCCTGGACCGGCGAGGAGCAGGCTCTTACCCCTCACACGCACGCCTCTCTATCTGGCCTCGGAAACATTTATTTGGCAGCAACTTTAGTTTCGGGTTCTTTTCTCTTTGCTCGGTCCAGCAGACACAGCGCGGCGCGGAAAGCGGGGTCGGATCCACTATCCAGAGACGCACGCTCCGCCCCTGTGCTCGGCCGACCCTCCCCTCCCTCGCCTGGGCGGTTCGATTTGAATCACCCCTTCCGAGCTCCCCTCCCACCATGCCTTGCCTTAGCAGACTGCCCTAGAAACAACAAAAGAAATTGATCCTGAGAGATAGTCCATCTCCCAGTTCGGCAGATCCCCTGTGACTGAGCCGCGGCCACTGGCTTCCAAGTTGAAAGGTTTCTGACCCGCTTAACCCGTCCGTTCGTCTGTCCGTCCGTCCGCACAAGCGATTCTCTTCTCCAGCCGCGGGGTCAGGTCCGCTACAGAGACATTTGTGCTGGCCATTTGTCTTGGGCGTTCTCTCCCGCGCTTGCGATGTACTTGTTGCGCTCCCCCTCGCCAATCCCCGCACCCCACAAGCCCGTCCTCCCTCATTCCAATTTCCCCTTTCCCACTATAAAAGGCAAAAGGCTTTTGCCCAAAATTGATTCTTGTGCGTACTGCGCTGCCACCGCTTCCATGTGTGACAACACTGCAAATCCCAGCCGACAAAGTTACAACGAAAATTGGATGAAAGGAAAGGCACGATAAAAAACAATTTGCCAGCCGTGTTTGAAAGGGCGTGATAGAGGGAGGACATTTCGAGATCTTCCTTTATCACGAATTTCAACAGAGTTTTAGAACTTTGTAATAATTGAAAAGCGCTCGATGGCCCAAGTTGACTGCCTATTTTTCAGGGACCCTTTGCGCGACTGCGGGTTTGACAATAAAATCCCTTGGGATTTTGGAACTTTACGTCCTGCAAGGACAACATTAAATTTGATGGCTCACATTCCTCACTTAAATGTAGAGCTAGAGAAATTGTAATTAATGTCGAAACATTTACTTCTTTCACGGCACACGCTACCACAATTTCTGAAATAGTAAACTTCTTGCCAGTAATCTTTCATTTTGTTATCGATCTCCCTACCCGAGAATCTGCCTCTATTATAGTGTTATAGTGCACGCGCGAGGAGCACGAAGGTGTACAGCGCAGGGTATTCACTGTTAAAAATTACAGCAGTAAATGGCCTGGTAATTTACTTAACAGTGTGATTCTGTAGGGCGTACTTTATCTTTAACTGGAGAAAAGTACTTTTTAAGCACGGTCAAGTCTTCGTTCCCGTAGAATGCAAGAACAGGACGATCCGAGGGACGATCTGTATGGTTTCTGTTTCTCGGTACATAAAACAGTGTTTGAAACCGACCGCGGCTGGTGCGACTCATGCAGAAAGAGCTGTCGCACATAAAGGGTCCCATTCATGTGCCCAACAACAAATAAAACAAGTCAAAATAGGGGAAAAGTAATCAGATGTTGCGTACCTTCATGCGACTGTGAAAGTCCAACATTTAAAACGGTGAGATGAGTGGGGCCACGTTTCCTGAAACCCAGAAGGGGATTACACGCTGGTAACAATTCATTAAAACTCATAGAGCGAATACGAGATGGAAAAAAATGACTCGTAAAAAACTGTGCTTTGCTACAGAAAGCGATGCCCAGTGGTGCAAGGCATACAGGGAGCCCCCTCCCTATTCCCTGTTTCCCTTTGCCCGGACTTTTTTTTCTCTTTGTGATGTCCACCACACCGGGGAAAACGATCGACGAGGAACAAGGACGCTGGGCGCGCCTAAGCCCCGGAACAGCAAACCTTCCCGCTATTCCGCGCTAAATTGAAATTTTGATGAATCAGCAGCCAATGGCGTGCAGAACAGACGTTTTATTATCTCACTGTTGCTCTTCGCGGACCGACTCTTTAGGAAGGGAAGAAAGGGGAGGCGGAAAGGATGGGGGATAGGGGAGGGGGGAGGGGATAGCCGATGGGAATGAAACTGTCAGGGCCGTCTGTACGTCATATTGTCGTTTTTTCCTTATCATTAATACACGGGGGAGAGGGTCACAAAGTTATGTCTCTCAGTCGCAAAACCAATCCCACAACCCACAACCTGCGTGCGGCTTCTTCTATTTGGCTGGAAGATTAGAAATATGAGCACAGTGAAAAAATTACAACGAAATGACTCTATGTTCTCCGTTAGGCCGTTGACTGTTGACCTTTTCATAGATCATTCTACCCAGTGCGTTAAACGATCTTATCGTAAGCAACGAAACTAGGTACGGAACCCCTCAGTAGTTGTAAGGAACAGACTCATCCGTACGGATTTTTCAGTATTTTCTAAGTACACACCAACCGCTTTCCTTATCGAATAAAGCGGATCGTTCCGCAGTCACTTTCCGATACGAGGTATGTGATTTTTGGCAACGGGGTTGTAGGATGGTCCTCTCCTCGAGGGGTCCTGAGTGGGAGGACAGCTGTGAAATAATGTTAGTCTATCAAATCACCGCCATGAATATGGACAAGTCCTGCCCATCTGCTCGTTTCAATTCATCATTCTATGTAACAATGGTTTACTTTGAATCCACTTACAAGGTTAGTGGTTAGATGGCCAATGAATCGCAACGAAAAGCAAAGCGTGACCCCTCCAGTTTCCCTCCCGGCCGGAATGAAAAGAAAGGTGACATTCCCTCTCGCACGGCCCTGAGCTACACTGTTACATTTCGCTTTGCAGAACTGCGAAGTATTTAGATCCATTAAAACTACGAAGCATTTACTTTAGAATTACAAAGTGACGCTTTGCAATTGCAAATCATCACTTTGTAATTGCAAAGTAAAGTAACTGCTTCGTAGTTACAAAGGACCAAAATACTTCGCAGTTCTGCAAAGCAATGATTTGTAGCAATTTTAACAGTGTCGGCTCCGGCTCGGGCCGTAGATTACCACCACCTTCACGTCACTTCCGAGGTACTGAGCCGTCGAGGGCGTGAGAGTGGGTGAGGGCCAGGGGCCCACGGTCCGGGGGGTCAGGAGAGGGGAGGGGGGGGTGAAGGAGAGGGTAGAGCTAGAGGGAGGTGCGGGATGGGCACGGAAGGAGAGATGGAAGGACAGCGGGGGCGAGAGAGACAGAGAAACCATCCCACAAGAACAGAGTAGAGGCAGCACTACTAGCCACTTGGCTCATTTGGTCCTTCTTTCTCTCCCTCTCTCCTCTTGACTTCTCGGCGAAATGGCCACCACGGACTGATTCAAAGGGGGACGGCCAAAGAAAATAGAGTAGAGTTAATATATCTCTTCGACTGAGGTGGCAAGCAAGGGGGATGGGTTGGGTGGAAAAGTGAGACAATGATATTCTCGCGCCTCCGGAGGGTGGAGTGCGCCCCCTTATTTCGCACAAAATAACAGCAAAACCTCAGCAAGAAAATAAAAACGGGCCAATTGAAGGAACCAAGGAGAAATAAATCCCCCCACCTGTCACGGCCGGAAAAGCAAACTCGGAAAACAAAGGCGGGGCAAACGTCTCGGTGCGTGGCATGGGGCGGCGGCGCGGCGAGGGCCGGGCTCTTAGGAGGACCTCCTTCCACCCACCCCTCGGCGCAGAGAAGCTTCCGGGAGCAAACCTCCGGCTGCGATCGGGTCAGCCTTTGTTGCGCCAAGAAAGGCAAAGACACACAGAGAGGTAGAGACACGCATACACACGCAGACACGCGCGTGACAGAGCAAAGCCTGTTACGCGAGACGTAGTGGCGTTCTAGTTTGAAAAAGCCCACCTCGTCGACATGCCCGGTGCTTGGGGATGATTGGAGGTAGGCGACATGGCTGTGTACACGCCGCCGTAGGGGCGTTTAGACGCGGCTTGGTTTATTTATCAGCCCGGTGGTCGGGTCGGTCGCGCGCGCACCGTTTAGCGAGGGAGCTAACGGTCCAGCTGAGGGACGAAGACATACACTCGCGTGCTCGCACGCAAACACACACACACACCCCTACCCCCCTCTCTCACACACAAACACACACTGGTAAATATAGTGCACCACTGTTCTACGAAGTGTTTAACTCAGTACTGTTAGGCTTTTACACTAAAAAAGGGTAGGACCTGAAGAGTTTTAATCGAGGGTTGAATACTCCACTGTACTGCTAAGAGTAGACCCCTAATTTTGCCCAATATTCAAACCAATTCAATTTAATTCAAAGCAATTCAGAAATAATTTAAACTCATTTAGAAAAAAAAAAGAAATGAGGCCTGAGCGGCAGCGCTGCTTCCAGCTTCGGCCGCTAGGGCGCAGCACGCTCTGAGTCCACTATGAGAAATCGTTCACTCAAAATAGGGGTTTGGGTTAGGTTTTGCAATTACATCAAGTCGTATTATCACTTGAAAAGGGATCTTATGTAAGTTATTGTTGGTTTCAAACGTGTATGGTCCATCTGATAGGCGCACCTGACCGGTTAATTTCTCCATAGTGGACTCAGAGCGTCCTTCGCCCTAGCGGCCGGAGCTGGAAGCAGCGCCGCCGCTCAGGCCTCATTGATGTAGTCCAATTCAAGCGGATTACAATTTAGTTAAATCAATTCCAAACAATTTAAGTCAATTCACGATAACTCAGTAAAATAAAATCGGAATGTTCGAAACCAATTCAAAACCAATTCAACAAATTTAGTCCAATTCAACCCAATTCAAATTCAATTCTCGCTCAATTCATTAAATTTGTACACCCAATTCGGAAGTTACACCGGTAAAACAAATATGTGACTTGACACCTTTGCAGGGGTCTTAAAGTTCCAAAGGCATGAAAATTTAGTTTTATTGAAATATTTACTGCCAGAGCTCACTAGTGTTTGCAAAGGCTTTTATTTTAGCATTTAGCTCAAAATTTCGCTTCGAGCGAACCTACATGTGATACGGTGCAGATTCCAACTGTAAGGAATTTAGTACATTCCTGAAGGTGAGTTACTTCCTTCGCCGTTCTTCAGGCCCATATCACATGTGGGCTGGTTCGAAGCGAAATTTGGGCTGAATGCGAAAATATAAGTCCTACAAATCTTGGTTTGCTTCAGCAGAAAATTAAAATTTGCACCCCTGCAAAGGCATTAAAACTGACGAAAGCTGTTAAAATTTCATGCCTGTGGACACTTTTGTGCCTTTGCAAAGGAACTACTATTTAACATCCCTAGCCATTAGGTTTGGTTTTTCTAGTGTACGTGTTCAATCCCTCTTTTGAACACTGCTCAACCGAGGAGTCGAACACGTAAAAGTTGACAACTGTCGAACTAAACAGAAACACTTCACTAGTCAGAGCTAACCCACGCACACAGAGTTTTGCAGTCGACGGACAGGCGAATTTCTAGAGAAAAACATAGATAACGACGTTTTGCCCCAAAACTTTCTTACTCTAATCAGCATGATGAACCGCACAGCATCTCTGCGCGCATCGCATTTTTAAAAATTCCATATCTTTCCACAGCGAGGAGCAGCAGGAGCAGCGGCCGGAAAAAGAGTCATATTTTATTCACGCCTTTTTTCCTGTTATCTGTGAAGCGGCGGGTGAAACGAGGAGTCTAAGAACGAATCACG
>NW_026267165.1:487426-489526 GCF_000697945.3 Frankliniella occidentalis
GGGAGCGGGAGCGGGCCGTATCAAAAGGGCCGCGCGCACTTTACAAGGGTGTTATGGAATTATTAAAAGCGCACTGTGTTTTGCAAAAGGAATACGACTGCTTTGCATTGCAAAGACCAAGGTTGGAGTCGCATAAAGAAATTAGTTTGCAAAGCTTCCAAACTTTTGCCTAAAAGTTCGCAGCTCACAAAATCATTTGTGTAATGCAAGACTTTATATAGTTCGCAAGGGAGGATTTGGCGCTGCAGGGAAATACATGTATCCTGTACGATATCGTTAATTTTCACTGTTACCCTAACCACATTTTCTGTAGGATAATAGCAAATCTTCGGGAAATTTTCAATAAACTTTTGACAAGAGCGCCCTAAAAAACGTTCCTTCACTCTGAAAAATGTCGTAAATTGACAAAAATTGTGTAAACTTGAATTATAATTTACGTTGTAAATTTACGAGAGCACATGTTTTACTCACCAACGGATTTTAAGTCCATCCGTACTGCATGTATTGTTACGATAAAAAATTGTAATTTTACAACTTGCGTCAAGGAAAATTTTCCTGTAAACTTTCTTACTATTTTTCACAGTGTTGATTTCCAAGACCCAGTCGTGGATATGGACCGAATCAAAGCCATCTGCAGAAGGCCACAGGATCCCATATCTTGCCCCGCTCGATATGCAGAAAGGGGCAAGTCACTGACGTCCATGGCGTGGGGACGGCGCATTAGCAGGATAGACGGCGGATTGGGGGGGAGAGCGGGTGGGGGAGAGGGTAGGGTAGCGGAGAGCGGGCCCTCCCTGCTGGCCCTTTTAAGGCCCGCCCGCCGCCCCCGTCCCGTCCGCACGAGCCGCCACTTCCTAAATGCCGCGTCACTCAAACGCCATCAGCGCTGCGGGTGCGATCGCACATCAGGTGCCATCCCCCGTGGGGCGCTAAAAGGCGCACACGTCGCGCTGAGCCGCATCCCCCACCCTTCTCCACACTCCACACGAGCGGGCTTCGGCAGGGAAGTTTCTTAACGTCCCACAAGAACCTGGTCATCAAATTTGAAAACCAGCGGCATTTTTTCAGAGAAGGAAATATAGTTTTGGTTTTTTGCCGGATACCACCAGGGCACGCCGGTACCCTGCTGGCCTCGGCGAGCTGTTCAGCGGCGCGCCTAGAGTGGTTTCGAGGACCCTCAAAGGATTGCCTGCCTGCCCTCTCTCACCCTTCAACCCCAACCCCCTGTCCCCTCCTTTCTCTCTCTCTCTCTCTCTCTCTCTCTCTCTCTCTCTCTCTCTCTCTCTCGCTCTCGCTCTCTCACCCATCTGCAACATCCTCTTTCTCTCGCCCTCGCCTGCACCTTCCTCCACCCCCTCTCCATTCATTCCTGTGCAGCTCCCCAAACCCCTATACATCCATGTAGAAAAATCCCTCTCTCGTCACCGTCAGGTCTGGGGCTAGTATCTATAGAAACAGAATTTTGTAACACGCAAATAACCTTTTTTTTAGAACTATTTTTTATTTAACAACAAAGAGGAATCCACGTGATGAAATCATATTCCAAACGGCTCACGCAGGTGAGACTGTCTCGATTTTCCTGTTTGGTAGTTGCACAGGGTCTGGCGCACCACACAATGGGACGAATCCCCATGCTCCCCCCACCACCCTTTCTCCCCCCCCCCCCCTCACGCCCTTTGTTCCAAAGGTGGTGCGGAGTCTGTTCTGCTCCCATCCCACGGACGGTCATTAAACTCGTCCTTTTAATCGCGGGACGAATTTAGCATCTCACTCGATGCATATGCATTAGAGGGGAGAAAAACGGAGGGGAAGGGGTGTTGGGGGCGTCGTGGCGCCGCCGGGCGACCGAAACGTATAGTTCCAATTACACATGCGCGCCCGGTACAGGCGGCTTTTGAATGTCCCGCGGCCCGTGCGGTGGAAAAACAAATTAACATGCCGAGCCCCCGGCAAAAGAGGGGCGGTGTATGAGGCAACGCATACCTTTGATTTGACCCTTGTGGCCGCGCGCGCCTTTGAATGTGACGGGTAATAAGGCGACACGTGTGACGAAGAGATCACGGGCAGGCTAATGAAGGCCAGGTCGGCGCGTGACGGGAC
>NW_026267165.1:489581-490473 GCF_000697945.3 Frankliniella occidentalis
CCCCGCACAGCCCCCCGCCCGACCCGGCCGCAGCGCGGCGCCGACCTCGCCCGTCCTGTCCTGTATAGCCGCTCGGCTGCCAAGCTACAAGCGTCAACTCATGATTTGGGACCCCTTCTTCCTCCTCCCACCCCATCCGCTTGAAGAGGGCAGCGCAGGCGGCCCCGCATCAAGCCCCCCTCTCTCACCCCTAGCCCACGCCTACCTCCGTACCCGCACCCCAACCCCCCAGCCTCCCTCGTATACCCTCTCCCCCCACAACGCCCCCCTGGTCTTTCAGCCTCTCATACTCCAGGCGAGAAGGGGCTGGTGATAGGGGTCGGCGAAAACGAGCCCTTGGCAACGTCCAATCCATTCCAATGGGCTCATCCCCACCACAGCCCCCCTGCCCCGTCCCCACCCGCCTCGCTGCTCCGCGTTTCAAAAGGTGCAGGAAATCTCGAAATGGGGGGGAAAGAGGGGGGAGAGAGGAGCACACGTGCTAAAGAAAACACAGGAATACCCCACCCGTCTTACTTACGATTAAACAGCGCAAATAATTAGTTTTGTGCATGTACACTGACAAGTATTCGACCCTTCAGCACCTTAAAATGTGAAAACCACCAGTGAAACACAACTGAACTGCACACAACTGAAAATCTGGTGGTGACATGTATTGCAGCCCTCTTCACAAGTTGAGTGCCACGCGTATAGCCAAAATAATCTATACTGGCACCTGTCTTGGCTATAGTTCATCTTGTTCCCGAAGCGAGCAGCTTAGTAGTTCAACACGTATAAGTTGTAAATGGTTTTAGCCCGCACCACTCTAAGTGCACAACAGTTGTGTGAAACACTTGCAAGTGTCGAACTGAGCGATGCACAATAATTTCAAAGTGTGGAACACATTACTTAT
>NW_026267165.1:500343-506779 GCF_000697945.3 Frankliniella occidentalis
CGGAGTCAATAACACCACAATAATATCGATAATAACACCATCTCGCGCCACGGCTGCAGGAGCGCGTGGCGGCGCCCTGCGCCCACTCTCCTCAGTTCCCCGCTGCCTTCATTTTGTTTCACCGATACTCTATTTTGAGGCAGCCGGGGCGTGGGGGAGGGTTGAGGAAGGGAGGAGTAATAGCCGAAGGGGGTTGCGAGCACCGCGCAGAGCGGCGCGGAGCCAGGAGGCGCGGGGACGGCGCGCTGGCTGGTAGGTAGGTTGTCACAGCTTCTGGTCGCCAGCACCAGCGCCTATATACCTCTTCTCTCCTCATCCTTTCTCATTTTCTCTTCTCTTTTAGTATGTCTGTCGCTCTCTCTCTTGCAAAAAGAAGGGAGTGTCGGTGTCGGTGTGTCAAGAGCGGCAGGTCTGTCGCGGCGCCGTGTGCAGTGCACCGCACCGCCACTGAGGGGGGAAGGAAAAAAGTATCACGGTTCTGTTATAAAATTCTTGTGCTTCTGAGCGTGAGCTTGTGTTTGACTCGCGTGGCACAATAGGTCTCGGGCGAGGTTTCGGACTTAATGCCCCGTCTGTTTCACAACCCAACAAATCACTCTAAACGCCGTGGCCACTTGCTTGGCGCAAATTAATGTTTTTGGTGGTTTTGGTGGTGGTTTTTGGTGAGATTTCCTATGTAGCACAATATTGTCATTCTATAAAATTCAATTTTTATAATGCTAGAATAATTCAGAATTATGGCATACTTTCAGCTGAGGCAAAGTTTTGTACTGTTTTTAAAAATTACCAAATATGGCAAATATGTTAGAGAAAGCCATATAGGTTTTCACTGTGAAGGCAGGGCGACACCGCTTCACTTGCATATCCACCCACCCAACCACTTGCCAAAAAAATACAAGAACAAAAAAAAACACACACAAAAAAAACGCGACATTAGCGACCCGCAGAGCAGAGGCAGCGATGCATACAGCAAAGGACGGACGGAGCCCGGGTGGAGGGCAAGGGAGGTGGAGGGGATAAAACGTACGACCATGCGGTAGCCGAGGAGCAGGGGGCGTGGCGTGGGGGCGTCCGTGAGGAGAGAGGTACAGCATGGCGAGCGTCGTGCCCGCTGGGTACCGCTAGCTCTATGGACACGGCGAGGAGGGATGCGGGCAAGCGGGTATATTGCGCAAGCACCCTTCTCCTTCGCCCTCCCTCCCGCTCACACACACACAGAGCGACTACGCCACGTCAAGCCAGACTCGCAAGGCCGTATTTCGTCGAAGAGCGAAGGATCATTTATTTGCAAACGCTGCTAATGACGCAATTTTCCAGTCGTCCATCCGTGGCAAAAGTCTGCAAAGAGGGCGGGCACGGCCAAGGGCGGGGAGGGTAGGGGTTGCAGCAGCGCGCTCTGAAAATGATTACCGGACTCCTGCCCCCCCCCCCCACCCCGCATAATAAAGTTGGGCACGTGCTGACGATGTTGCCGCATACGCCACAAATCACCGACGAGGGAAGGGGGTAGCAACTCTGTGTGGGAGGCGCTCCGGGAGAGAGTTTAAGGAGAAAGTGCGCGAGGAGCTGGCGCGGGGCAAGGGAGAGAAGAAGGTTTTGGGGTGGAGAGGGGTGAGTGCGTATTAATTCGCTCCCGCCATCAGGGAGAGGTGCGAATACTGTTTCATCTTTAAACAGCCCCAAAGCCGTCTGCCTAGGAGTGGCGTGGTGCCCATCTCTCTCTGCCTCACACTCCTCTCTTCGTTCCTCTCCGCTCGGCTGCCGTCATTCCGTCTCTGGCGATAATCTTTTATTGGACAAACTCTCCCAATTATAATTGCCTCCAATAATAATCATAATAATCCTTGGCAACGGAGAGCGCGGGGTTCGGCACCGGGCTGGGGGTGGGCTGAGGCGGGCGAGCGGGGGCGGCCTGTCGTCTCCTTCCGGCGCCGTTCCGGCCCCCGCCCGTTTACTTTATCGATGCAATGAGTCAAAACGGAACCATCATCATTTCGACAAGGATTGATCTTCCAACCGCACGCTGCACGCAATTTCAAGTCAACTTTTCCCCCATATTTTTCTTTAGTTTTTACGAAATTATAAATCTTTAATTATTTGCGTTTTTTTATCTACACGGAAAACGTAGACGTAGTCGTGTTAACTAGATAGAACTAGATAAATAATTAAAGTTTCCATGAAAAGCAAGGGTAACACGCCCCTTGTGCCAAAACGACTTGCCAGCCGCTTTTGCTTCGCTGGCAACTTCGCTCGGCGAAGAGGCTGGCCACCAGGCCTGCGGGCGGCGTTTGTTCCTGGCTTCGCTTCGCTCCCCCTCAACTGCTTCTAGTGGAAACTAGAGCGGACAGACGTCCAACGTCCAAAACCAGAGCGATGGCATATGTCAGCTTTCTTACTTTCCAGAGCAGGGCGGTGGGCTTCAAACAGCTCACCCAACTCAAGGTGAAAGTTTACATCTCTATACTCTAACCCAGTTTTGAACACCATCTGTCATAGTGAGCACGCTCCCCATCGATTACAGGGGCGCTTGGGCGGGCTGGTCTGGTGTACAGGGGGTGGATTTTGACTGGATTCGCCTGGCCGCCCCGGCCCCTAGGGTTATCAGTGGGTCGGAGGGGGACGCCGCCCACGCCGGCCAGCTGACTGTGACCGGTCCTGAACCCCCAGCCACCCTGCCCCACCCCGTCCCGCACCGCCCCACCGTGCCGCGGGGCTCAAATGGGACAGCCACACCACTCCCCGCCACGCCAGTTTAGCCACAACGGCCACAGTGAGCAGGCGGGCGGAAAGGTCAGACGAGACGAAAAGTACAAGCTAGCGGAGCAGTCATCTCTTAGAAGCCCTGCCCGTAGGGGCTAGGCTTTCACGGGATGTCCACTGTCCTAATCCTACACGCCTCAGGGGCACAAAAGGCACGACATTGCCGTGGAGGACTAAAGACGCAATGAAAAGGCACTTAAAATTATCCCCCGCCGGTGAAACAATGGTAGGCTGGACACCTTTCTAAAAGGAACGTAGGCGAGTTCTCCCCAATGCATAATAAAGGGTATAGTTAAACGCACGAAGCCAAAGCCAGATGAGCCTATCGTTATGAACGACTTACTCCTAAGTGTCTATTGGCAAGAATTTGCGTTCGTAAACCAAACACCAGCGTGTATGAATTTTACATTCATTTATTTTCACAGTATCCTGTCGTAATGGCAACGGCAGCGGCGCTACACTCTGAATGCGCGCGCAGAAACATCGGGATGAGTGATGGCGTACCAGCCGATTAATGAACTGCTATGGCGGGTGGGGTGGGGCGTGGTGGGGCGTGGCGGGGCGCGGTGGGGCGGGGCGGGGCGTGTGAGCACAGCACAACCAACGGGCAGCTCACCACATTATACACGAGCGCACTGCACAAAACGGTGGCTCCGTACAAAAAACAAAATATGGCAGAAAAAGTTTTGGTTTGGCATGTGAAACGTTCGTGGCAGGAGAACGATGGGAGGGAAGAGCAAAATGACCACACATCAGATGGGCAGCTCATAGCGCTTCCCCCCCCCCCTCTCCCCATCCGCCACCCCAGTCCTGCCCTCAGCCCTCAGGATATCCATTAGGACCGCACAGTGCTGCTGTAGCGCCGTCGAGCCTACAGAGCATTGCGGTCGGGTGAGCCACGCTCTCCGTCCGTCTGTGTGTCTACCCCCGACACACATATGAGAGAGAGAGAGAGAGAGAAGAGAGAGAGAGAGAGAGAGAGAGAGGGGGGGGGGCGTTTTGTGAAGGGCATAAGCGGCTCCACCCCAACCCATGCTGAGGCCACACGAACGCCAAACCTTTTTTCCACGAGAAGAATAGGAATTGTACATACGAAACGGTTATTGCAGGGCGTGTGCGCTACGCTCTTGGTGGCTTCGGCGAAAGCGCCGCGTGAGGTCGAACCAAAGTCGCACGGCTGAACATTTCAAAAAATATATACCGGAGCAGGCGCATGAGGTAGCGGCTGTCTCCAGAAACTCACGTCTTTCGAATAGTTCTTTTAAAAGACCATGTTTTTTGTCTGAAATATAATATACGAAAGAAATAAGAACAGCTAGCAGCGGTGATGGTTGACCATAGACGCAAGAAGACTATCCATAACACTGGACCAAGGTGCCTTTCAATGGTGTTAGTGAAACAGTGCTTCTGGAAAGGTATATTAGCCGTAAGTAAAGTGGTACCCCTAAAAGTTCAGAAGCATCTGAAATGGGGTGCAATATTGCCCCTTAGTTTTACCAAAGAAAGCCCCAAAAAGAAGAAGAATTCCAACGAACCCAAACTAAAAAAAAAAAAAAAACGAAAAAGTGCCGGTGGTTTGCAAGGAAAACAAAGACCAAATAAAGGTATGGGGAGTACGAGAACCGTAGCAGCGAGCGGCCGGGGCCAGCCGGGACCTCCGCGTCTGAGCACTCAGAAAATCTGAGGGATTCTTTCTCTTGTTGGCGCTTCCCCTTACATCCCAGCCATCCGGCCCGAGATATAAATGACTCACGAAGCCTACGGTGAAGTATGCGCGCACCCCTGCTTACTTTGGAGCAAGCGACGCCACTCGCCCTCTCTCTCCAGCACAGCTCACTCTACTACGCGCGTTTTCTTACCCCCACCCCCTATTCCAAGCTCACTCTCTATCCCACACGCACTTTCCTTGAGTGCCCAGGGAGTAGAATGGTGCGGTGCGGCAGGCGTACCGAATGCAGGCGGTATACCGAATTAGGCTATTTCACCCTTCTTCATCTTCTTCTCTTCCTACTTCGTTCTCTCGCTGCCTCTCTATCACAGCCCCAATAATCTCTCTCTCCAATCCAGCGTTGTCACCAGAGAAGCCATCGGAGAACTACCACGGGAGTTGGAGAGAACAGTTGCATCTTCCCGATTGATCTCCTGTGGCCTGGCAGCCAGAGCTCCCACGAGAGCACCCAATGACCCCTGCATTCTCCATTCGACTAGAGGCAGTTGGCAGATCCTCGCGTTCCCCAGAGTGCGCTTTGCGCTCGCAACAGGGGCGCGTTTGATGATGTGATACAGACGTTCTGTGTGGTCACCGGGGCGGAACAACGCCGCACTTGAGAGAGACAGGTGCCTCTGACCCGGGCGGAAGGGCCGGAGGCGGCGGCGAGCCCGGGGCCTTTGTCTGCTAGACGCTCTGCTGTGTGGCTCGCGAGCAAGCGCCGGGTTGGTAAAGGAAAAGGGGGAGTGGGTGTGCTTTAGGGCGCTGTAACATATTGGCAGGCAACCTAATGAGAGCCCTGGGCCCTGGAGTCGGGATGACGTGAAGGACGCGGGCAACAGGAGGTAAAAGTTTGATCTGACTGATTGCTCTGGGCGCTCACGGGCCCCAGCATCTCCCCGACTACCCCCTCCCCTCCATCGCCGCCCCTCACCATCGCCCAACCAGCCCCCTCCCCCCCCTTTCCACATCGCCGATAACAGCACGCGAATCAACAAGACCCCCACAAACAATAAGTCCCTGCTGAACAAAGCCATATCCCCGCCCACATCTCGGCGCCTGGCGCCTACCCCATCCTTCTGCGCGACATCCTCACCTCACCTAGTACTTCTTTACACCCAACAACAATGAGGCGGCATTAACCTGTCCGTCTCCATGTTTATCAGTTTGACGTCTCCATTTCATTCCAACGTCTTGGGTTCTTTGCTTCAGCGATTGGTGAATTCCTTTCACTATTTACTTTGCTAATCCGGCCTTGAGTCGCATTGCAAAGCAAATCCCTAGAGGATTGTTTGCGGCGTAGTTAAAAAAGAGAAGAAGGGCCCCATTGCCGCTTTTTTTTTACTCCCCCTCGTTCTTTCGTTTAGCCTCATCCCAGACAGACCAACTTGCTCCGCAGTACTTTTATCAGCCTTCCCCCATCTGCACATCAGATCCAATACTGACGTCAGCAACATCATAAGTTCGAAGCTGTTCCACAGATATCAAACTCGCGCTCTTTCTCCTAGTTTTTAATTACACACTGAAAACGCTCTTCAGAGGCGACGCATTGCTTCCAATATCGTCCCTCCTTGGAAAGCGACGTTTGTTTAATCGCTCCTATTTGAGTGGTAATTTTGAAACGTTTCTACATTATTGCAACTTCACTACAGCACTTTTCTTGAACCTGGATGACAATGTCGTTGGATAATGGCACATGAGTGTCGGTAATTTGCGAAATTCGTCATTGGCTGAGCGATTAGCGAAGCCTATTACTCCGTCTGGTCGGAAAAAACTTTTTCTGTCTGTCCGTCTGTCTGTCTGTCTGTCTGTCTGTGTGTCTGTGTGTGTGTCTGTCCGCACGATAACTCGGGAACGAATTGAGCGAGCGACTTGGGATTTTCAGGGTCGTTTTGTGACATAAAAAGACAGATCGAGTTCGAAGATGAGCATTCTAGCTCAAAAATTGGATTTTTAAAAAATCAAAAA
>NW_026267165.1:507229-510346 GCF_000697945.3 Frankliniella occidentalis
TTTATAAACAACCCATGTTAACAGTGAATAACAACATTAATGTTAATTTTTTTAACGGTATTGCGTGCCCCACGAAACGCGCGCCCCTCCTGCGCCGCCCTTGGCCCCGCCCAAACATTGTTCCTTGTTGTGTTCTAATCAAACGGAGCGCGGTACAAGTTACCAAACTTGGACAGGAGACCTGCTCGGCAGGATAGGAGGGGTAGGGATAGGAACGGGATAGGAGGACTGGGGATAGAGACAGAAACGGGACAGAGCAGAGGTCCCGCAAGAGACACTCCGTGCACGACCTCGCAGCTCTCCCCCTTCCCTCTTTCGCAATGACCGATCGCTGTCGTGCCATTCTAGATGAATGGAACACCAGAGTGTGCACTCAAGGCAAACGGTCCAGTTGTGGCGCACAGCAGTCACAGTGCCTCATGCGTTCCACAAAGCGAGGGGTCGCCAACTCGTATAATACTCCGTACACGGTCCCATAATACCACTATAATACTCATAATACATCATAATAGTGCATAATACCTCATAATACTCCATAATACTATCATAATAGAATCATAATACTCCATAATACACTCATAATACGCATAATATTTCATAGTATCCAATATTTTTTCATGCCAGCAAAAACAAAAACTATAATTTTGTAACCATTTTGAGCTGATGCGGACCCCACCCTCATGCCCTCCGTGACCCATATTTAATGTGTTTTTTCTGCTCAAAATCTAGATCATTAAAAGGATTATTTTTTAATTTAATTTCGCAGCATACACATGCAGATAAACATCTAGCCGCACAATAGGTGATATGTATGGCTGCTATGTGCAGGGCTGAATTTGCTGTACACTGTCAAGCCATTTGCAACTGTATTACTTGTAAGTGTTCAACTCACAGTTATCACGTGCAATTGCTTTACTCAACAGTTTTGCAGTTGCAAGTGTTTACAAACCTATTCCCCATGTGCGTACACGCTAACTTCAAGGATATCACCGTGTTTGAAAATTTCGGTGTAATAAGTGACTTTTTCAGGTGTATTATGCACCATAATACAAACATAATAATTCATAATACTATACAATACCGTATAATACTTCAAAATACCCATAACCCATACTATTCATAATATCCATGGTACCCATAATATTCATAATATTCATAATACCCATAATATATAATACTCCGTACACGGCTCAGGAGAGTGGGCGACCCCTCGCCACAAAGGCAATATGACGAAGAGAAAATCAATTCTGCAACCGACATAAACAGCGATTCACTTCACGAGTTTCACATACACAAAATAACAGCCACTGAAAACAAACGTCAACGGTTTTCAGACGTGCTTGCAGCATGTGAATTGATTAAGATTTGGTCCGTATGGACATGATGAAATGAGGGAAAGATATGGCACCAAAATAATTCTCTCCTCTTCAGCTTTAAATGAAAAAAAAGTAAAAAAAGTTCCAGCACAAGGCTAAGAAATAGATAGTTCCCCCGATCAGGCTACAAAGTTTATGCACACAGTCCTCAGCGCAGTGGTGGCGTGGCGCGGCGGCGTAGTGCTGCCTGCGGACTCCCCCCCCCCCCCTCCTCTTCCCTGCGGGAAGGCGGCAGCGGGGCGGAGGAGCGTCAGCCAGCGCCCGGCCTTGCCCAAACGCCGCCAACGACATACTCTGTGCCATAGAGAGTGAGGAGGAGAAGGGCACTTTACCCTCTGGTAGAGACAGTCTTTAGGGGACTGTCTAAAAAACAAGGACACTTTTCAGCTTGCAAACAGATGGAGCATAACGGACGAAATTTCGACCCGGTGACTCTACTCTAACGAGTCATCCCTAAGGCGATGCCAAAAGACACCTAATTTTATACGGGACTAAAATTGATGCGTCGCCGCGTCACCCGTCGCGTAATCACCCCCAGCCCATCACGCCGAAAAATGTCATCACTAGTAAACGTAATTCATACGAGCTATGCAGTGCGTTGCGTCCATCGATGCCCGGTCGCCGCCCCACCGGCCGCGGTGACTGACGAGACACACCGAGAGCGGATCGCTCTGACATACGTGATAAAGTTGCGAAAACTCATTTCGCCAACAGCGAGACGCGTATCCGGTGTGTGCCAAACTGGGATGGGCCGCTAGGGAGCAGCGCAGGCCACTCGGCGCCGAGGAGACGAGAGTAGATGGGGAGGTGTGGGGGAGAGAAAGAGAGATGAGAAATCCAATTGAACGCCCGTGAAACGTCAGTCGAGTCGTCCGACACGGCTATGGAGAAACACGGCTCAGTGAGCGAGAATCTAGAAAGCAGGAGTCAATCTAGCGGGTCGCATTAGAGCTCCCAATTCTAGCTTCCTTTCATCTGAGCTTTCATCAAATTCTTACCCCCAGCCCCTCACCCCCCTTTTCACCCCCAGTCTCAGTGTAGTATTCGATGAGGAGCCGTAAGTTGATTCAAGATAGGTCATTTCCCGTTCGCTGACCGGCAACATTGTAACCTGAAACTCACGTGAGGGAGAGAGAGATAGGGGAATACGTGGCGGTAACCGGCAACAGGTCGCCCCGAGAAAGTAAGAGATACAGAGGAGTGAGGGACGGGGGTTGCGGAGGGTAGGTGGTTTGGATGAGTGAGTGAGTGAGAAGGAAACAGCAAAGGCCGTGCAACGCCACAATACCGCAGAGCACATAGGTGCGTGACGGGCCTGCCCACCGTAAAGGCCTTACATAAAGAGAACTAGAAGCAAAGGGAAACGCACAGCATAGTTTTTTTTTCCTAAAAAAAAGGTTGTTTTTATTGATTTTCAGAGCGGGACTATGAAGAAAGAAAACCATTATGAGTGGTCACACGGAAAATCGCCGTATGCCGTTTTTCAAGTCCGTCGAGTCGTGCTCTGTCAACTCGAACCCATACATTGCCTACATTAAACTGCATATGGAGCAATGTTTCAGTACCATCACTCAAATAAAGCGAAGATAACAAGCACGTAACTCTATTGGGCACCGATAAATGTCATCAATCTTTGTAGACCATAGTGTCGGTGTGTGTAGGGTCATGTCACCCACGTCCATTGTCAAACGCGTTTCGTAGAGCGAGGAGATGTGGCAGCAGAGGGAGCAGGGGTTCTCTG
>NW_026267165.1:510557-511661 GCF_000697945.3 Frankliniella occidentalis
CTCGCGGTCAGTGAGGGGGAGGGGAGCAGGGGAGACGTATACGCCGACAATATGCTTTGATGTTAAAATCGACTGATGAATGGTCTGGGGAAGCCTTTTGAATTTCGATATGTCAAAGCGAATATTAGCTCGAGGAAATGTGGCATGGGGCATGGAGCAAGGGCGTTTTAGTGCTCGATCAAATCAAAACTCAGGGTGCAAATTACTTGTAAAGGAAAATGGCAAAATGGTATATAGTAAGTGTGCAACTGAAAGTAAAATACAACGTGTAACGTTTCCTTAAAACAGCGAAGGCATGTTTTCCTTCTCGATTCAAATAAATTCCATTGTTAATTTGATAGTTAAATCATTGTGTTCTAATGCGTGCCAATTGCGCAATGAGTAGTGTGTCCGAAGGAAGCTAAGACTCGCAAGCTGAAAAATTATTTTGTTTCACCCGACGGACACTAGCACATTTTTCTACCTCATCCTACATTGAACATTTGCGACCAATCACCCATTGCTTAGTCATCCTAAGTGCTGCGTTTCATTTACCAGTCATCCCCTTAAAGAAAAATATAATTGTAGTACCCTCAGGAACTCAGGTAGGATGGCTGAGGTCCGGCCAAGGGGCAGAAGCGAAACGTGACGGGAAAAGAGAAACGACCACAGAGAAAAGGACCCCATGCCGCGTGCGAAGTGTGCAAACACCCTTTTCCCTTCTCCCCAGTTTTATGAGACTGAAATAAAGTCGAAGACACCCTGGGGGCCGTCAGAAAAGAGATCCAATGAAGCTCATGAAGAGACTTTTCTCTCCGCACATTTTCCGTCTCTTTTCTCTCTCTCTCTCACACACACGCGCGCGCAGCCCGCCGCGACCGCCCGGGGGCAGGACCATTGTCACGGTTCGACTAGGACTAGACCGCCGAGTGATTCGGGTGGTTTGGCGTAATGATTTGGAAAAGGAGAGAAAACGCGGCGCGCCGGAGAGAGAAAAGGAGGCGGGGTGGGAGGAGAGTGGCGGTTTCAGAATATTCATAATACCCATAATATATAATACTCCGTACACGGCTCAGGAGAGTGGGCGACCCCTCGCCACAAAGGCAATATGACGAAGAGAAAATC
>NW_026267165.1:511711-520118 GCF_000697945.3 Frankliniella occidentalis
CGCGACCGCCCGGGGGCAGGACCATTGTCACGGTTCGACTAGACCGCCGAGTGATTCGGGTGGTTTGGCGTAATGATTTGGAAAAGGAGAGAAAACGCGGCGCGCCGGAGAGAGAAAAGGAGGCGGGTGGGAGGAGAGTGGCGGTTTCAGATCGAGATCCACATTTATTTCGGCCAACCTTTTGCTCTCTGGCCTTTGGTCGTGACGTAGTAAACATTTTCCGCGAGCAGGCGGGGTGGTGATGGTGGTGGTGGTAGTGGTGCTGGTCGTGCTAGGCGGGCGGCAATTATGGGGGAGGAGTTTCAAAGGGGAAGGGGGTGGTGGGAGAGGAGGGTCGCACCGCAACCCAGGCTACATCACGAACAATCTATTCTCCATGAATCCAGGACCAGAAAGAGAGGGCGGCGGAGGCGGTTGTATCGACACGTGAGATTCTCCCCCCCCCCCCTCTTCCCATACCTCCAACCCGCTCATGTCCACGGGGAGCTCTTCATACAGACTTGAAGGCAAGGGGAGGGGCGTGTGGCGGGCTTTGGGGGCGATTAGACCACAGCAGGGAGAAGAAAGGATCGTGAATGGTGGTAGGGGTGCATATATAGGGGGCGAAAGGAAAGGGAGGGGAGCACAGCAAGAGAACGTTTTTCACTTTTTCGCCTGGCGTTTCTTGACAAGACACGCTTCTCTTTTCTTTGCAGATGGAGCGAGGCGTGCCGTCGTGCCGTGAGGAAGCCGGGGGTCGCGAGGCGTCATCTCAGGTAAGCACTTTGAGACTTGCGTATACTGTAATTTATATTTGGGGACGACATTTGCATTTATAAGCTAGGGCGTGTGTGGTAAAAGACGCAAACCTTTTGCACGAACAACAGCCGGTTACGGAGTGTACACGGAGGAGGAATCTCCGATAAGAAGTGTAAGAAAGAGAGAGCAAGCGAACGCCTGGTAGTTAGGCAACTCGTGATGTGCGACGCAGTGAAGCTGAGCGGGTAGCCTACGCTGCCGTCTGCAGGGGCTTCACTGGTTCTTACAACGTTAGTGCGACGTGACTGAGGGAGCCACACTTTAAGATGTGCACAGGTTTGCGTGATTACAGGGATTACACGTGAATTTAGAGGGATTACACATGAATTTCGTTGAATTTCTGGAGATAAAACCATCAAATTTCGATAATGAGGAGAAATTTAGTGATACTTTTTCAGAATTTGGTTAAGTATTTCACGGGTTACATAGGGGCTACATGGACTAAACTTTAATCCGTACACAGGTATACGGAAGTGGTGGCCGCCTCGGGCGGGACCCACACTGTAGGTCCCAATTAACCAAGAATTGTTAACCCAACCGTACCTGGCGTGTTCAGAATAAAGTAAGCGACTGAGAAAATGTAAGAACATGTCACAGCGTATATTCACCGTGAGAATTTGTCGTACCGAGCACATGAAACTTTCCCATGAAAGATTTCTTGCAATGGGCTAACAATTCAAAATTGTACATTTACACGAGGGGAGGGGGCCACCTTTTCGATTGAGGACTTACACAAGATTACGTGATAACAGTGATTTTCGAGGGATTAGAGATGAATTTTGTTGAATTTCTGGCTCTAAAACCAATAAATTTGGACAAAATGTGAAATTTGGTGATAATGGTTTCAAATTTATGGCCAAGTATTACACGGAATACATAAGGATTTAATAGGGATTACACCCTCATCTGTACACAGGATTACGCGAGTGGTGGACTCCTCGCATTTACAAGCACCGCGTTAATTGACTAGGAATCGAATGACGAGCAAGAGTGGGAGGTACAGGACACGTTTCGTAATAGGTGAATCAGAAAATGAATCGTGATTGTACGGACATATTTCTTACAGTTTTATTTGAATTGCCTCCACCTACAGACAATGCTGTCTTCTTGTCCGCAGTGAGCCATGTCGGAATGGCCGTCTCCCACCAACTGGACGGAGGCGGGCTCCTCCACTGCCCAGCCCGACTACGACGATGCGGACGAGACTCACCTGCAGCGGGTGGCGGTGCTCGTCTGGCTGTACGGCGTGGTGCTCGCGGTCAGTGAGGGGGAGGGGAGCAGGGGAGCACTCCATACCGCCCGCTCCCCCGGCCTCGAGGACCTCTGTGCATCGGCTCAGTCTGCGGTCTAGAGGGCTGGGAGGGGCGCACACACACACACAATGGTGGAGGGGGAGGGAGACAGAGGGGCGGGCGAGCGAGAAGGGAGACGGGTGTGTTTGACGTCTCGCTCCCCAGCGGAGAGTGACGGGAGAAGCAGGGTGCAAAGTGTCACGCTCATGCCATACGCGGGCGGACCCGCTGCAGTCTCGCTACGCGCCAACCGCCGAACCGCCGCTAGGGATTACATTTTTCAAATAAGGGTTGTAGAAACAAAAATCAAAATTTTAAAAATAAAATCTGTGAATATGTCAATTCTCAAGAATTTTTCCAGGATAGTTTCGGACTTCCAGATCTCAACCGCCCCCCAGCTGCAAAAGAAAAATCTCGTTTCACGGAAAAACCTGAAGTAAACGACCAGACTGATTTGGTGTGTTCTGTCGACAGGTGGGGGTGGTGGGTAACGTGGGCATCGTGGCGGCCATCATGTCGCAGCCGGGCGGCCGGTCCCGGTCGCTGCTGCTGCTTCAACTCTGCGCCTCGGACCTGCTCGTGTGCGGCGTCACGGTGCCCGTGTCGGCCGCCGCCGTGGCCTCCTCCTCCTGGACGCTGGGCTCCTTCGCCTGCAAGCTGGCCTTCTTCTTCCAGGTGCGTTTCGTCGTTGTCGTCGTGTCTCTAGGACGCCCGCCGCCGTGTGGCGCTGGACTTGACGCCTTCCGCTCCCTTGTTGTTGCAGACCATGCCCGTGGCCGCCAGCACGCTGTCGCTCATGATGCTGTCCCTGGACCGATACGCGGCCGTCAAGCACCCCAGGGTGCTCGCCAGGATGGGCCGCCAGAGCGGGCTCCCCGCCGCCATGGTGGTGTTCGTCTGGCTGGGCGCCGCAGCCGTCTCCGGGCCCGTCATCACCGTGCGCGACGTCGGCGAGGTGAGTGACAACAGGGCACGACAGGGGCCTTCGCCATGGTTCCGCCGGTACAAATAACTTCTTCTTCCCGCAGGCGGGGCAGTGCGAAGAGTCGTGGACCAACCCGTCGCTGCGCACCACGTACGCGTTGAGCCACATAGGCCTGGTGTACCTGGTGCCGTGCCTCACGGTGGCCGGCTGCCACTGGGCCGTGGGCCACAAGCTCTGCGCCGCTGCGACGGCCAGCGTCCCCGCCGCGGCCGGGCTGCCCCTGCCTGCGCCCCGCAAGCCGAGACAGGTACTAACTACACACAAAATTAGCATAACATGTCCTCGCAAATTTGATATCCTTATTTACCTTGTTTGGTAAAAAAAGAGCAAATGTTTTCGTCATATTCTCATTGAAGCAAGTTAAAATACAAATCTACTTTCAGGTGATCATCATAGCCGACGGCCAGTCCAAGGTGGTGCCGCTCCACGGGCCAGGCGACGGCGATTCGGACGACGACGACGCCCACGAGCAGATCCGGGCGGACCTGGCCGAGTGGCAGCGGCGGCCGCGCAAGCCGCGGCACGGGCCTCGTGGGCCGCGCGTCCGGAGAGCGTCCCGGTCGGAGCGTGCCATCGTGCGCGCCAACCGCCGCCTCCGGAGGCCGCCCCTTGTCAAACAGGCCTCGCGCCAGTCGCTCCAAAGCCGACGCCGCCTCGCCAAGCTGCTAGTCGCTCTGGGCGGCGTGTTCGCCACCTGCTGGCTGCCCTACGTCGTGGTGCGGATGTACGCCGAGCTGGCCGTCGACGGCGAGGTAGGTGGTCTTACATGACCGGTCAACCCTACGAATCATGGAACGGTGACAAACTAGTGGTAGAACTTTGAAAAAAAATCATAGTTATTCGGGGACAAATAAGAGATTGAAAGTTCAGCCCTTTTCATCAAATATTGGTTCCTCGATTTTGATATGTATCAAAAATTACCCCTGCCAATCTTAGGTTTTATGGTGGGGGTGGGACTTAAAAATGCAATCTAAAGAGTAAGTCGATACGCCGGTTCAAGAGTGAGCTCTCCGCGCCACTTCCCCATCCTTCCCCGGCATGTTTGCCCCCAGGCAATAGGGGACTCTCTTTCCCCCACTCTCCCACCCGGGGGCAAATATGCGGGGAAGGCGAGGGAAGGGCGGTGGAGAAGTGGTGGAAAGAGCTCACTTTCGGACCAAATACCTCAAAAAGTACATACTGCAAGGAGACCGGAAGACTTCTCACTCATTCACTTGGAAGAGCAAATAACCGTGTTTCTGCGACACGAACGTGACCGCGTGACTGCTTGCAATCCCAAGTGTGACTTAAGTCATGGTTGTTACGAATCTTTATCACGAATTTGCTGTGACATTCATCAGCTCCTTCAAAAAATATTTTTTCTTGGACCTTGGTCAACAGAAAACCTTGCATTTCAGCTTTTACCGGGTCTGTCCCCTTGAAATTCGTACAACGCAGGTGGTTGCAAAATAAAGAAAAATGTAATGTTTTGTGCAGGCGGTGCGCGAGCTGCTGCCCTTCGTGCTCCTGCTGGGCCACACGCACTCCGCCATCAATCCCGTCGTGTACTGGCTGCTGAACAGGCAGACCCTGCGCTGGCCCGCCATCTCCGCGCGCTGCACCTCTTGCCCCTGCTTTGCCGGCGAGCTCCCTCTACGGTGAGCTTGGTCACGGAGACAGAAATACACCGCGCAATCGATTAGCAATTGATTTCATGGCAAACGCGTGAGCAGCGGGTGGACGTCATCAAATAGTGACATTTTGCTCTGCAGGTGGCCGTCATTCCCCGGTCGCCGCGACGCTCGCCTCGACTGGAACCCCCGCGCGTCCTCGACCAACGAGGCGGCTCTGGGCGCCTTCCACCCCAAGTACAACAAGGCTCGTCCACAGCAAAACGAACTCTACCGCCCCAGGGCGTCGTCTGTGTTTCTTAACTGAAGGTGGAAGAGGCAGTGCAGGTTTGCAAAACGCCATCGTTGCAAGCTCCCAAGGTTTTACGACGAAACTAACTAGAAAATTAAATCGTTTCAACGAACGTGCAGTCGGAGGTACGAGATTTACAAACGCAGCAGTCGTATTCTTCAAAGTTTTTCGTATGTAAAAAAGCTAAATAATATACAGAGGTGAATCTGCTCGTTGTACCATAAAATTGTAACTGTTGTCGACTCTTCAGGGTAAGAGAGTCTAATTTGTTTTACTAGTAAGAAGTTTATTTCTTTTCTGCATTCGCCTTGCACTTGCGTGTCCCAAGTTCACTCGCGCGCATGGCAACCGCCGACCAGTCCCGATCTATGCTCAGTAGTCTTGTAAATACGAAAACGAAAAGATATTGGGATCAATACTACTTCCTCTTGTGTCACTATTGGAAATTCAACCTCTACTATCGAGTATGATAAAAACGTAAGCACGAAGATAACACTGACGTAGACTGACATACTTAGACGTATAATGTGTCCTCTGACAGTTCACAACTTTACAAAAAAACTAGCAAAACAGTACAGGCAAATGGCATGTAAAAAAAAAAGTTTGTAGACAACTTTGGAATAGTTCATGACAAAAGATTGGACATGGTGTTGCACATTCAGTATGCTGTTGGTATATCAACAGTTGTTGAACTTTTCCAGAGATGTTTTTTGAAAACATAATCGAGAGCGTTGTATTCTGATTGGTATTCATACACTGATACCCACCGAGCATAGCTGATTTAGAAGTGTGCATGCTATGCTCACGTTCTGTTTCGGTGCTTTTATGATTTTGTGTACAATGTTCACTGTTAAGTTTTCAGGGGAACATTTTCCACGGTAGAAGCAGAAGCCCATTGTAAAATAGTAAACATTGTGCTTGGGTTTCAGCTACTTTTCAAATGCAAAATGCAAAAAAAAAAAAAAATAGAACTAAACTTACTAAACAGTCATTCCATACTAGTCAGGTAGCTTTTCCAAAAGAATTATTTTTTACCCAAAATAAGAATATGGCTGTACACGTATATATTATGTACAAAACAGTTGTGAGACCGTGCAGAGCATCTTATATGCATGGTCATGGCAGGTTTCTACTCATGGGAAACCTCGTGGTTCATAATTGTTACAAATCTCCAGAGCGTCTTACACGCGAGCCTCTGGGGCAATTCTCAAAACTGTAGAGCGGGCCTCACTTTGTATATACAAGTTTAAAGCATTATGTTTCTTGGCCTGAGTGATATATTTCCTTAACATATCGAGTTGTAGTGCTGTTCTAACTACCGTTCCATTCTCAACACTAGGTTTTAGAACTCGTGTACTGGAACGATCTTCCAAACCTTACTAAACAATCTACGGGAAAGAGGATAAACAAACACCTCTCATGTTTACAGGTGTTTCAAGAGTACAGTAGGTATCCTCTAGATCTTTCGTATCCCTCTCGCGTGACGTTCTTAGAACCCTTCCTATTAGAACATTGTGATATCTGTTTTTAGATAGACAGCGCCTTTGATTTGGGCGACAATATTTTTAAAAAGCCACTGTCTGTAGAGCTTTGTGTGTGTCTGACTGTCTTTGAGTTGCAACAGTGTATTTTGTTGAACTTTATTTTTTCACAAATTGTGGGTAATGTTAATGCGTAGTCAAATGTTCGTCCAAATCTGCGGACTTTTGCAGAGACTGTCCTCATATTTTTTACTGTGTATATCGTACAAATGTTAATCTTCAAACGAATAAAATATGCGATCATGGCGTTTTGCCTCTGAAGATTTAGTTTATATACCCCGCGCTTACGATGATCACCAGGGAGTAGCGCGGCCGCAGCTCGACGACTAGCGGCCCTAACGCTCGGGGTAAAGACGGCGCGAGGTGGGCGACTGGGTTTTTAATTACCTCTTTATTGTATACCACAAGGAGGTGGGTGGCAAACCATACACAAGCTCAAAAAAGAAGGAAAAACGGGTTCAGAAGGCGGTACAACCTGGAGGTCGTTCGCCTGGCCTCTGTTTTGGAATTTCCAGAACGAGGGTGCCATATCCTGTCGTGCGGCTCCAGATAACACATAAGGAACTTTCCTTCCTCCTGCAACGTCAGTGTTTTGAACCCGCCGTAGGGCGATCGGGGCGACCGTGGCGACCTCGCCCCACGGTCGGGTCCCCGCGCCGCGGCCCCGCGTGGGGTAGGCTGCGCCGCGGCCCGGGTGGCTGGGCCCTGGGCGGGCCGGGCAGTGCCGCCAGCGGTACCGCGGCCGGGGGCGCCAGTAGTGCGCCAGAGGGGACCGCCGCCGTGGTCGCCCCGCCGCGCCGCCCGGTCCGCGAGGTGCCGCCTTGGGACCCCACCGGGGGTACGGGGCCGGTGCGGGGCCACAGGCCGGGGCCACACAGGGCCGGGCCGCGCTCCGCTGCAAAGCGCTATCGCGGGGTATAAAATAGGCTCAGAGTACTGTGCTGCCATGCCGCTTTCGCATCCGAAAGAAACCCGAACAACATGTACTAAAACGAAACAATTTGGTGCAAATAAATTTGAACTTTAATGGTAGCAGCAGAACAGGTTTATCAAGCCGATTTGCTGAGGTACGGAGTAAAGGAACCGTGACGTTTCGTCCATTGATTAACAGAAGTTTGAAGCATATCGTACAGTACATAGAGATCCTTTTAAAGAAAACAAAACTGACGGCGGCATCTTTCCTTATCAAGCCGCCACTTTCATTTCAGCAGAGTTCCATTGAGAGGATAGCGCGAGTTTTTGGTAGTGTAGAGCAACAGTGCAAACGGATAACTATTTCCTTCAATTGATAAGGTACTCAGCGCTGAAACGAACGGCCCCTACGACGGCCCCGGCGCCCCAGCGGCGCCAGGCTAAGCCTACCAGCCTACCCCACTGCAACACAGTGGCAGAGCTTCCCGGAAAAACAAATGTTCTTCGATCTCGTGCGAGTGGGTGACAGGAAGACCGGTTCCGGAGAGACCATCGCATTGAATGACGTCACTACAGCGTTCCTCAGCAGTCTACAGTACACGACGGCATAAGGAAAAGTAGTCATTGGCACCCGTTTCCTGCCTAGGGCAGGAAAGATATAAAATGTGAGTCCAAGAAGTCTAAAGTGTGACACGAGATGATGGGGTAAAGGAAAGAAAGAGGACCAAGTGTGTGAAAATTAAATATTGTGACAATAAGTTAAGTGAAAGTGAAGTGAAAATATGAGGTGCTTTGTTGGATTATCGTCGGCAGCGCTTGGTCAAAGCTTGGCCACCTCGTCCTGGCGTAGCTGAAGGTAAGTTCGGAGGAAAACCCTTCTTTCTCTTTAGACCCTCTGCTTATGATCGACAAAGCACTTGACTGGCTGACGTTGATTTCTTGAGTACAGTATAGTTTCCCTTTAGGGGGTTACCATT
>NW_026267165.1:521318-525677 GCF_000697945.3 Frankliniella occidentalis
GCCCAGTCCAGCTCCTGAATGCGTGCCATAGTTCAGATTTTTGATGTAAGATTCAGGGTGAGATGTCCCTATGCTCTCTCCATAGTCAGTCCGAGCGAGTTCAGCGTGAATTCAGGCAAGAGTCAGGGAAGAACATTTTCCCTAGGGGAACTGACAACTCGCATGACTGCATTTTTACTATCGAAATCTGGCTTTTGTCTGGAGATGGACGGCCAACCAAAACCCAAGATTAAAACTCAATAATTACAGTAAATTATAATTTGGATGTTCGGCACCGTTCTTCCCCTTTCCGATTCGCAGACCAAGTTCTGTTGTTGTTTAACAAATATGTTGTTTTTCAAAGCAAATTGTTGTCCATTGGTCAACTTGTTTATATTGATCGTCGTCCCGACAATGTTTAGTTGAAAAACTATTGTGAGTAAAGAGCAAATGAAGCTAAGAAAATTAGCGGATGAAAAAGTGGCTATTTACATTTTTCATTAATGAAACTCTCATCAAGCAAAATGTCATCCCCTGAAAGTCATTCCTAACAGTGCAGAGAGCTTGTTGTCTACCCAGTTGTCTTCCAACAGGTACAACATATTATTGTTAATTGCACTCTGAAACCAATTAAAAATTTGCAATATTTTATCTGCCCAGGTGTCAACCTGACACAAGCACGAGGTGTCACCACTAAACGTGGGATGACAGTTTTCTCCACTTCCTGTCACCGAAAAAAAAATACAGACTTACAAAAAAAAAACAGGGAAAAAATGAAACTACGCACAATCCACGTCAAACTCGATAGGTCCTTTGTAGTCTCCTGCATGGTTACAGGATGGACACATCCGCCGATGCTTTTTGTAACTTTCCCCGACAAGTTTGCCAGAACGCTGTTGTTGGGCAGGAGGGCGGACAGGGCGGTACACAAACGGAGCCCGGGGATGGGGCGTGCGGCGGCGCGTGGCGGAGTGGGGTGATATGACATAAGCCCCACATGTGGCACTAGATTGCCATTCATTCACAAAAGCAGGGTGAACTCCATTTACAATCTGTGCACACTAAACCCATATGCATTTTGTTGTGCATAAACTTGAAGAGTTTTATAAAGCCATACGTATGCACAAATCTGTATGCATAACTGTGTACACAATGCGCCCAATTATGCACACACTGTACATAGTTTCGCATAAAATTTTGCAGCAAACTGCATAAGGATTTAGTGTGTGTTACTAGTTTTTAGATTAAATGCTGCCGGCGCTAATTGAAAAACAGAACTGTCATGCAGTTGCTCGACACAACTAGTTAAAAATCTGCCAAACAACTGCAAAACAACATTTCTTAAGTTAGGATTACCAGATCCGGGTCTCACGGTGGTTCGCGCCGACAGATGGCGTCAAATAATCAGATGGGTTACAGAAAGCGAGCATGCGAGCCACTCTGGCAACAGGTGGTTTTGAGACCATTCTCCCCCGATGGTTTCTGATATGGGTTCGGGCGGTGACGCGAGAACGAAACGAGTGGAAGAGTCTCCTAAAGGTGGTGCTTAGTGGTCGCGGTCGCGTCTTATCGCCAGTATTGTCATCATCGTACGAGGACTCAAGTCTCTCTGCGTCAATATATCAAGCCGATCATAACTTTATCAAGATAATAAATCACGTAATAGGACGATCAAAAATTTCTTTCACGGAAGTAAAATTTTCTTGGCTTCCTTTTTTGTTCCGCAGATCAAATAGTTTTCTGAGTGACCTTCGCGAACGACAGAAAGGGTTCTCTCTCTCTCACGCCACGCCCACATGGGAGGGAGTCCTTTGCATCGTGGTGTTGTATCAGAGGTTTTGAAACGGAAACCCCGCAAAAATTGCGCGAAGATGAGTTTGTAAACTCAGATAAGAGCAAGGATTAATTGGCTCCAGAAATACATCCGTTAATGACCCATTGCTCATTTACCTGCAAAGTAAGACAGCGTGGGTATAGCGCGTGACTGTTCGTAACAGGGCGAAAGAGGAGAAGGGGCGGGCAGGGCAGGGGGCAACGCGTCCGCCGCCTGGCCTCCACCGCAGAGCTCCACGGCTGGCTGCCGCTCTGCGTGTAGCGTTACGAGCAAAAATATCGGCAAAAAATTGTTCGGTAAATATTTTGCAGTGAGACGCCTCCGGGCGACTGCCATTGAGCGAAGTGCGGGTGGCGCGCCACATATGGTACAAGAGCAGGAAAAGCGTCACTATCATCTTATCTAGGTTCTATATTGTTGTAATGATGTTGATGAGGTGGTCTCTAGTCTCATCACACTAAAAGGGGAACCCAGAGACAGGGGAAACTAGAGGACAACTGGAAAAGCGCAGAGCCGCGGCAAGCGAAGGACTGCGGGAGGCTGACCGGCCGGCGCGCTGGCGGCACGGTAGTCCATCCAGGGCCGCTTCCGGGGGCTATGGGCTCGGGACCCGACGGCGCTCCCCGGCTCCCCTCCCGATGGGCGTACGCGAGGCACTCCAAGCCGGCCGGCGGCCCGCCGCCTGCCCAGCTGCTCACCGGCGCAGCGCGAGCGGCGCGAGCGGCGCGAGCGGCGCGAGCACACCGACACAGTCATCGGCCGGCCGCTGTCGCTCGCGGATTATTTGACAGCCGGGCTCTTTCTGTTGCACGCCGCCGATAACGTCTGTGTGCCCGCGAGCGAGCGAGCGCGCGCGCGAGTGTGTGTCGCGAGTGTCCGAAGGGCAGGGCAGGGCGCGGCGGAACGGAACGCCCTCTTCCGTTTGGGCGGGAAAAAGTGCCACAGTTCGAATCGCTCTCATCTGCTGCGCGCGGCGCCCTGCCCCGCCCACCTCATCGTGACATTCCGTCGTCGGCCCCGAATTCACAACAGCGTGTCAAAAAGGGCGCCGAGGTGAAGATAGCGCGCGGCGCCCGCCCGCCCTCCCACGCGTGTCGTCCACCGAGTCTGTCAGCGCCAGCCAGTCAGTTGGATATTCAGTTGTGTCAGTCGGTTGCGTGAGCTCACCTACAGCGTCGTCATCGTCAGCGTCACCGACTGACAGGGCGCGGACGCGCGGCAGCACGCGGCTCAGGAGACCGGCTGCGCGCAGGAGGGCAACAACACAGTTCAGGCCGATACAAAAAAATACAAATGGTTCAGCTGTGGTGTCTGCGCTTTGTTTATTGCACCATCTAAAGAAATACGTGATTGCAAGGTTTCCAAGGTTTCAAAAATTGCTGCAGTTTGCGTATGATTGGACGTCAAATAACTGGTCACAACCTAAGGGAAATGCTTTCGTCGCGCTTTAACACATCATGATGTCACGAGTAAGGCACAAGACTAAACGGTCAGAAACGGTCACGGTCATTGTAACGCCCGTGGCGGTTTTGTGAAGGGTAATGACCATTACCCCTGTCCCATTATAGGAGACACACAACGACTTAAAGCATGCTGGATATTCAGATTTAAAGCTCCACAACAAACCATTTTTCTTACACTTTAAAACAGTTTTCGTAATTTTACAACCGAATGTTCCGTTCGTGAAATATTATTTAGGGAAAAATTTCGGAAGTTTCAATTTACGAAACATTTCGAAAAGTTAAATATATTTTCACTGATAAATGAGGTGTGCAACTAGCGTGCACATGCAAGTGCCCAACACAATGTTACACACTTTAGAGTGTTTGACTGGACATTTGAATACTAAAAAGTGTTCAACAATAAGTTACTCACGCGTAAAACTGTGCAACTCTGGGGTTTGGCATTAAGCTTTGGACACTTTCAAAGAGTTCAAATTTACAGTTGGACACTAAAAAGTATTCGAATTTCCCGTCCAACACCTGGGAGTGTCCACCATAGAGTTAAACACTACCATGTGCATGCCAGTTGCTCACTCTATTTATCAGTGTTGTAACGAATTCAAATTTTAGGATCGTAAGTCATAAAATTTGACAAAATTTATACAAATTTCATACCCTTTAGTTAGCTTTGGATTTTACGAAGCTTTGGATGTCACGTAATTTGTTCAACGCGAAGTTTTCATCATAGAAAATTAACCGAGAAAACTTGGAAAAATCACGATTATTGTGTTTACAATGTAATCGAAACATACTTTCAAAATTTGTGGAAATGAAGACACTGTTGCTGTCCTGATCACGGATGGTTTCCAAAGAAAGATTTCGCAGGGGAAATCCACTCACGCTCATATTCTGCTCGCTCATACCCTGTGCATGAGGGTAGGCACAAACAGAGGAGGGGTAAGGATCGCAAGTGCTCGAGTGGTTAGGCGCGAGGCAGGACCTGGCGCCGCGTGACCCTGACCCTGGCCCGAGGTGCAGCGGAGGTTAACTGGGCCCGCCACGCCGAGCCCCCGCCGTGGTGCTGATAGGACTTCGATCGGGGGG
>NW_026267165.1:530927-531442 GCF_000697945.3 Frankliniella occidentalis
GAGCGCAGGCACCTTATCGAAACACCTTAGCCTGCCGGCGTATCGCAGCCGTTGTTATAGACTGACGTGGTACACGAACCAGCAGTCAGCAGAAGGAAAAAAAAACACAAAAGGGTCAACTAGCAATTTTTCAAAATGAAAAAGGGATACTATAAGTAAATGTGGCGGGATAAAAGGTAGAGTGCCCTATTTTCGAAAGATGCGCGTACCCGTGACAATGGCGTAGAATTGGCGTTGTCACGTACATTTTGCACGGGAGGACGACTAGGACGCGGTCGCTCGACCGGCCACACGGAAAAAAGCGCTCAGTCTGAAAAACGCACAGAGTAAAGGCAGAGATACTACTAGTGCACCTTACTCAAGAGTTAGGCTGTGCTAAGCCTTACCCTGAAAGGGCATATTTTTGATTGTTTCGATTGGTTTCAGGTGGACCGGGTGTGTGCGGGGGCCGCTGCGGTGCGCCCGGGCCTTCCTGTGTCCGGCCAGGGGAAGCATGCGGTGAGTCCAACTGCAAT
>NW_026267165.1:532341-533593 GCF_000697945.3 Frankliniella occidentalis
GCATGATTGAGCCCGTGGATGGTAATGCAAGGTAACAAGTGAGCGATCACACGTAATAAGTGAAGCAGGGAAACGAGGTCGATAGCCACGTGCCCCGGAGTGTCACCGGCGACAGAGGGAGGGGGGAGCCTCCGCTAGAGGGGAAGCCACAAAGCAGTCTTGTTTCGCTTCTTAATCGGCCAAAGTCACCGCAGTGCCATCGTTAAGTCTCCCAATGAAGTTTTCCCCGACCGCGGCGGCGCCGTGTGGTGATGGGGTTTACCGCCGTTGCGCGGGTCGGGCTTCTCTAGAGCCTCGCGTGGCGAGCGGATACACTGTCACACAACCATAGGAGGATGGCGTAATTGCAGAGATGCTTGGTGACACAAATTTAAAACGCGACCTTGTTGAAAAGCCCGCCATTCTTTTCCAGCACGCCAAGGCGCGCCCGCTCCCACGATGCACCTGCACGATGTATCGCTCAATACCGGCTGGCTCTCCCAAGCGTTCTCTAGCGTGGATATGAGACAAACTATGTGTAAAAAAAATCTCGACCGGACCCAAATTTCAAGTAAACTGTTTTGAAACTTATTTTTAAACTTGGTTGGAATTTTTTTTTTTTTCGATAGAGTTATGCAATCGATGATGATGTAATGATGATGCACCCGCACGATGTATCGCTCAATACCGGCTGGCTCTCCCAAGCGTTTTCTAGCGTTGGATTCGAAACAACGTGTAAAATAATCTCGACCGGCCCAACTTTTAAGTGAACTGTTTTGAAACCTATTTTAAAACTTAGTAGGAAATTTTCATTTTTCGATAGATTTGCAATTTTTACAGAAAATTTCAATCCATACAACTGACAAATCATGCGTTTCATTCGCACCAACCTCGTCAAGTTGACTTTATTTCCCCGCCGGCCATCATCGCGTTGTGAAATATGCCCCCCACACCTAACAAACCCGCCGTTGTTGCACACTCTCATATGTAGTGCAGCTCTGGAGCTGGCCGCCTCGGGCCGGGCCGCGCCAATCGCAGGGGGGTCCTTAGGAAGCGTCCACTAATGGGCCCACGTGACGTCGTTGAATGGCGCCGGCCTTGGGCCGCGTTCGAACGCTCGTGATACCTCTGCCACAGCCACGCACTGCTTGTCGTCAACCCTTTCCGGACGCAGCCGGCAGTCACAGACGGGCCGCCGCCCCGCCCGCCCGGCGCGGATCTACAGATAGACATCCGGCCCAAAGGCACACGGCGACCGCGGCGGGCAGGGGGG
>NW_026267165.1:540773-543435 GCF_000697945.3 Frankliniella occidentalis
CCGGAGGGCACCAGCACCCAGCTGCAGCAATGTGGGCGTGGCGAGTCTCGTCTGAGTATCGCAATATGAAATGACTGCAAAATATTGCAAAAAAGGGAGGAAAGAGCTCATTTGGTGCATAGCCATATGGCGTCCTTTTCCACAGCAAGAAGATTGGGTGGTGGTGGCTGATGGCACTGATGGGGGTGGGAGTGGGAAGAGGCTAAAGGGGGAAGGGGGCACACTGTCCGAGGGCTAGTGCCAAAGGCCTTGAATTATTCAAGAAATATGCAGGACAACCTATTAAACTGATGGCTGGACATCACAAAGACAGCATTGCAGACTAACATGAAGGCAATTAGATAGATAGATAATGGGTAGGCACACTCTAAAAGACACTCTAAAAACTTGGGTTGGTTCACCAAAGCAAATAGTAATTGGAAACTACGTAGGAGTATGTAATATTGAGCTCGCACTGTGGTAATTAATATTCATCTCAAAATTCATGCTTTTTACCGTAAACTTGCTACAAACTGGTAATGATAACGGCTAAACATTCCATCGATTCGTTTGTTGCTAGTGCAAAAGTAGTCGACAATGAGAATCCGCAAAAAACTGATCTCAAACAGATAAAATAGTTTTGTAAAATTTCCCAGATCTAAAGTAAGCGACAGTGCGCACTTAACTGTCAAAGTAGTATAAAAAAGAAAAACATGAAATGAAGTATCAAAGAAAAGAAAAAATGGGGTTGGTGAGGCAAAAAAAAACTTACATTAGAGCTGTGCAGTTTGGAATCGGACAGATCGGCGCACATCTTCCAGCGACATCCAGGCAGCGTCACACTTGAGACCGACTTCCTCACGTTCCTCGCCATGGTGGTCAAGTTGAGAGGGTCCTAACCTGAACGACGCTTCTCTTGACACGCCACCTAGACGCCACCGCAACAAAAACCCGTCTGTCACGTCACGACATGCCACGGCACGCGAACAGCGTAGGTACACTTCGGCAACGAAAACACTCCAAAACAGATCCGCGAAAACTTTTCACACAAAATACAGGTGTAAACAAGACGAATTGCTGGAGACGCGACGCGAGAGCACAGAGCGCACCGGAACCTCACAACCTGACCACTACGTCAGTCGGAGCTGGGCGGCGGCGGCGGCCGCGGCCGCGTGAGGCTGTGCGCATCGGTTCGTCAACTGTCGGTCGAAATCGTTATTGTTTATTCCAACATTTTGTATTTATTCGCGGTTAGGTGCATTCTGTTTTGCGTGTTTCCCATTTACCATCGCACTTTAGGCGCGAGCGTCGAGTGACTCCAGACCAACTCTTGTTGTTTCGTCGAGGATAGCGTTCGGGCCGGGTAGAATGAGGTTAGGATCCGCTCAGGACGCGGCCTGGATCTTGGCCTTTTCTTTTGTACGCTTCGGCGAGATGTCCACCAGTGTGGGCGGACAGGATGGGAGGATGTCCGAGGTGAGTGGGCACGGCAGCCGTTTGTGAACACTTTTTGTGTGACGGGTGCGCACGGGCACTCGGGTGAAGACGCTAAAGTTGTCGTTCCCTCTGGTGGGTCCACCGTCGGGATCAATGTTGTTTGGGTGAACAGTTCAAATTACGATTTCTTTTATTTTTCCGTCTAACCTAATCATCATATCAGCAGTGTTAACTGAGTACTATGGTGTGGTGGGATACTTCGGCATCGAATCGAAGAATCCAAAAAAGTTATGAAAGCATTCCTGTAAAGCTGAAATGGAAAAGAATGCATAGAACAAGAAAACGGCAGTCACCACGATAAAGCATAGCGTTTTCCGTTTTCTTCTTCCCCGCATTCTTCAGCTTTTCAGCTTTTTTCCCGCCGGGTCGTTTATTCATACTGGGCTCATTGCGAGGCTCATTGTTCTCGTTTGGTTTTGGTTCACCCCGCTTCGCGGCACCTGTTGCTCATGTCAGCTCTATTCTTGTCGCAGGATACCCGCCGGACGCATGGCGCAGCGCGTGGTCCCTGTCATCCGCACGGACTCGCCGCCCCCCGCCCCGCCCCCGGACCCGCCCCCGGCCTTCGCGGAGGCGGCGCACTGCGGGGGCAGTGGCGGCGCCGGGGGCGGCGATGGCATGTCCAGGCTCTCCGTCCCGGGCTCCTTCGTCAGCTACCTGGACCCCGCCGACGAGCCCGTCTTCAGGGGCACCAACAACTCTGCCGGCGCTGCCGGCCACTTCAGCTACTTCACCCGACACGACTCGTACAGGTGAGAATCAGAACCGCCGCCATCCCCCTTCCCCTCTTCCCTATGCTGCCCAACCTAAATTCCGCACTTGTTCAAACTTTGACAAAACTTTGAAGCGAATACTTTCCATTCCGGAGGCCGCGTCGTTCAAGACGCGCGCCTCGCGGCGCGGCGCGCTCCCACGAACTTACCTCTGCCCCTGTTTACCTTCAAGCCTCGCGGGTCCAACTCGCGAGGTAGAGAGGGCTTCGGCGGCCAAGAGACGCGGCCGCCGCAACCCACCGCGGCGGCGGCCGCTTTGGCGCCAAATTCAAACATCGGTGAGGCGGGGAGGGAGGAGGGGGATAGGGAGGGAAGCAAAGGGAATAGTGACGAGCAGAGCCGGGCGGTGGTGGTGGTGTGTGCCCACCAATCAGCCCGCGTCATCACTAATGCATCGCACTGCACCGGACTCG
>NW_026267165.1:543485-544693 GCF_000697945.3 Frankliniella occidentalis
GTTGCGTTTCTTCGTGTGCAACGACGACACGAACGACAGTCGTTCGTAATACGCCGCGGCGGCGGTGGCGGCAGCGAGAAATGGGGTGTATATAGGAAATAGGCGAGCGGGGGAAGGGAACGTATCACCATCACATCGCATCGGTGTGTCGTGTCGTCGCACCCGCTCTCCTTTCAGCGAGCGGGCGTGTGCGCCTGGTAGATTGATAATAGGGGATCATAGCAGACGACAGCGCCAACTCCATCCCATATCGCGACACCGGCGACATATCGAGACACCGGGCTCCTCCTCTGCACCCGCAGCCCGCCCCTGCCGCCCCTCCACTCGCGTGCGCGCAGGCCGAACCAACGAAGGCAGCAGGTCGCCGGGCTTGACGTGCAAATCGTTAGAGGAAAAAGAGGGGGGAAAAGAAAGAAAACGATTTAATAATATGAAACCAAACCGGCTGGACGTGGTGCCGTGCATGTGAGGTGATATGCACCAGGGCGAAGGCGCCTGCCAGTGGAGGTGCTAGTGGTTCATTTTGGGACAGTTGAGTGAGAGATCGTATTCTTCGCTTTTCATTGCTCTGGAGATCCAAGTGTGTACATGTATGCACTACCAACGCGAATTTAGAAGGTAGATTGTACATGATCCTGTATTCAGGAGGAAGTGTGTACATGCTCACGATGGGTACATGGCCATGTACACACACAGCCTTATGATAAAAGCCATGTACTGAAGTGTGTACTCTAGCTACACGTAGGTAGGTATTCAGGAGGAAGTACATATGCCAACACTCTTGGGTTTCCAGAGCAAAGAAAGGCAAAGCAAGGGCGTACAGCGGCCGCTGTGCAAGCCCATGTCAAAGCTCACATAGCGCCTGATGGGTAGGCCACATCGTGCCTGCAGTGCATGTGTGTACTGCGGGGTGGCCTACCCCGAGTCTTGCAGGCGCCTGCGCGAATAAGGCAACACATAATCTCTGTTGCACCTCGTGAGCCGCTAATTCTATAGAATCAATGAGCTCGCATTTACAACTGTGTAGTCTCCCCCCTTCCCTTCCGCCTCCACTCACCACGATCCTGACCACTGGCAATAAGACGAGGTGAGGAGCATGACCCGTCCCTCCCGCCTCCCGTCCAAGGTCGGACCCGTCCTCCTGCAGTCACCGCCCCAGCCAGAGCGGCCTGCGCCGAGCGGAGCGGGGCAGGGCGGGTTGGGGCGGG
>NW_026267165.1:551898-555552 GCF_000697945.3 Frankliniella occidentalis
CCCACCCCCGACCGACCCAGTCGCCGCAGCCGCCCTGGACCACGAGGAATGTGCACAATTCCGTGCTGCGGCAGGGGCGTTCCCAGCCCCCCCCGCGCCCACGTAGTGCCCACCACCAGCTCGCTCATCACGGCTGCAACGGCTGAAAACTCTTTCTCCTCAACGACCCGCGACCCCTGATCGTCTATTGCTCTTGCCACTACTGCACTGCAGAGAGGACCGCGATGATATGGGAGAGCCGAGTCGTCGCCGGAGCGACATAATATGCAGCGGCGATGCTAAAATGCAACGTGCAAACGCCTCATTCTCGTATCTAGCGGTCGCGTACAAGGCGGTACGTTCGCGGTTCTTCTGGCCAGCCGGAGCCGGCCAGCGCAGTGCGCGGCACTCGTGTCTCCGGGTTGGCGCGCGGTTCTCTCTCCTCCTCCTCCTCTCTGTTGCCCGAGTCGCTGCGGCAGACCCCGTCGGCCACAGCACCCAGCCAATTAAGGGGTGCAGCTCCGGTCTGGACAGACAGACCGCCGTCACTTGTGCCGTTGCGCTGCGGCGCGTCATGATGGGGGAAGAGGTGGTGGTGGTGGTGGTGGGTGTCGTGCCGGGGTGGGTGAGAGGGGGGGGGGGGGGCACTTGCGAGTCCTAGACTACAGCAATCAACGACGATTTCATTGATTAGCCTGCACAGTGCCGTATCTTTTATATTGCTGCTCACTGCATTCTCTATGTACCGGTTGATTCGGAGAAGACGCGGGTTCAGGTGGGTTTGCCTACTCCCGCTCTGCCCTCTTGGGTAGCTAAACCCGCCCGCCGTCTTCTCTGCTGAATCAATAGGTACGTTTGTTGTAACAGAGGAAAACATACTGGTTACAATGTTCCGCATACATATGTGCCAACTCTCGCACAGAGCCATAATGCGTGGGGGTACAGTATGACCAGGAGGGAGCGCGGCTTAAACCACCCACCCTGTACATTAATGACAATGTACTGTTTAGTAAACCACTGCATGACAGCAAATTTTCGTGCTTGTTTGTGTGTGTGTGCGAAATTGGTCGCGCCCACACGGAGGTAGGTGAGTATGTGTGGGCCGGAATGCCTCGTTTAACGACCGGTCGGCGCGGGAAGTGTTGCCAACTTACGAATCCTATTACCGCCCCGCGCAGCTTCCCGCCGCCCCGTGCGGCCCGGCCCTCCACGGTGCCGACCGCTAAATATTCTCCGCGTTGGCAGCCCTGAGCGGCCCCGACAACGAAATAACACGCTTTCCGTTTTAGCGTTGCGGCCGGGGAGATGGCCGCTGGCCGCCCCACGGAAGGGGGCAGGCAGGCCAGGGCGGCAGGCCGCGCGCGCTGCAGCAGCTCTCTCACGGGCGAGCAGCAGCGACGCACGTCAGTTGTGCAGCGGGTTAGTGCGCCTGTCGGTCACGGGGGGAGGGAGCATGAGAGAGTTGGGTAAAGGGGAGAGAAGGATAGGGAGGCTAGAGGGTAGCAAATCGTGCGAGCTGGCTGGCTACTGCTATGCTGCAGCAGCGCCGCCGAGCGCCGCCGAGTGTCCCGTCCCTGGTCTGTCCCTGCCCTGGCCTGCTCCCCCCCATATAACTCCGTGCCGGGCCGGTGCGGGCCGCCCCCGCCAGCGGCCGCTCCTCGCCGAGGTACCTGGCCGTGTCCCTCGGGGGCCTAACTAATGAGTGGCCCCGGGCGCGCGGCGCGTACCGGCCGGGACCACCGGGACTACACTCGCACAAGGGACGCCGCTACGCCTCTCGGCCTCTCGTCGACCTCTTCGTCCCCCTCATTCTCCTCATCCTCCTCGTGCTCCTTGCCCTCCTCTTCCTTCTCATCCTCCCCCTCCTTTCTCCTCCTCTCCCATTCTCCTCCTCTCCCTTTCTCCTCCTCTCCCTTTCTCCTCCTCTCCCTTTCTCCTCCTCTCCCTTTCTCCTCCTCTCCCTTTCTCCTCCCTCATCTTTCCTCATCCTCTTTCTTCCTCTTCCTCTTCCTTCCTCTTCCTCTTCCTTCCTCCTCCTCTCTCATCCTCATCCTCTTCCTCCCCTCTCCTCCTCCCTGCTCCTCCTTCCTGCTCCTCCTTCCTGCTCCTCCTTCCTGCTCCTCATTCCTCCTGCTCCTTCTCTGCCCTTCTCCCTCTGCTTTTATCTCTGGTCGTCCCTCTTGTCCTTGTCCTCCTCTCCCGTTCCTCATCGTCGTCCTCCCTGTGCTCCTCATACCTTGCCTCTCCCCTTCCTCCCCTCCCTCCCCAATTCCTTTCGGAAGAGTTTTGCTGCCCACGCGCGTGGGCCATTCCAGACGCGGGTCTAACACCGCACAGAGCTTCGCGAAATGTAAGGAAGCTTGGGCTCTTTTGGTGAGGTTTCCCTCTGCCGACGCGAAGCCCTTCCTGGGCGGGGGCCGTGGCCGTGGCCGCTGTCGCCTAACCATTCCCGTCGTGTTCGTGCCCACCTTCGCGGTGCGTGGGATTATTTTTGGGCCGCGCTCGCCGCGTACCTTACCTTGGCTGCGGTGCGTTTGTTATTGCGAAACTAAGCGATCGTTCTTTACTTATTGATACCCCCCGCTCTCTACGCCGCCGCTCAAAGCCCCCCGCCGGCCCCTCGCCGGCCCCTCGCCATATAGCCGCCCGCCCCGGTTCCCTTTGGAAGAGGTGGGAGGGGGGCATGAGTTTGGAGCCCACTAACCACATCGAGGCGCAACTTGAGCGTCGGAGCCGAGCGGCGGGCGGCGGCGGCCAACTCCATGGGGGTGTTCGCCGCCGCGGGGCAGCAGCTCAAGCGCTGGCGCAGCCTCAGCCCTCCTCTCAGGTGCCCGCCGCTGGCGCCCGCACGGCCTGTGCACGGCCTGCGCACGGTGCGTGCCGCGCATACGTAGACCAAGTGTCCACGCGCTTTAATGTCAATATATTGACTCCTATTGGACCAAGAAGAGGAAACTTTTGGGCGTCTCATGCGGCCATCAGCGTTCTCTCTGGTCTTGCACGTAAAACAATAAAATGATAAGCTATTTGGCTGATCTAATAGGTATATGAGGGATATCTTTTTATTTAGCTGTAGCCAAAACTTAGCTACTTGGCTAATTTTTTCCGATACACCTACAGTTAAGCTGCCATTTTGCAACCATTTTTATATTTTGGCTTATTTTTAGCTACATAGCTAAATAAATAGTTTTCCCCCTTTTAGATAATGTTTAGCATTTTCTCGTATGTGTATTTATTTCCTGGAGTCGACACGGGGCCCGTTTCGTAACGAACAAAGCTTTTTCGACGCACTAGAGGCCGCTTAGGTGGGAACGCCCAGCCAGGCATGCCCGGCCCGCGCCCATCTCTCAGGTTTGCCAGTTGCCAACGCAGCGGAGTGAAAGTCCGACGCCGCGCGACTCTGTTTTCTCTGGCGGCGCTCTCCGGCGGGGATGTTTCTGGCGCTGGCGGCCGGCCAGTCGGTGGTGGATGGGGAGGATCTCGGCCACGACGAGGAAGTGTTTGGTCGTGACCTTGTGCCAGGCCGGGGGCCGCCGGCACCGCGCGCGCACACCCAACTCTATTTCGGGGGCGTAGAAAAACGAATTTGGGGCCGTCTCGGCGTGTGGGACGACGCGCGAGTGCAGCGCTCGCTGCCCGCCCGGGGCCGACCCCGTCGCCCGAGGACCCCGTCCG
>NW_026267165.1:556657-558365 GCF_000697945.3 Frankliniella occidentalis
GCAGAGGTGCTAGGATGAGCCCCCGGAGCCCCCTCCACTCAAAGGAACAGAGCAGATCGGGATGGTTAGCTGGGGCAGAGAGAGGGGAGCGATACAGATACAGAGTTCGCGGAAGGGCAGAGTGTGTAGTTGAAGGGGAGCAGGCTTGCGGGAAGGGGCGATGATGCGGCTGCCGTACAAATAATCAGCACAGCATAGCGCTCTGCTTTGCGGGTGTTTCGCAGTTTCGTGGGGGAAAACAAAAACAAGTTATGAGTGTGTAGCTCGCGGCGCGGCCCGATTTCCTCTTACGTCTGTGCGTGTACGTTCCAGGTTACGCACGAGCAGTGTATGACGTCCGTAAGCACTTTGCAATTGGCCCCCAACAAAATAGTGGATTATTACTTTTAATACTTTCATCAAAAAAGGTTGCGATGACTCTCATATGTGCCGCTTTGATTTATCGATTTTCTGGACATGATAACTTTCCCTCCAAACTTAACTCATTAGTTTTGTGATAATTTTTTCTTATGCATTTTCTTGCTTTTTCTTCTGCAATAGATGTCCCGAAAAGCGATAAATCAAAGGAATCCGAAAACACGAGTTATGACAGAAATTTTTAATTAACCACAAATCTAGATTCACTGCAAGAATAATATAACTCCATATTCTCTTTCCTGTTGGGATAAACATGCTATATTTCCTGTGGTTGTCACTGCCTTTTTTGTGTGTGAATGACATGATTGTCACACATGTTTTTAAAAAATGGATGACTGGTTGCGTACCCTTTGGGCACCTTTTGGGTTTGGTTGTCGCTCACTTCTATTATTTGTAAGGTTTAAAGCTAGAGCGCAATTATCGCGAGTGGGGAAAAGGGTGGAAGCGAGGGATCGTGAAAGACGGGGCGAGGGAGAGAATCGGGGGGAGGGGGGGGGGATGGGAAGAAGCGAGAGAGGATGAAGTTTAGACACGTCGCTCTGTGGATCAAGTTCCAGCCCGCCAGCCGGCGGCAGCCCCCGTCGTAATGAAAAGACAGCTGCAAAGGCATTAGGCAGAAATCTAGTGCCAACACCCGGCCCATCTGCACACGCGCAGGAGAGGGGCGCTGGCTCGGCTTGCGACTTTCCGGCGATTAGACGATTCACTCCGTCTTGATAACTGCTTGGCGCCAAGTGCTCATCACTCACAAACTACACTATTTTCTCGATGCTCTTAATTTTCTTACTGCGGGTGATTACATATTGCAAAAAAAGTGTCACAGAACAGCGTTTAATGCACTGTAAAATGCTTGCTAAGTGCTAAAATGCTCGTATTACAATGCTTGAAAATTCTTTGCATGCTGCAAAGAAAATGGTTTGCAGTACAAACCCATTCTTTGCAAGCATTTTGCTGTGCATGCCTTTCCAAATGCATATTACAAAATAAGCACTCGCACAATCTAACGTCAGTTTGAAACTGAAATTGAAAACTACCGTTCGAGGAGGCATGACGAAACGTTTTCTCACGAGAGAGTTTATCAAGGAAAGTAACACATTGGTCTTTCAGTTTTTCTACTGTATAGTACCGTATGGGACGAGCGAGAGCCGAGGATCTCGTGGACAAAGCTAAGAGAGGGGACGGTGAGGGTCAAGAAATCCCACCGACTCTCCCCAGGAGCGGTGCTTTGCCCGTGGTCAAGCTTCAGACCGCCGCGCTCCTTAAACACCTCGCGTTTACAGTGGCTGCTGGG
>NW_026267165.1:558720-559176 GCF_000697945.3 Frankliniella occidentalis
TGACAGACAAAGTTGACGGAGTGTCGAATCTCTGGATGCCCGCCCTGCGTGCTGCACTTGCTGAGAGAGAAAGAGAGATAAACTGAGGAAAAGGGCCACCGCACACCCCGCCGCCGAGCTTATCGCCACTTACAGCCCCGCGGGCTGCGATAACTGCCGACCCAAGAAAACACACCAAAAGGGTTGTGGAAACGAGCCAAGATAAATCTCTTTTCTGGAACACATGGCTCGATTAAGTAGTTGTTCGCGCGTGGCGCGGCGTGGCGCTGCGCGGGGATACACTCTATCTGCACCAAAGGGGCTCCCCTCGGCGCGAGAGAACAAAAGAGCAACAACAACACAATACCCGGGGTCTGAAATAACGGGCAACCACCACCCTCACCAGGGGGTAGCCGCGCGTGTGCGGGCCGGCTACTGCTGGGCGGCTACTGGAAATTGGGTCATGCCTGCAAGGTA
>NW_026267165.1:559926-564247 GCF_000697945.3 Frankliniella occidentalis
CTCGCGAAATGAGTCGCAAATAATGGGGTGTCCCTTTCTTCGGGCTTTGGCTGGACCGGATCGTGCAGAGGAGAACAATAGTGTGTGATTGTCCGCAGCGGAAACAGACGCGCGTGGCGTGGCTGGTGGTATCCGCCTCCCGCTATATCACCATAGCCGGCGGTTTGGTCTGTTTTCCCTTTTTGGCTTAGGAAGAGTGTGAATGACTCGGTGGTGCGGCCGTATTAGAACCTGTCGTGGCAATCAACATAGGCCTGTATTTGAAAACGAAGTGTTTTCTCTTGCTCTGAAAGTCGAGCTCAAGGTAAATAATTAAAGTGTGCATCTGGCATGCACATGTAAGTCCTCATAACACTGAGTTGCACACTCTTAGGCATTGATTGGAAATTAGAGCACTGAAAAGTGTTCAACAGGAAGTGCGATCGCTTCAAAGTGTGCAAATACCTTCCTGAAGTGGAACTAAACCAAGTGTTGAAATATCCACTCAAAAACTCAAATGCGTGCAACATATTGACAGTTTCACAGTTAATTTATCAGTGAAATGTACAATGTTTTATCGTAAACGCGGAAAAAAATAAAAATAATAATATTTAAAAAAACGGTCGCTTTAGAGGCCGTTTTTCACCGTATGGTACTTCCGCGTAGTTGTTGTTGTTCACTATCCGCGTGGTGCCGCCGTACGCTGGTGACGGGAACCGCGGCAGCGCGCGTCGCGGCATTACACAGAACCCCTGATGGGACGGCGTTTTCAATTTCCGACTTTTTGATACAGAAACTTCCACCTGCTTTCTCTCGCGATGCGCCTCCTCCGCCGCGGCGCCGCCGGCGGGCTGTCTAATCCTGTTGGTCTTGGCTCGCGGCGCGGTGGCGGCGGGGAGCGGCGCGCGCTGCTGTGGTTCACCGTGTCAGTATGAGAAATTCGGTCCAGGAGAGGCGGTGGATGGGAAAGCGGGGCAGAGAGATTAACCACGGGGCTCGTGTTCGACCCCAGTGACTCGCCCGGCCCCGCTCGCTCGCCCACCAGCTCGAACCATCCCTCTTCGTCGACGCGCCCGTGTCTTTCCCCTCCTCTTCCCCTCCTCCCACCTTCTCCGAAACCTACAAGCGCCGCGCGCGGCAAGAGCAGCCGCCCGAGCTTACTGCCAACTCGGACACGTTCTCAGATTTGTCACCCCCTCCGCGTGACAGACAAAGTTGACGGAGTGTCGAATCTCTGGATGCCCGCCCTGCGTGCTGCACTTGCTGAGAGAGAAAGAGAGATAAACTGAGGAAAAGGGGGCGTGGGAGGCAGGTCACAAAAGGAGGGGGTGGGTGGTTAAGGGTGCCTGTCCAAAACGAGAGTTGAGGGTAGTTGTTGAGTTCCAACCCGGCGGGTCGGCGGGTCGTGTCGGCGTCCGTTAGTATTGACCCTACGCGTGTTTGTGTGTTCGGTAGGCGGGGCGGGGCGGGCGGGGCGCGGTGGGCCCTCAAACACATGAGTAATGCAGCAGCAGACTACGGCCTCCACCCAGGGAAATGTTTAATTCAGGAAACCAAAATTTTACGTCCTTCACGCTGAGGATATTTTTGGTCGTCGCCTCGTAAATCTAGTATCAACCTGGTATTTATTCGGGTTTGTCAATATTCAGTTTTACAGCTTTGCGTGCACCCAAAACTTAATTCTACACACGATATGCGTTTACTTTTACAAGAAAAAAATGGGGTGGGGCTGGGGTCATTTCACACACACACACCAACACACACACACACACGCACGCACGCACGCACGCACACACACACGCACACAAAATTAAAACCGAAAAACACTACTTCCGGTCCTCTGCTTTGCGGCTGTCGCCCCAATCGATGGCCTGCTGCCCTACCTCTGAATGCCGGTCGGACACCCGCGGGACTCCGGAAAGGGGAGAGCGAGAGGTGGGCGCCGAGCCGAGCGGCGCAGAGCGAAGCAGAGCGAAGCAGAGTGCGGCCCGGAAGCGGCGGTGTAATCTTTCTGCCGTCGGTGGCCGTGGAGTGGATGGAGGCGGGTGGGGCCGGGCGTCCGTTTCATCCCAGACGTCCTCACCCCGCCGCCGTGGGTTTTCGCCCGACCCCGAGATGGGAGAAGGGGCGTACGGGGGTGTACAGGGCGCACCAGGGCGCACCAGGGCGAGAGGGAGAGGCTGGCTGGGTCCATTGGTCGGATTACCTCTCGCCCACAGTGCGATTGGAACAGACAGGGGGCTGCGCAGTGTTAAGGACCCCGCCGGGCCCGGCCGGCCACTGGCCGCACACCGTTCCGGACGGCGCTCTGTTTTATGAGTTTCCCAATGTCGTTTTTGTTGCAGACAGCAGACGGAGAAAAAATTGGCCATGGTTAAAATTTTAATCAAGAGTCGATCATATTAGCGTTTATTTCTTTATGGCTTGCTTGCAATTAGGCAGTTAATTATCTTGTTCCCTCCTGGTCCAGCGCTTCTCCTCTCCTTATTGAAAGTTAAAGCTACCTGGCACCTCAACGTTTCTGATGTATGTTTCATGTGGTGAAGATGTTTTAAGGTGTCATCTGGTAGAAAAGCGAGACGATCTGTCGCCTACGGTGTTTCACTAGTGTCTCGTCCCGCGCCGACTTGGCAACGCACCTCCATTCCATACGCGTCACCCCCCTCGCGCTGTTTACGTCGTGTTTTAATAAGCACACAGCCAGGGCTGGGGCTGGGGCTGCTGCTGGACCTGTCAGCGGCAGGCATGCTAGGCAAAGGGAAAGAGAGACAAGGCAGAGAAAGGGGGGAAGACAACGGTAAGTGCAGGCTGCGTACAGCCTTCCAGACGAGCACATAGGCGTCTCAAAATTTCCGATATTCCCTTCACGTTACAGTAATCACACCCGAGGGATTTGGAACTGAGCACTAATTTGTACACTGGGAAACACATTCCGAAATAATCATCACACAATCATTCACAATCTCACACAATCTGCAATAATGGTTGTCTAGACACAATAATGTGTACATTTTTTTCGCCAGTTCCCTCGGTTAGACCATTTTACTAACCGTAATGTTACGTCTGTGTTACAATATTACATTGATGTGAAATGTTACAATATTGTTAGTGATGTTCTCTCCTCCGCGGCCGAAAGTCTCTCTCATTACGCAAGCGCTCCGCAAGCCCGGTCCCCGCTGCTCACCCCTCCACGTGGCACACGGTGGTGCGTACAGCATCCGAAGACTCAGATACGACACTGGTAACACAAGTGTGCAATATTTGCACACCAAACGTGTGCAAGTTGTGATTTAGTACATTACATGGTGTTTAACTCAAGTTGCACATTTGCGTGGTGTGCAAATTTTTGACGTTTTGTAAACGTTTAAATTCTGCACACTTGGATGCACACAGTTCTATGCTGTCAATAGGGAACCATACGGTGTGCAGCTGCCATACGTTTCGGAAGTGTCGAAAGTCTAACCACCAATTGACGTATAACATAGTTAGACACCACAAAGTGTGAAGAAAATGCACACTTGAACTTAAACGGCAATTGACTTGCAAAATTAAACACTTGTTTTACCAATGTATACGCCTGCTCCGTCGACTCGAATGCGTACATTGTCTACATGGCACGTCTACACCAGAGAAAATAGAAATGCTGTCATGTTATTTGTGTACATTGCTAGGTGCACCGCAGCGTAACGGTGTTTCGTGATGTACCGCGAAGCCTGTAACGCGAGACGAGTCTGGTCTTGTGTGCGCACTGAGAAAAATGTTCTATCATTACAGCCAGAACGTCTGTAAGTTAAATTGCGTTTTGGGTTACCTCATGTACTATAACCATAAGACATTGCGCTGGTTAGCCGATGTGTTAGAGTAATACCATTTCAACTAGAGGTCAGAACGTGTTGTGGCTGTAACTAGTATCACGGTAAAAACGAAGTCTCATTTTTTGAGGGAAAAGGGAAAACTTTGAGGAAGTCAGTAACTTTGATGGATCTTTCTAGAAAAATAAGAACAACCCTTAAAGTAAGTCACAAATTTTTGAGGAAGTCCCTCAAAGTTAGCGTGGCCAACATGATGAGCTCCTGCGCCCACCTTGCTACTTTAGGGCCTTGTAACAACTGATCAAATTGTCAGTTGGTCAAATTTAATGTGTTTCTCTTAGTTTTAGAGCTGCGGAACTCGTCCTGCACACGCAAATCATTTAAAGCATTTCTGACCAGCACTGGAAATGCAAGTGTGTGAATGTCGCTCACCTGCAGGTGAGCGACATTCCATTCGTACACTTAGGGGGATAAAGGTGTGAATTTTTCCTAATATATTCACACGTTTACCCCCCTAAGTGTACGAATGG
>NW_026267165.1:564777-566679 GCF_000697945.3 Frankliniella occidentalis
AACCGCAATTTCGCCCCCAACACATCCGGGACTACTGGGCCGGGTCCGGGGGCAGCTTGTGTGACCCCCCCCCCCCCCCCCCCCCCCCCCCCCCCACCGCAACTGCTTCTACGCAAACAATGTTTAAAATCAAGCAATTTAGATTTGTCTTCACTTTGATTAATATCCTTAGCGGGAATAACGGATTTCAATCATCACTTGCACCGAGGGGTGTGGAACTGGTCAAAAAAGTGTACACATGATTGTGTCGAGACAATTATTGTTTCAGATTGTGTGTGATTGTTTATGATTGTGTCGATGATTGTCTCTTATTGTTTCAGATTGTTGGGTCAATATTGGGACATAATTTTAAAAATTATGTCATGATTGTGTGTGATTGTTTTAGATTGTGTGAATTGTGTGTGATTGTTTCAGATTATGTATGATTGTGTGTGATTGTTTCTGATTGTTTCAGATGGTTGAATAAATATTGTGATATATTTTGCAACATTGTGTCAGATTATGACCTGATTGTGTGTGATTGCTTCGTGATTGTGTATGATTGTTTCGTGATTGTGTGTGATTGTTTCGTGATTGTGTGTGATTGTTTCGGATTGTGTGTGATTGTTTCGGATTGTGTGTGATTGTTTCGGATTGTTTCGGATTGTGTGTGATTGTGTGTGATTGTTTCATGATTGTTTCTGATTGTTTTTCCCGATGTACACATATTGTGTCCAGTTCCACACCCCTCGACTTGCACCGAAATATGGAATTTATTTTTATAATCATCGATTGATGCAAAGCAATAAAGTAGGAAGCGGCGGGCGTGGTGGACGATCCCGAATCGCGACTTGAGTCCGGAGCGGGTCGACGGTGCACGGGGCTGAACTGTCAAATTCGTTTAAGTTATGTATATGCCGGGGTGAAACGAAAAAGAGTACCACGACGGTCTAGACGCCCCAGACGAGACAGAGACAGCACTTAAGACATCAATTGATTTTCGAACAGGGCGAGCAAAATAGGAAAAAAAACCTATCTCTGGTGGGACTGCTCACCGCGTGGTGGCCTTAGATGATGGCGGTTACATTCTGCATCAACGCGAGCAAGATGGTCCCCAGCCCCTAAACACTGGCTGCATTTGTTTGCACGTGAACATCTATTATAGCAATTTACGAAAATTTCGGATCCGAAAACCTCATTTTCAAGTTCGAGCGATCACGAACAGTTTGCTGATCGTACGAGTTCGGTCGAACGCGAACATGTCCGTTCGCTCGTTTATCTAACCTTTGAAAGTTAATTGCCATCCATACACTTCTCTTCACCGTTGGTGTACAGGGGGTCTGGACAGTGCTTGCAGAGCTCTGTACCCTCGAGGGGTAGTGCTCGCCACTTCAGTCGCAGTATTGTTGGGCACAAGGCACAAGGTGCTGGACGCCTAAAGGGAGGAGGGGCGGGGAGCTATGGACTATGAAGGGTCTCGTGACAATGACAGCCGTAATCGGACGGCGCTGGGGTGGGCCCGGGCGGCTGAAAGGTGCGCCCAGGATGAAGCTTATGCATGATGGAAAGAGGGTGCCGCCTCAGTAGCGTCATCGCATATTTATCAAGTAGGCCCTCAAAACCACCATCCCCTCCCTCTATCTTCCTCCTCGCTCTCTCCCATCTCTGTCCCGTCTAATGGGGACAGTTGTATCATTTTGTGAGAGGCTGGAGCAGAGGGGACGGTGACTCCTACGCAATTCAGTGCGACCGGAAAACAAAGAATAAGTGAAGGCGGAGCAGGGGGTTGGGGTGGGGGGCGGGCCTCGGTGCGCACCGGCGACCAAGGCGGGCGGCCAGGCGTCCCTGCCGTCCTTTCTCCTTAGGCATTCTCGCCTGTGCTCGGCGCGCCGTCCAAATCCACCACAATCCCCGTGCCCGGCG
>NW_026267165.1:567329-569490 GCF_000697945.3 Frankliniella occidentalis
TGAGTACAGCTGCTCACCAGCCCCGCAGCTCACCATAGTGCGACACAATGGCGCGGCCGCAGCTTGCTTTTTCACCACGGCGCTCTTCAATACGTCGGCCCTAATATCCCCGGGGAGGGCCCCAGTGTGGCTCGGGGGCACTGGGCCGGGTGACAGCCGGCCCCGCCTGTCCCCCAAATCACTCGCTTCAGAAGTGGGGGTGTTGGGGGCGGCCCAGACGCTTCAGGGTCGCACCGTATACCCCCTCCGATACGCCCCTCTTTCTTCCACTAAATACCACGCCCCATCCCATCCTTGAACCACTACCACCACATCCACCACACGGAGGACACGCTATGTCCGGAATTCAACCGCAATTTCGCCCCCAACACATCCGGGACTACTGGGCCGGGTCCGGGGGCAGCTTGTGTGACCCCCCCCCCTCCCCCACCCCCCGGCTCATCTTCCACCTCGCCTTCTCCCCTTTTCTTGTTCGTCTCGAAGGAAGAAAAGAGGAGAGACAACCATATGGCGTCAGCAGCAGAAGCACAGCGGGCGACCGGGGCCGCTGCAAGCGTGGAACACAAAAGTCTTGGGCATTATTGCTGAGGAGGAGCGAGGGGCTTGTTGGGACTTATTGTGCGCCGTGTGCAGCGGTGCAGGTTACGGGCCCAGCCCCTGCCGGTACCGGCTGTATACCGTGTAGTTTGGAGGAACTGAGGACACTGTGAAAAGGAAACAGCGGCCTAATGCCGTCCGGTGAGGAAGCCAGGCCAGGCCTGCTTCAATGGTACCTACTCAGAATGTACTCCCGCAAAGGAACCTATGCATAGGATCGAATGAAGAATTTCAACCGTGGTTTTATTGGGGGAAATCAAACACGCCCGTTGACCTGAGGAACGCGTTCTTGCAGGTGCGACAGTAAAAAGAAGTTCCAACTGTTAGACGCTCCAGCAGCAACCTGAAAGTTACGGTGCCTCTGCTCAAAGTGCACACAAGATCCTTTTCATCTCATTGGAATTCACTCCGTCGGACGAGCCTAGGCAAGGCTGTGCCGCCATGGAAGGCGGAGCCCTGGACGGCGAGCAGTCGCGCAGCCCCCCGCCCCTGCTGGCTCCACCTGGCGACACAAGGCCGCCTCGCTCGCTGAAATCATGATGGAGTGCACACGGCCGTAACGACCAGCCAGCCCTCTCGGCCCGGCGGGGCCCGGCGGGGACGGCCCCACAAACAAGATGAAACAGCCTGGCGCAGCCGAGTGAGCGGCCGGGAAAGAAGAGGAAACGGCAGTGAATTTGCACAGCAGGATGCTTCCCCTCCACGACTCACATGCAAAATAATATTAAAAATAACGACGACCGGGACGGGGGGTAGGGGGTTGTTGTGCGTTGCGCATTGCGGCTACTTGGCCGGACCATAGAGTCCCGGACCTGCCGGGCTCGGCGACAGCGGTAATGGGGATGGATCCCCATTCCAACTTGTGGCCGTGAGCCGGCTGCATGCCGCCGGTGGTGGCGCGGCTCGGCGGCCAGTGCGGCCAAAACTCGGTGTGTGGGGTGGAGTGTGGGGGAGGGGGGGGGAGGTGCAAGCGGGACACCTTGAGCGAGCGGGGTCAGGACTCCGCCTCCTCCTGGCGCCGCACCTCAAGCACGCCGCGCAACTATTCCCATCACATCGGCCCAGAGGGCTCCTACTTGGATGCAGCTTTCCCCTCCGCATCCCCTGCCCTATGTCCTCCGACTAAACCTCCCTGCCCCTCCAGCCTTTAGCTGTCTTGCTGCCAGTAGAAGCTCCGTAAATTTAAGGGTGGGACAAGGATGACCAACCCGCTTTCGCAACGGTGCAAACCGGCTGTTCTATGGTTTGCGACAGTAGGAAATGTAGTTAGTTGGATCATTGTTGCAAATGCCCAGCTATGGAAGAGTCCTGTCGCACTGTTGTTGAACAGTACGGAAGCGGAAGCTCGGAATGGAAGAGTGGGGCAGTCCTACTGATGGCTTGTCCAGAGAAGGGGCGGAGGGGTGAGGGAGTGGTTGTGTAGGCTGCATGCGGGGCGCCAGATAAGAGCCTCCGTGTCCCGCGGCCACCATGGCGACTGGACCAGAGCTGGGAGAGGAGGAAGTGGATGACCCTACCGTCAGGTCACAGCGCACGAGCCCGGGCATGGCCCGCATGTGGCGCG
>NW_026267165.1:569540-570745 GCF_000697945.3 Frankliniella occidentalis
AGGGTTAACGTAAATGCACCGCTCGTGACAGTGTGCGAGTGCGTGAGTGTGCTCAGGCTTCCCTTACCCCCACCCCATCTCAAATTACATTTTTACGAGCGTAGGATAGTAAACTTACCGAAAACGGTATTGCAAGTTAAAGAAAAAAAGGTGTCCGAAATTGTAGCACTTACATAAATTGGCTCATAAAAAATTAACGGTTTGGCTCAGGAACTTTTTTGTAACGTAATTTTGTAGGCGAAGGACCAAAGGTTCATTGATGAAACGGTTGGCCTCCGGGCAGCTCTAGTGTACACGAGCCCCAGACTTCCGGACAGCCTACTTAAAAACGACGTGATTTCCGTCTCGCAAATTTTGCATTTAAAGCTCTGTGGCCGGTACGGGGATGAGGTCAGCGATACCAACGGGATGGATTCTTGATAAGTAGACTCTTCTTGTTCCAATGCCGTTTTTCGATTTTGATTATCTCAAAAACTGGCTGGGATAGGCTAATTTAAATGATTTTACGTATTTTGTCCGAAATTAGGGCCTTGGTCCGAAATTAGGGCTCATGACTGTGCCTCGTACGCGTAGGGTGCGAAGCATGGAGAGAGAAAGAGGGATACGGAAGAAGAGAGAGAGAGAGCTGAGGAGAGGAGAGTGAATTCCAACAGCGAACCGCGTGATGAAGATTGTCGATAAGATAGCGCAGGGGTTTGTGGTGTGTGAATGAGACATAGATGGAGGCGGGCTGCACACTGGCTAAGCGAATGGTCGAGAGAGTGAAGGGCTTCAGGCGCTGCGCTCCACTCCGCTCCGGGTCTGGTTGGGTCGGGCTCGGCGGAGCGCCTGGGAGAAGGGCCGCCCCGCCTCACACGCGTGCATTGGGTTGCCTATCCCTCCTCCGGCAGGCGCTCCGGTGGTGTGGAGGCGGGGCGCGGGCAGTTGGCGTATGTTTCACCCCGCCCTTTTTCGTGACTGGCATGCTGACTTTTTTCCCTGCATTACTTTTGTGTCGTTACTTGTTTTCAAGAGCCGTGTCGTGATGTGATGTCACACGACAATTAAATGTGTCAATCACTCAGAGGTTTTCAAAGCAGTTGGTGACGTACGCCCCGACTGTCCAAGGCGACCAGGCTTACCGTCGCAGCCGGGGACGCCGGCCTGCAAAGTGTAATTCGAGAGGACAAGCGCCACTGGAAATTAAGGCAGGCGGTTGTTTAACT
>NW_026267165.1:570795-576224 GCF_000697945.3 Frankliniella occidentalis
CAGCAGGATGCTTCCCCTCCACGACTCACATGCAAAATAATATTAAAAATAACGACGACCGGGACGGGGGGTAGGGGGTTGTTGTGCGTTGCGCATTGCGGCTACTTGGCCGGACCATAGAGTCCCGGACCTGCCGGGCTCGGCGACAGCGGTAATGGGGATGGATCCCCATTCCAACTTGTGGCCGTGAGCCGGCTGCATGCCGCCGGTGGTGGCGCGGCTCGGCGGCCAGTGCGGCCAAAACTCGGTGTGTGGGGTGGAGTGTGGGGGAGGGGGGGGGAGGTGCAAGCGGGACACCTTGAGCGAGCGGGGTCAGGACTCCGCCTCCTCCTGGCGCCGCACCTCAAGCACGCCGCGCAACTATTCCCATCACCTCGGCCCAGAGGGCTCCTACTTGGATGCAGCTTTCCCCTCCGCATCCCCTGCCCTATGTCCTCCGACTAAACCTCCCTGCCCCTCCAGCCTTTAGCTGTCTTGCTGCCAGTAGAAGCTCCGTAAATTTAAGGGTGGGACAAGGATGACCAACCCGCTTTCGCAACGGTGCAAACCGGCTGTTCTATGGTTTGCGACAGTAGGAAATGTAGTTAGTTGGATCATTGTTGCAAATGCCCAGCTATGGAAGAGTCCTGTCGCACTGTTGTTGAACAGTACGGAAGCGGAAGCTCGGAATGGAAGAGTGGGGCAGTCCTACTGATGGCTTGTCCAGAGAAGGGGCGGAGGGGTGAGGGAGTGGTTGTGTAGGCTGCATGCGGGGCGCCAGATAAGAGCCTCCGTGTCCCGCGGCCACCATGGCGACTGGACCAGAGCTGGGAGAGGAGGAAGTGGATGACCCTACCGTCAGGTCACAGCGCACGAGCCCGGGCATGGCCCGCATGTGGCGCGAATGTCGTGCATATCGTCCTGCGGATATATGGACTTGTAAATGAGTCCATTTCGGCACGCACCGCGGAGCCAAAGACGCACGAGATGAAAGACCTGACTGCTACTTCTCCGCGGCAGAGTTGGGGGAGAGGGTGTTGAAAGCACAGGCTGTAGCGGTCGGAGAAGCAGCGAGTGGGCTACGGCGGGGACAAGACGGCAAGATTTCAGTAAATAAGGGACGGAAAGTCGGCCGGGGTGTACAAGGGGAAACGGTCATAGAGGGCTCTAATCCTTCCGTAAAGAGGATTCCCAAATTCTTTCGGACCAGCGAGCGAGCTCTTTTGCCCTATTTCTTTTTTTGGCTGGTCCTTAGGCCGAATTGTTGTGAGCCACTATGGCTGAGGCCGTTCCCAGAAGCCTCTCCCCTGGGAGGGGCAACTCCTAAGGCTCGCGGAGCCCCCTGCGCTAATGGGACATAGGACCCCAACATACGGCAACACACACTTTGATTATCAATGCACCACTATTTCACCATTACTACCCCCCTTACCTTACCTCACAAATTCTGTGATATTTTTGCAAAGCAATGCTTTGCAGAGCTGAAGAACTGTGAAGTAATTAGATTCTTTTGTATAACTACGTAGCATTTGCTTTGCATTAACAAAGTGATAAGTGATGCTTTGCAGCCCATTTCATTGCTTTGAAATTGAAAAGCATCACTTTGTAATTGCAAAATAAATGCTTCTTAGATAGAAATTATGTAAAAACTTCGCAGTTCTGCAAAGCATTGCTTTGCTGGAATTTAACAGAGCACCCCTCTTCCCAAACACCTCTCTTCCGGCTCACCGTCACGAGGAAAAGGCTCCCCTCCTTCCGCGACGTCCTCGCACCCTATCTGTGGCGTACATAGCATTTGGTCAACACAATATCGAATATGCGTTCGCGGCTTTGCGGTCTGGTGCGCACGATGTGACCGTGACCCCACCCCCTCACTCACCCTCGACCCTACATTACCCTTCCCCCGAAATTTCATACTGGCTCTCTTAGATGATTTTGCAAATAGGAATAGACATATTTTCAAATTCGGTTGTTAAGGTTGAGACTGAGTTCTTGGATCAAGTGCCTTGCAGTTGGTCCGTGACTTTCAAGTGCATGTATCGCTTGATTACTGATATGTACTTAAAAAATCAAGGGTAAAGACCACATGCTTGGTCAAAAACTCAGTTTCTTTTATTGGATGCTGCTCGACCTTAGCATACTTATTCCTCATTTCTTTGTGTATCATCGCGTGTGATTTATTCGTTCCACTTGGAGTAGGACCATCCCTATTGCTGCGCGCGCCGAGCTCAGTGGGCCCTGCTGAGTGCCGGTGCGCCCTGCTGCCCTCGGTATCGGCAGACTGATAACGACCCCCCTCCCCCCTCTCACCCTGTGCCCTCTGCTGCGCCACGCTCTGCCACACTCTACCACGCTCTGTCACGCCCGGTGTGCTGCGCTGCACCACGTCCCCACCCCCACCAACCTTTATTTCAGCCATGTAAATACGGCAGCCTCAGAGAGCGCAGTGCACACGCGGAACCAAGACAAGAGAGGAAGAGAGAGAAAGAGAGAGTAGAGCGACAAATGTATTATTCTACTTGGCCAGTGCAGCTGTCGGCGAGCCCGGTCGGACAAAGCTTTTAGCCTCGAAAAAGTCGAACAGCCGGTGAGGTGGAGGCTCAGGGGCGTTTTTCGCGAAAGAGGTAGAGGGGGAAGGGGATTGGGGAAGTGATTGTGAGTGCGTGTGTGTGTGTGCGCGGGGGCGTATAGTTTCATTCGTATGTGTGGCTCCGTGACATGATAAGGCTGTCACAAAAATGGATCCGATCCCTCGAAAAAAGTAGGGATGAAAAGAGCCAGACAGTGGCGCTGTCAATCTGATGCCAACCAGGAGCATGCGTGATTTTTTTTCTCTTTTGTTTCTTTTGTTACGTATATATGTGTCCGTGTTGGCCACGTGGCAGGATATTTCATTTATCATCTTTCACACCATTCGCCCCTTCGGCCTCTGGCTGGCACCTTCTAGGTTTGAGCTGCCATGTAATCGGCTCTTTCACCTAAGAGGGTAGGTGCAATTATTGTGTAACGCGTTCGCTCTGGACCCTGCAGGGGGGAGGTTGCACCGTGGGCTGCCTACATATACAGGGCTTCTGTAGGGAAATTTTCTATTAACCAGGGCCTCACTAGAGGGGACCGGGGGCGGCCGATGCGCCGCTGCACCACCCTGATGTCACGAGAATATTAAACTGACTGTCGAGTTCGCATCCGGCAGTTAGTCGGGGCGACGGGGGTGGTGTGGTGGGGCGGCGGGGTTGGGACAGGACGAGCCGCTTTGAGGTAGCCCCCTGGCAGCCGCCCAAACGCGTGGGCCGTCAACCCCCTCCCCCTTTTCTCTCTTTCTCTCCTCTCTTCGCCTCCTTCCATCCGCTCTTCATGCTCATGGGAGTGGACACACCTCTCACAGACTAGTTTTGAGCAAGAGCGAGCGCCACGTCAACGATGCGAGGGGGTGCTCACATCAAAAAGTGGGTGTACATGCTGTCCGAAAGTGAAAGTGAGAGTGAAAAAAAGTGAGGCTAAAGTGAAAAAAGTTGAGTGAAAGTGGGCAAAAGTGGGCAGAAAGTGAAGTGAAAGTGGGCAAAAGTGGGCAAAAAGTGAAGTGAAAGTAGGTGAAAAGTGAAGCAAAAGTGGTCAAAAGTGAAAAAAGTGACGCAAAAGTGAAGTGAAAGTGGGCATAAGTGAAAAAAGTGAGGTGAAAGTGACAAAAGTGAACTGAAAGTGAAAAAGTGAAAAGTTGAGGTGTACAACCAATCTGGTAGTGAGCACCCCCTCGCAACGATGTCTGCGTTGTCATTAAACTCGTTTTTCCGCCGAGTTGACTCGCTCTCCGCCCGCCTCCGTCCTGGCCGAGTTCGTTAGGAGCCTCGTGCCTCGTGGGCCTACCTCCTACCTCCCCCCGGCAGACAGGGCGGCTCCGGCGGCCTAGGATGGAAAAACAGACAAGAATCTTCTGAAGTAGCAGCAGCAGTGCTCTTGAAGCTTGGATGAACTCTGGTACCTCGAGCGCTTTGCAGATGTAACGTGCAAAACTTTAGGAATCTTCCTGTCTCGCTTTAATTCCGCGTGCGCTCAAACAAAAACAACCATGGAATGGCATCCGTCTGAAACGGCAGCACTCAAACTGCGTTATAACTGAGGTAATAACGCTAACGCTTGTCGGTTAGTAGATGATGACGCTGCGCCGCTGCGCGTATTTAAGTTTAACTATAAACTGGTTGGCGCCTCTAAACGCCAAAATATTGGCGTCCTCTGATGAATGCCAGATGTTGCCGCTCAAAGACACCATCAAATGCGGAAAAGGCGCCATATTTTGGCGTCCTGAGAAGAACGCCAAATATTAGTGTACTTTAGAGGAGGCCAACGATTTGGCGTTCAAAGACACCGATCAGTTTACAGTGTATATGGAAATAGCATAAATTATTGGGATACTTAACTTTGGAGGCTTCTTGCTTATCGTAGGTATGTCTGCATAAATTTATCTAATGTCTCATTGATGTTGATATCCTCGTGATAAGGTTTTGATATCACACACTGACAATATACGACCTGTGCCATCAATAATTAAATTTGGGATATCAGCTGACTGTGCAGCTGTAAGTTTATAACACACAACTGAAATGCGCTCGGCCAAAGTGATATATCATCGCTATCACACAGTTTCCAGTGTTTGGCGTGCTGAAAGAAAAATGTGACCATCAGAAAACTCAAGCTTCTCTACCTCGAAGTGGTTAATAGACCCATCCCCCCTCTCGCCCGGCTCTGCGACCTCACGGCAGCAGAAGCGTCACGTTCATAATTTGTATGCAGTGCCGATGGCTGCCTCAGATTGTAGAGCAGTATCATCTCGCGGAACTAGTTACGCCACGTTGCACTCTTGTGGCAAGATAGATCCCCATGTTTCCGTAATTTACGGCGCCGTTGGTAGCCTCCCCCCTCCCCCACAACCCACCGGCCTCCCTTGTCTCGTCTCCTTTCTTACCCACTTACCCCCTCTTCTTCTTCTCGTCTTGCTCCCCCTTCATTCCCGCTCTCCACCTCCCCTAAACTCCTGGAAAAAGGATTGTTTCCACGTGCGAATAGAGACATCCCTGGGGACTTGTTATGCTCGTGGTGTGTGCGGGAGTGGGAGTGGGGGGTGGGGGTGTAGGGGGTTGATAGAGAGCTGGGGGCGGTCGGGGCCAAGTCCGAGGACGAAGCGGTGGTGACATTCGGGTACGGGGAGGGGGGGAAACGAAGGAAAGGTGGGTAGGATTTTTCACGTTTTGTTAGCGTTGTTTATAGGTTACGTGAGCTTATGTTGCAGTTGTATCTTCACCTCCCTAGTGTTCAAAGGCGTTGAACGCGAGTGAACAACAACATTTTAACAAAGACGGTTTGTTAATCTTTGCAGACTTCGTGTTTGACGTCCGGGCGCGTTGTGTCACGAATGCTCTATGTCTCTTTCTCCGTCTCTCCCCTAATACCCAAAA
>NW_026267165.1:581639-586870 GCF_000697945.3 Frankliniella occidentalis
TTTAGTACCCTTATTTTTCCAGGGTACGTATCGCCCGACCTTGTCCTTGCACCGGGCCGCCACGCCGCTATGTCCAGCAGGTCTATTATACCGGCCCTCCCCCAGGAGCGAGCTCCATCAGCAATGCAACCTGCGCCCTGCGCCCCGGCCGGGAAGGGGAGGGGGCTGCCATGGCGGGGGCGTCTCCTCCGGGGAACGTTATGAAGGGCACTCGACCGTGTGTGTGTGTGTGTGTGTGTGTGTGTGTGAGCGCGCGCGTCGCTGCCCCCTCCCCTATTTTTTTCTCTCACTTTAACTCCCTCCTTCTCTATCTCCTCTCTCTCACACACACGCTGACACACGCTATGCTAGCGGGAGTGGTCGCTGTGTAAGTATGTGCTGGTGATTGTGTCGGAGTCGTTGTGCATTCAATTTTCATATAACGCCCTAGCTCCAAGCTCTGCCCCACCCGTTATGGGGGGCACAGGCTGGGCCGCACCAACACACGAAGACAAATGATGAGATTCTTCTTACCTTGCTGCTGGTATATACGGGCTCATATGTGGCTGCCTGGTAAATGTTTAACTTCTTCAGTTGACAGAATTCATGAAACTATATATTTTATTTCTCCTCTTGTGCGGTGGGCATGTTTGTCGTATTTGCTTATATGAGCTGGCTATGAGCAACAAAAGAGAAACTTGACACTTACCCCAACTGTCTTGTCATCTCTTTACAATGTTCGCGATGATGATTTTCGGCAGCATCTATATGGCGGCGGCAGCGCAGAGGGGGGGACTTGGAAAGACACAAGGCGAAACAAGGCCAAAGAAATAAGCTCCTTGAAAGCCGCGCGGCGCGCGCCGCCCCCGCGAGTGTGTTGTATCGGGGAAATAGTCTTTGGGAAGAAAGCGGGAAGGTAGAGTGGCGGCGGGGCCAGGCGGGGCCGGGGCTAGAGTGGCACGGGGGTCGGTGACGGCCTCGCCACGTGACCGAGGCCCCGCTGGCTATTAATCACGGTCTCTGCCTGCTGCTCGCACCGCCCAGGCCTCGCGCTCTGACCTCTGACGGCACACTAGGGGGCCCGCGCCGTATACCAGCTTCAGCTTCATCTGTTTCTGATGACTTCACTATACTACTCGCCTTGCCCTAATGCCTGTAGGCCACCGCGGCATTCCTCTAATCACCTTTGCCAATCATCCGTTTAGTGGGACAAGTAGTGGTCGGCGATGGTGGTCGACGTAATTGTGGTTCACAAAACTCCCACCGCGGGACGATCATTTTCACAGTGTAGCTGCCACACACGGCGTCTCATATTGCCTTCGGCGGAATTGTGCCTCAACGTTGATGGACTATCCCCGACTTTCAGCCTCACTGCCATCCTTGCCAGCAGGACCACCACCGCGAGACGTTTTCGACCGCCGCCGACTGCTGCGCGGTACCCGTCTGCGGGTTTTCTCCGACGTTTTCTCTTTTCGGCCGAGCCAGGGTCGGGTCGGGCGGGACACCACTGCCCGCTCGGCCGGACTCGCCCTCCTTCGTTCTCCTCCCCTGCTTCTATTTCCTCCCCGGGTCCCCCCTCCCCTTCCTCCCTCTCCCTCTCTCCGCCATCCCTTCTCCCCTACAGGCCCCGGTGCAGACCACCCGCTCCGGCTAATCGTTGCAAGTCACGAAAAGAGGACTGCCACCTTGGCATATATATATACGCCATTCCAAAATTTTGTCATTCCATTTAGTGGGGCAAGTAGTAGGCGGGGGTGGTGGTGTGGTGGTGGGGTCAGTACGATGGTGACCCGCTTGACCCGCGTGAGAAAAACATATCCCTCGAAACGCTCTGGGCTGAGTTATACAATTTGCTCGTTCGGCTGTATACCGTAATGGAGGAAACGTACTTCCATACATGCTCCAGTTTCTACTTAGACAAACGGCAGTGAAACTGTCAAAGAAGTTCGTTCTGTCTTTTCGTAAAATGTGAAGTTTGACAAGAAGAAACGACAGCACGTCGCAGCGCGTATGACCCACCCTGTATTCTCGTGTGCACTTTTCTGCCGTGTTCAGCATGAAGGCGACGTTGGGTTCGGTCGGTGATGTCTAACCCCGCCCCTTTTCTGTTGCAGGTACGGCGCGGGGACGCGCTGCGCGGGAGGGGGAGCGGGAGGGTTTGGCGTTGGCAGATCGCGACTCGCGGGCCCGGCGGGCCGCATCGGGCGGCGGGGGCCCGGGGCCCGCCCTCGAGGCCCCCCTGGTGGACACGGGGGAGCTGCTCTCGCCGAGCAGCTCGTCGTCCTGGTCCGAGGGGGACGACGCGGCCGCCGGCGCCGCCGCCGGGCCGTCGCACCGGGAGGACGATGACGACGACGACGACGAGGAGGAGGAGGGGGAGGGGGAGGAGGCGGAGGATGTCGCCGACGAGGACGAAATGGTGACGCTGCCGCGCTACGGCGGCGGCGGCGGCGTGACCCCGGCGACGGCCGCTGTGGCCGCGCTGGGGTGTCGGCGGCGCCGGTCGTGTTTCGAGCTGCGCGGCGACCCGCACCGCGCCGTGCAGCGCCGCCGCTTCGGCTCGCTGGGCGGCGAGCGGCCGTCGGCGGCGTCCTCGCTGCCCGCCGTGTCCAACTCGGGCTCGTGCTCCACGGGCTCGGGCACGCTCGAGCGCCACCGCCGGCCCTCGTACCCCTGCGCGCCCTACACGCACCGCCGCCACTACGCCATCAGACGGCGCCACGGATACAGGTACGTGTCGGAGAAGGACGACGGAGGCTGTGGAGATAAAGACGAGGAGCCCTGGAGGCTGGGCGCTCGCTGGACGCGCTTGCCGGCCCGGGTACTCTGACCATGCGAACACCACTTTATATCTAATTCAGACCACTCGCCCCCCGCGCCCCCGTCGAGGGGCGGCGCACTGGCCCACAGGTGAGCGGCAGGTGGAAGGGGAGAGGGAGTGGGAGAGGGGCAGTGAAATTGCCTTAATTCTGTTGGCGGCGCGGTCCTGGCCGGGGTGGTGGGTCTCGCCGAGCACGCCCGCCCAACAATGGGTGCGTTGGGTGTGTGTCTGAGAGACAGAAGGTGTGTGTGCGCACCGCGCGCGGTAAGGGGCCCCCTGCTTCTGCTGGGCCGACAGGCCGGGGTCCGGTCCCGCCCCGCTGCGCCCCGCTCACTCACTAGCGGCAGCGGGGTTCGATAAGAGAAAGAGAGAGCGAGAGGGAAAAACGGGGGTCGGGGGTCCTTTAAGAAGTAGTGGTCCCCCCACGCTCGCCCACGAAATGGGGGTCAGTCTGACAACACAGAGTCGGTGTGGTTCGATTCCAGCCCGATTCCTCCCTCCTCACCCTTCCTCTTCCCGCTTTCCCCTGCAGCCCCCCCTTTTTCCTCTCCCCGGAGACCACTACTTTTGTACTTAGGGAAGCCTTTCCCGTCGCTCCCGAGCCAACGCGGTCCCGGCTAATTGAATACCAAACACGGCTCACCTCGCGGTCTCCCGCGGCTCCAACCCCTTCCCAACCCGTCCACTTTCTCCTCGTCTCTATTCCTCGCCCCGAACGTCAGCAAGAGTCCCACTGAGCGTCGCGCAATACTAACAGCCCTGATAGGGCGCCACCACAATGATTTCCCCCCTCGTATTGTTCCTCCCAGAGAGAGACCTTCCTCATGAACCCCACCACCCACCCCATCCTCACTGTTGGGGCAAGACATGGAAGGATTAAGATCACTCCGGAAAAATAAACACACGCATAATGCCGAGGGTCCCCTGTACTTCCAAAATAAGTGTACAACGAGTTGGATCAATTTTTTGCGAGTTTTGCGCAAATTTACTAGAATTTATCGCGAGTTTTCGAAAACTTTCGCGAGTAAACACGAGTTTTTGCGAGTTTTCGCGAGTTTGACGCAAATTCGACGCAAATTCGACGCGAGTTGTTCGTGTGGGCTAGTGTACGGCGAGTTGGCTATTGGAGGACCCCTCGCATAATGCGTTATGGGGTTCTTCTTTCTTTTCGGACCCTCTTGTCCGTTAAGGCACCCTAATGTGGCTATTACGTTGATATTAGGCGTTAATTTTGTCATCATATCAGAGGTCGCGTCAATGACTTTGTTTTTACGCCGCCGCCCGCGTCCCCGCTGCAGTCGAGGTCGAGGCCCGCAGACAGACGGCTCCGCACCACCCAGCGGCGGCCCCGGCCGCTCCTCACCGGGCCTCGCCACTCTATTTGCAAGGCACTCGCTCGGGCCGGACGAGGCTGGCGGGAGGAGAGGGAGAAAAAGAGGTCCAGCCGGTTGTCATCGCTTGGCTGGAGCCCCGCGCTGGAGCGGCTGGAGCCGCGGCGGGGGCGGCCCGGTCCCTTTTACCTAGAGCACAAGCAGCTTGGTTACGCGGCGGGGGCGTGTGGCGCTGGAGGAGGGAGGCACCATGGGGGAGCACCCGGAGAATTATTGTATCTTTGAAACAACCAAAGGCTGTGTGAAAACAAATAGGGAAACCTTTTCTTTGATGTAGAGTTAAAGAAATCGTTTTGAATCAAAACAGTCTGTTTTTTAATTAAAGAAACCTTTGAATGTTTTTTTGCATCAAAGAAAATTGCGGAACAAAAAAAGTCTTCATTTCAAGATCAGTTCTCTGAATACAGCAAACAAACGTTTCTTTCCATCCAAGTAAATTCCTTCAAATCAAACTTTGTCCCAAAAGAAACTGTTTTTCAAATGATGGAAGCCTGATTTAAACCAAACTTCCTTAAAACTTAAACAAAAACTTTGTGTCAATTCGAAGAAACGATTCTCTGAGTAAATGATTTTTTCCTTTTTTTCGCCGGCCAGCGGCGGCGGCCTTGCACTACACTTCACGCCGCAATCTTATGTCGTCGTCTTTTCGCCGGCATCGCGGCCGTGGATGGACAGCGTCGTGTACTCCTGGCGATGAGGGTATGGTCGTGGCGATGCCGTCTAGTCCAGGGTTTTATGTGGTGGTACTTGCACTTGGTGTTTTGGGGGACGCTTTCAGAAAGGGTTTATTTTTGTTTTGTCAACACAATACTTGCCTCACTGTGCGAGAGCGTGTGGGGGACCGAGCATATTGTTTTTGAAGCTTTGCTATGTTTCTATGTTTTGCACAGCTGCTGATGTAACTGAATCATTCAGAGTCAAGAACTGTACGTGTGGGGGATTTCCATCAAATTTCGGCAAACTGCAGCGCATTGAGCCCCGCACGTCAGCCCACTCTGACCCAACAACACCCCCGCACGCCCGCCCGCAGCCCTGAATGC
>NW_026267165.1:586920-588351 GCF_000697945.3 Frankliniella occidentalis
GTGCGCGGCGGCGGCGGCGTCCCGGCGAATCGGGTAACGGAGGAAAACCTCTCCGCCGTCCTTCCCCCGCCCCCTTATCCCCCTTCCTGCAACGCGCTCCGCGGCGCGCCCTGCTTCACCCCCTTCCCACACCGCACCACGCCACGCCCACGGCGGGGGTCTCGGGTTTTAGAATAAGGCGATTGCAGCCGATCTTGAATGGCCGTCATTACTGTTTGGACGCAAGACGACGTGACTCCCACGACCGGAACAGAAACGAGCTGTGCTGTACGGCGCTCACGGCCCGCCCCCACCCCACCCTACCCCACCCTGCCCTTACCCCGCCACACCCCACTAGCCCTGGCTGGCCTGCACCGCTACTTGTCTGCGCAGCTTCGCTTGCTTCCACTTCTCCGCATTGGCCGGCCTGCGGGGGTAGCAAAAATAAAATGGGGAAAATAAAGCACCTTTCGAAACGTCCTCGCGTGCCATGTTCGGGTCTCGCGGACAAGCCCGCCCAGCGAGCGGGGCTGGCCCCGGAGGAGAGGGCGAAGGGAAAGAGGGTGGGGTAAACTGGAGTAGATGCAGGCGGTCGGGGTTTGGAGCGGTTAGAGGGAAGGCCATTTATTAGAGTTTGAGAGGACGACACGGCGTCCCTCGCTTCGTGCAGCGCCGGCGGCGGATAGTCGCCGTCCAACACGAACAAGTCGTCCGTCTGCGGCGCACAAGTCTCTTTTGGTTTGCGGAGCCGCACACCACGAGAGGAATCGTCAGAGACCAGCTTGAAACCGACATTATCTGCCTACAATTTTTAGCCCTCTCGCGTCCAATGTTTGTAATTAGGGGGAACCCTTTCCACTCCGCCGCCCTGACCACCTGGACTGTCCTCTGGTTGTCATCCACTCCCCCCAGGCCCGACCCGCGCCCCCTACCCCTCTCTCGCACCCTCCAAGCTCGGCATTCGTATCACGTCCCGATCGGAGAGACCCGCCAGGAATCACAGCCCTATCGTGGCGGGTGACCCTACCGGTGCCACGAATCCGCGAGAGGGACAAGGAGTGAGTGAAAGAGAGAAACGTGCGGAGCGAGGGAGAGAGAGGGAGAGAGAGAGGGGGGGAGAGAAAGAGAGAGAATGTGGGAGCGATGGGGGCCAGTCAGTGAGAGAAAGAGGGACGAGGGAACGGTAGAGGTAGCCAAGCCGCCATGGTATGGTGCAGTCATGAGCCCTAATTTCGGACAAAATTGGCTGTTTTTCGTGTGTTTCGTGGACACTTGATTGAGTATGAAAAATCTGTTGAGATTGGAGGTACTCTGGGTCAGGACCTACCGAATGACCCGTGGTGACATTCGGGAAAGAGGAGGGGGGGAAACGAAGGAAAGGTGGGTAGGATTTTTCACGTTTTGTTAGCGTTGTTTATAGGTTACGTGAGCTTATGTTGCAGTTGTATCTTC
>NW_026267165.1:597021-601372 GCF_000697945.3 Frankliniella occidentalis
TCCAGCCAACGCCCGAAACTCGCTCGTGGTGCTTATCAGAGGGATTGATTTTCATAAAAGTGAGCCGTAAGCCAGTGCGACACATTTTATTCCTTTCCTCTTTTATATCGGTTGTAAAACTTATCGCAAAAACTGTCTCCCATTCTCTCTCGCCCCACCGCCGCGCCCCCGCCTCGCTTCGCTCGGCTTGGTGGCCAGGCCTGGGCCACCCTTCCTGGGAGGGTGACCTTCCCAAGCACTTGCGTTTCTTTTCGCAAGACAGCTTCTTTCCGTAAGGAAGTCCACTTTCGTGCAGGAAGTCCTCTCCTCGGCTCATCAGTAACATTGCCTTCGGTTTTCTCTGGTCACGAATATAACAGGACCTGTAACTTGAATCAAAGATAAAATCGTATTACTTTAATACAATGCCAGACTGCCCTCGGAACGACAGGTCACTGCTATTTACTTGCTCCGACTGCTTGCCCTAGGTGTCGCTCATAGGACCTTAAAAAATGACATCATGTCGCTCGTTCTGTTTTGCTTATTCCTCACGCTTACCGTCAACAAAGACTATATGGATTGCCTTCAGAAAAGAACAACCTCCCCACTACCACCCGCACAAAAATAAATCAATGGTACAAGTTTTTGATTTTTCTTTGTTAGTGTTATCAACCGCTTGAATTCACAAGCACCCTAAAAAGCACCCCTGTTTTTCCGGTGAATGCTTCAGCTCTTTCCCCCTTATAATGCGACACTCGATATGGTACAACCCTCCCCTCCATACCCCCCACACAGTTCTCTCCTCTCTCGCTTCACCAATTCGTTTGTTTTCAGCCACACGATATTTAATTAATCCTTATCGTATGAAACTCGGTATGAAAATAATCGTGGATGTATGTGGGTTACGCGGGTGACCCGCTTGTCAACGTTCACCCCGTTTTCATTCTCTCATACCCAACCCAACCATCACGATCTACCCCCCCCCCTTTTCTGCGCGCGCGTGCCCTTCGCTTGATCAGCCCCAGCTCCTAACATGGAAGTTTTATTCACTTTCTTTTTCAGTCCCAGGTAGCAGTGTGTTATTGCGGCTCGTAATCTTGATCGGCGTGTAGGCGTCTTGCGTGTGACCCCGGGTGCGCTGTATATAACGCTGGCTCAACCCACCCTGCTCTAAAATTCTCCCGCCAAATTGCATGTACAGTTGACGTACTCGGGCATAGTCTTCTTGAAGAGACTGCAAAACCACAAGTATGCTTGAGAAGTGACGCTATTGGCGTTTATGGGCAGTTAAAGAAAGTGCATGGCTTTCTATCTAGCCGTACTTCCGCACCCAGAAAATCGTTTCCTTGAAACAAGGCGAAATTGCCTTAAGTTAAAGAAATTAGCGTCGAATTAAGGAAATTTTCCTTATAAAAATATAACGAAATGTTTTTTTTGGCTTAAGGAAAAAATTGCCTAAATTCAAGGAAAATTCTTTATTTTAAGGGCAATTTTACTTTGGAACAATGGAATTTCTTTCATACAAGGAAAAAAATTCCTTATGTTTTTTCAAAGAAACACTTTTCTGGGTGCGTGCTTATAAGAACGACGCTCGTCTTATCGTTACGATGCGCAATACCGTGGAAAAATGTTTCACTGAGTTTAAAGCGTGGTAAATAAAAAGAAGGCGAAAGGGCTGTCCTAGTCCGGCTCAGGCTCCGCCTCGATACCCCACGGCGCGTCCATGCCCCGGACCGCCGCAGCGCCGAGTATCGGCGGCGCAGGCTGGGCGCGCGGAGTATCGCCGGGCGGCCCGCGGGCTCGGTTACGCCCTCTGGAGGAGGCGTGGCAGCTCTCCTGTGGGTGGAGCGAGGTTTCATCTTCTTGCGACGATACGGTGGGATCACCACCACAGAGTTTGACAGCCGAGGTGAGCGGCGGGTAGCACCGCGATGCGCAGACAAGGGCGTCCGTCCAGAGGGGTCGAGACTCGTAAACGTATCGCGGCCCTCCAGTAGTTGTGCATAGCCCAACAAACCAAAAAGATGACGTTTGATCACCCACTGAATGCCATCACGTAATCTTTTGTTTTCTTACTGCCATAATAATCATGACTGTTGCGACTACATTTCGTGATTTCACCCCGCTTATCCCTATTCATCATGGTTCTCTTCGGTCCGCCTCGCTGCGCCCTATACGACCAAAAGTGTCGATTTGAATTCATAGGGGCAGTTTCATCAACATCACAGATTCCAGGACACATGCTGTGTGTGTGCCACGTTCGGGCCCAGAGCCACTTAGTAAGCACCGCTGTAAAACCGATAAAAACTAATGTGAGCGAGAGAGAAATTTCAGGCGCAGACGAGATTGGAGCTAGTAGGGTTTGGGCGAACCGAACCTGTGCGTGTGATGCGGCGTCCTCCTAGGCCACTCGCTCGGTCGACCGGCCCGAGAGGGGACGGGTCAAGCATTGGAACCAGGGATGCTGACGCAAATCCGGGGGACAGCAGTGCAGTGGGGTCAATTAGAAACACTCTCTCTCTCTCTCTCTCTCTCTCGCTCTCTCTCTCTCTCTCTCTCTCGCTCTCTCTCTCTCTTTCTTCCTCTCTCTCTCTCTCTCTGAAGCCCTTCAAGCCCGCCGGGAAGACCGCGCGCACAGGTGCTTCTCACACTGTAATTCAAACACTGTAACGTTACATTCAGTCAAAATGTGAATTCTGTCTCTGTCACGTAGCTTAAAATGTCACGTCCCATTCGTTAGTTCAACGATTGAGTTGTGCATTGTGTCCATCAGGGGCCCCAAGATTGATTCATGTTTTCCTTTTCTCTCCTTGAAAGAGAAAAGAAATTCGTAACCTATGGTTTTCACGTAGCATTCTTGTGAAAATGAAATCTGGGGGAATATGAAAGGGATTGACGTTGAGGTGCTTATGGCGCGTGCTTGCTGGGCAAAGTCGTGGCGGAGCGTAGTGGGACGACGTGGCACGTGTGAGGTTTTAGCAGACAGCCTGGCTCTGCTAGACAACCACGTGACAACAGGGCTGATCTGCAGGCTGGAGACGGGGAAAATGGAAAAGGTGGTTCGGTGGAGAGGGGGGGGGAGCGTGCTGGTCGCACGAGCCCTGTCCGGTCCTGGCCGCCTGTCCCGCCTTGCCCTTGTCCGAGCCGACATTGTGACGCTGGTCCAGGAGTGGCATGGCGTGGCGTGGCGGAGCGCGGCGGCCAGGACCGGACAGGTCTGACTGCTTTCTCTGATCCGATGATGTGTGTGTAGTAGTGTGTAGGCCCGACTGCCGGCCGCCCCGCCGCGCCCCGCCCCGCCCCGCAGCATCTCGGCCCTATATCGGCTCGGCCGGCCGGCCAGGCTGGGTTGGGTTGATCCCACGGTGTGGCCACGCCGTCGCTCCGCGCCCTGCCACGCCCCGCAGCGGCTGCTGGGTGGGGCAGTGGGGCCACCGCCCCCCCCCCGTGGGGGAGGGCCCTAAATATGTGTGACAGAGAGAGGATGAGACAGTCCCTTTTTCCGGGTTTCCATCGCTATCTGTCCTAGCCAGAGGGACGGTGGGGCATGCATCGTCTCTGCCGGGCTGCGCCGTGCTGGTCGTCGCGGCAGCGCGTTGGAAAGTGGCCTATTTCACCGACGAGTCGACATCGGATGTCAAGTAGATCCATATTGTCGTGCTCATCAGCCCAGCTCCCCCTTCTCACCGTCTCCCATATATAGCACCATTTGGCTCGTGTGCGTAATTTAAACAAATTTGCTCGCGTAGTACAAAGAATTTTTATTGCATCACAAATGTAACCACATTATGTAAGTCCTAAGCGGTTACCGGAGACGGGTGTGCAGCTCCTGATTTAACGGGGGTCAGGCAAGAGGCGATCTGCGATTAGAATTCCTCCTTTACATCGTGAAGACTGTTTTTAAGCGAGGGGGTACATACTTCAAATATTCGCGTTACACAGCGAATTCACTACTTAAAATATATTAATTGATTATTCAGGGAAAATATTCATTACTCAGGTATATTTACAGTTCACGAAATTTTAGAACTCGATCCTGGCCGTCTAAGCTATAGCCGACACATTAAACTGTAGTGATGTTAGTTTTTTTTTTCTTTTTGTTAGTTTTTCAGGCTTAAATGGTGAAAAACCCTTTCTTTGTTTCATCACCGGGTGAGAAAAAACAGGAGCGAATAAAAAGCAAGCAGATCGCGTCTAAAACACCTGTCCCTCCTCGTGAAAGTGCGCCGCCCAGGAGGCAGCAGATCTGACGGGGCGGGGCGGAGCGAGATGAGGCGGGGAGGGGTGGGGTGAGCTGACCGACCAGGCAGACTCGGCGCTCGGATCAGATTGCGTTCAGTTACGTCCGGTTATATCAGCAGAGTGTGCTCTG
>NW_026267165.1:602892-609127 GCF_000697945.3 Frankliniella occidentalis
ACCCCTTTCACCTGTATCGTCCTCCTCACCCCCCGACATACCTCTACAGATGGCTCCTACAGGGGAGGGGGGAGGCGTGAGGGCTCAGTTCAGCCCACTGACCTACTGAGGTCAGCGGGGCTCGGCCGGCGGGGCGTGGCGGAGCGTGGCGAGCCTCCGTTGGGGCCTCACGTCAGTTGGGCCCCCCTCCCCCCCCCTTTTTTTCTCCTCGACCCATCCTGGCCGGTCCGCCGGACACCAGACAGCGCCCCAAGCGGCCACGACGACGCCCCCTCTACCGCACCCGGGCCGGCTCGCCGCGGCCCGCGGCTGGCATGCCTGGACCAATTTCCTTTTTCCGCGAATCCCTCCTCAAATCCAATGGCTTTTTCTCCTCCTCCTTTCAAGAGAGACAGCGGCGACATGTCGGAGGGACGCCTCTTGCGCGCCCGGGGCCAAAGGCACGCCCGGCCCGGCCCCACGCGCAGCAGCCGTCACCCTGGCCGTCACCCTACGGCCGTCACCCTACGGCCGTCACCCTACGGCCGTCACCCTACGGCCGTCACCCTACGGCCGTCACCGTCGTCACCGCACCCACCCGCCGGGCAGAGGGCAGTCACCCCGGGGCCAAATGCACGCCCGCGGCCCCGGTGCTGACGGGGAGACGGCCACAGGCTGCAGCCGTCACCCTAGCCAGGCTGAGGCCGTCACGGCAGTCACCCGCACCACGGGGCAGTCACCCCGGGGTCACGTGCCCAACCCCCCCTGTGACTACGCCGCTGGGAATGGCATGGGTGTGTCCGTCTGGCCTACCGTTACGCCACTGTCGGGAGCCCAGACGGGATCAGTCAATGGAGCCGCCTGCGCCGGGCCGTGCCGCGCCCCGCCACTCCCCCGGCTGGGGCCCGGCCCGCCCGGCCCGCCCGGCCCCTGGCCCCCTGGCCAATGAATGAGCCTCGCCGGTAGCGGGCCGGCCGCCTGGGCCTGATGTCTGGACCTGGCGGGCTCAAGTGTTTAGCGGCGCGGTACATGTCGCGAGCCCCCGGGACGTCCCCTATGGAAGACAGAGACTATCACTGACGGCAATGGAGCCAAGTGCGGCGTTTGTCTGAGTTCTCGCACACGCGGCCAGTTCGGAAAGATTCTAGGCCATGTTACAAATGAATTCACGGAGGGATTCGGGCGAAACCTTTATAGTTGGCGACGGCCACGGATCGCTCACCTGTCCAAGTGCAGGAGGCGCGCATCGACACTACCGGATCTGGCCACGTGCCCGCTCACGCGCGGTCGCACCCATGCCACCACTTCTGACCCCCCCCCCCTCTCTCTCTCTCTCTCTCTCTCTCTCTCTCTCTCTCTCTCTCTGTCAGCGCGTCATTGGCAAGTCGTCGTCGTAGTGTCCGGTAGGCCAGGAAGACGTGGTGGGGCGTCGTAGGGAGCCCCGCCTCTCGGGGGCGCTGCTCACACGTATTCTGGGGGAAAGTTCAAATGTGACGCGGGACACATGTGACCGCTATCTAATTGTTTAAAAGAGCGTAAGAAGAAAGTACCAGACCTTAATTTGTTTTTAAGGCCAGAAAAATGTTATGTAGGCTACCATTTCGGTCGGTACTCGTTTAATTTCCGCAAAAGTGTTATTGGTTCAGTTGATGTAGGGTCACTGATGTCAAGGATTGCACCCAGAAGAATGGTTTCTTGTTTCAAGTGCATATGCTTACTCGAGATAGAAATTCAGTCTTGGAACAAGTCAATGTTGTCTTTGGAGTAGGAATTTTCTCTTTATTCGAAAACTGATGCAATAATTAACTTGTTTGAAGAGTGAATTTGATCATGGTTCAGCTTGTACTTGGAACGGGGGAAAATGTCCGTCGAAGAAGAAAGTTTTTATTGGCGTAGAAAACGAACCGATGTCCCCTTTTTTTGCATGTACGGAGATATCTCGCTGCTTTGTCCCGTGCCAGGTCATCCAGGCCATGCGGCTGTTAGCTCCGACGAATATTCGTTGAGCGGTCTGTTGTGTTTGCTCGCATACGCGCACTGTGTGTTCGCTCCACACCCCTGTGTGCAGCCACTTACGCTGCGCACTCAGCGCCAGAGTGAGCCTACAACACACTACACGCGCGCGAATTCCTCGGGTCGTGCCCCTTCTAAATATCTGTCATTTTAACCCTGCCTATTCGTCTATCGAATATGGTACCGGATGTCGCCGACATAGCATGTACATTTTTGTTTCTGCCGTAATTCTAATTTTTCTTGTCAAAAATGCGCACACACTGAGCGTGTTTGAAAAGGTTGCAAGTACTTTGTAAATCTTCCATGCGGCCCAGCAGCAGCTAGTGCACTACTAGAAACATGAACGGCTTAAAAACTTTTTCCTTTCTTCCTTATCGTGTGGCACCCCGCGCCGTGCCGGTGCCATATACATACGCGTGCTGCACGAAGCCTTTAAGGCTGACGCCCCTTTAGGAATGCTATGCATACATCCCCCCTCTCCAGCCCGGCTCCTGCCCGCCTTCCTCGCGCTCTCGTATCAAGATCCTTTGACTTGCTGAATAATTTTGTGACGCTCTGCAATGGCCGAGCGGAATGGCAAAAGTAAAAGGAGGAGGAGAGTAAGAATCGCGCTGCTCGCCGCCTCACGCATCCCATCGCCTTCACTTTGTTGTGTGTTCCGGGAACTCACATTTCACTTTCAGTCGGCGATATCTCACAATATCAATGATGCTTAGTACTCTTTGTGCACGCTCTTAGTATTTCCGAGTAGAGCCCTCTGCGCCAGGGGTGAACTGGCCGGGGAGGGAAGGTTGGATTTCCAATCAGGACCCCGTTTGGCCACTAGCCCTTGCATAAAGACAAATTCACAGCAATTCCCATCCAGATCCCAAATCCCCCAGTCCACCCCTGCTCTGTGCCATTCGTCCAGCCAAAAGGCACCAGTTTTACGATTGAAGCCTGGTTTTGGAGCATGTATTTCAGCAGCTGTACTCTGGATGTCCTATAACGTATTTACCGTGGTATTTACAATCTATAGATACCATGTTAATTTCCTTTTCTATTCTATGAAATGAATCATTGTAACCCATTTATTGCAATCTTCATTTTGCTAATTCACTGATACATCAATTTCCACATCGGTGCACTATGTGCCTCGTCAGCGTTGTCTTTCATGAGGTCAAAGGTTTTCTGTTCCCTCTTTTTTCTACTATTTAACGCCCATGCTGACTACGCCATTATGGATGGACTGGCCGGTGCCGGAAGGGCAGGGGCCCTCGGCTTTTACTTTACCTTATTCTGGGACTAGAACGCGCTCTGATTGCAGGACCAGTTTTTTTTTAGTTTTTCCCTCCCTTTTTATGGTGTTTCTTTTCCTCACTTGCCCTCAACGTCCTAACCAACTGACCTCAGCTGCACTGGCTGCTCTTCGCACTGAACCAGAAACAATGAGTCATTTCCTTCCCGTTTCGTGTGTTTTAGTGCGATTAGAATATTATAACTCGTGTGTTCGCGTGCTCCCACCGCTTAGTCGAAATAGAGCGTGCACCAGCACAGACTGACAGAATTTAACGACCAGCGCAGTGAAAAAGACACCAGCACGTATCAAGCGGAGGAAAGTAAACGGATCTGATTTGCAGAAGGATCAAACGCAGGTACTGCCGAAGCTTTATTTTACTCTCTTCCCTTCCCAGCACAGGGGTATAGCTTCATCTCTTTCTCTTTTCGCATCTCTCTCACACTGCCCTCTTCTCACAATTGGCTGTTTTGCGAATGTCTGTGACAGCAGGATCAGTCTTTTGTACCAACGCAGCTCTGATCAAGCCCTCTGCCCCCCCCCCCCTCGATTCCCTTTCTCCTGTGCTCGCCCTTGTCCAGGTCAGTGAATTTCGCTCTTCGCCTGCGGGTGGGTTGAGGATGGCAAAGGGAAAACAATCGAAAGGGCTCCGTTTTGGCAGATATGCCTCAAGGGAAGGACGCGCCACTTATTCTGGTGACGTGTCCGATGGACAGAACGGGCAGGAACGTCGGTAGAGCCATGTCGGGGAGCATGTCCAGGACCTTGTCCAGGACCATTCCAGCACACAGAGCCAGGGGACATACACGTACGCGGACTGGGGCAGGCTGCAGGCTGGAGGAGAACTGGAGGGGCCACGACGTCTCAGAAGTCCTAATAGTGACTATGGTTGATGTCAAAATGAAGCCGTTCCACGTACCCCAGTGGCACTCATCCAAAATTTGACAGATAAACGAGCAATATGCTGTCAGCTTGTGACGTGCAATGTTCGGCTCCATGGTTCGCCTGGTTCCCACTACCTCGGCATTGTACCTTCGCGTTATTCTGACGGGACCCGGGTCGTATTCGTGTTCGCAGCACTCGCGGGCCGATGACACTCGCGGGCCCGAGAGTTCAAGGAGGAGCAGGAGGAGGGTATTCCACTCTTTTGGATGAGTTTACGACCCAACCCTCAGGAAGCGAGTGAGTGTTTGGAGCCCCCGCTAGCTGGCGCTATAGACGGCGCTGGGCCCATCCCGAGCGCCAGGAGGTTCGTCTGTCCGTGTATGTGTGTGTGAGAGAGAAAGAATGTGTGTGTGTGTGTGTGTGTGTGTGTGTGTGTGTGTGTGTGTATGTGCGTGTGCCGAGAGCAAACACGACCCTAGGGAGAGTCCGCCGAGCACAACGGTCGCACAAAGCGCATCATTTCCCAAGAAATGGCCCATAACGGAAGGACACCTATTTCACTGCCAAATTTACAACGACGAAGAAAGTGTTACATTAAATTGGGTCGGAAAAGCTCAGCAGGTTGAGGCAAATAATTTCTTGTGTGGCTAGATAGCGTACTGTGGTCATTAATTGATAGCTTGGCTCCACGGCAAAGTACTTTCTTTTTCGCGATTACGCCGCCACATCCTCTTTGTGACGCGACAGGAAAACGTTACGCAAAGAAAATGACTGCGAACGCGTCGCGTCGCTGGTCGGACACATGTCCCGTACGGGGCGCCCCCCGCGGGCGGCTTAGACAAGCCAATAAAGGAAAAAGAGTGAAAAGTGCGGACCTTCCTGCTAAGTTCATCATCGCATCCTGTGTGTGTGTGTGTCTTATTATCCCAGCAGGGCTCTTCCTCCCCTCCACTCCTCTCTCCATCCTCTCGCGTTCCGTTCCTTCCCTTTCCTTCCGCTGTCGCGAGCGCCGTCACGTGACCAGACGTGCCGCGCTAAAACAAGCGGCGGCGGCCGGCGAAAAGGGGAGGGGGGCGGGGACGAAGAGGCGCGTCCGAATATGCGGCACAGGGAACCGTTTTACTATCAGCGGCCTAAACTCGGCTTGGCCCGGGCTGTTGGCACTTTCTATTGAGACGCAACTAGGCATAGAAAGGTGCTAATGTGCGCCGCACCGGCCGGTGGCACGCCGCCGCCGGTGGCTCGGAGCGAGCGTCAGCCGGTGCACCGGCCGGCAGCAGTGTGCTTCAGCGGCAGTGGCCCACGTTAAAAGCTTTTAATAAAGTAATTTCTCTAAGACAGGCTCACGAGGTTTGAAGCTCTTGACTTGTAAATTATTGCCAACTAAATCTTTTGCACGGTTTCGTTCCTGCTGAATGAAGTAGTCTAGACTCGGACTTACACGGCTCCTCATCGTCTCTCTCTCTCTCTCTCTCTCTCTCTCTCTCTCTCTCTCTCTCTCTCTCTCGGTATGCTCATATCTCTCTCTCACTCTCTCTCGCGCGCAGACACACGCACGGTAGGCCGAGTGCATGCTGCTGCGCCGTTGGTGTTAACGAACGACCCACACAGGCTGGGCCGCGAGCAGCGCACCCGACCCGCAGGGCTCGGCCAGGGCTCGGCCAGGGCTGCGCCAGGGCTCCGCCCGCGGGGTGGCGCGGGCCCGTCAGGCCCTTTGCACTTTCACTCACGGAAAACCACTTTTCTTGTGTGCTCCTGCTCGGGCAAGCATGGGAGGGGATGAGAGGGGGAGCCGAATACCATAGCGAGTTGCGGCCAGGAATTTTATAATAATTAGTCATCTTTCTGCGTGCTGTGTAACCCTCTCCCCACCGCCCCCCACACTCTCCCCTGCTACCCATCGCCCCTCCCCCCCCCCTCTGCAAAAGCAAATCGCCCGGTCTTTCCGGGGGAACGCCACGTCGGCCCCGCCCCGCTTCTGCTGGCCAGACCCCAAAGCAGAGAGGGCCCTGTTCTCAGCACGCCATGAACGCTGTCTCTTCTTCTCCCCAGGACGACGTAATTTCCCTGCAATACGTTCGG
>NW_026267165.1:609544-611576 GCF_000697945.3 Frankliniella occidentalis
GCATTCCCTCATTACTCCTCGGCCCCTTTGGACTTCTCCAGTGACCTAAATCCATAGAGAGAGAGAGAGAGAGAGAGAGAGAGAGAGAGAGGTGCCACTCAACGAGAGATCACTCATTGGTGTATAATGGTGCTCGGCTGAGCGACACTTGTACGGAGACAATGCGTGCCTAGTGTGTTGCTGGCATACCGAAACTGAGATAGCCCTCTGCTCGTAGATTCTTCATGCTGCTATGCCGCTTCATGAAATTCATTTCCTTCGTAGGCTGTAAAAAAAATAAAATGAGGAGATAACCGAGAAGATAAATACGAGTGATTTGATCGTAAGTGGGTCAAGCGGCGCATGCCCTGACCCCACAAGGCGTGTAAGCTCATCTCTTCACACGTCGTGCCTCTGCTTCCCCCGACCCACCCTGTGCCCGCGCCACCCGGCCCGCCCTGTCCAGGCTGTAACATTTTATGATCTCAACTCTGTTGTAACGTAGCATTATGAGTCGTTTTCGAAGGACCCGCCGCCGCCTAACAACGCTCTGATAATGGAGGCGCCCTGTTCATGCACTGAGCGTGCTGAGGTCGGCGTCTTGTCAGCAAAGTCTTGCTCAGCAGCTGCCGTTCTCACGGCGGCTTTTCCTTGGCCCCGCCAGCACCGCCCCGCACGCAGGCCTCAGCAGGACACACCCCCCCAGCCCGAAAATCGTGCCCATCCAAAACAATTTCTCTAAAGTGCTACAGTTGGAAGTTACCCAGACCCGCTTAGATATCGAGTAACGACCATTCTTTAAGATTGACCAGGTGACGGCGCTACGCTTTAATACAACCTATCTCGCACTGCAGCGATCTGTGCTGTGCGATAAAAACAGCTGGTGTGTGATTTTTTGAGGTAAAAGGAAAACTCATATGGTTCGAGAAAAACTCCTCAGATTTTGAGGATACCTGATATCTTATCGATATAAATGAGAAAAATGATTACGTTTTTTAAGAAGTTTTCCTCAAAATCTGAGTAAATTTATTTAGACGGTGAGACTTCCTCAAAGTTTTCCCTTTTTCCTAAAAATAAAAACAGCCGTTTGTACCGCACGCAGGAGTGCACCCGGGCTGGCAGCCAGCGCGGCGCCCTGAGGTAGTCGAGACAGTCGGAGTAAGAGATCGTCCAGCAAGCCCATCTGCTTTTTCACAGATTTATTCGGCAATATGCGGGAGCTCAAGCGCCTGCGAGACTCGGGGTCGGCCACCCCACAGTACACGCATGCACTGCGGGCAATGTGTTGCCTACCTATCAGGCGCTATGAGAGCTCGCATAGACTGAACTTGGCATGTTCGTTGCGCGAATGACGGCCGTACTCTCTGTGTGATCCCGTACTGGGCTGGTAAAGCGGAAGCAAAATGTCACACCTTAAGAAGTCCTCTTTCAAAGGCACGTTTGTAGGTTTCCAAGTACCAAACTCACAAGTCTTCTTGGCGTTTCAGTTTTATTTTAGTAATGTCTCTTAAGGCAAGATCAAACTTGTAAACCAAACAATCAAGTGTACAACTGCCCAAAAAAGCTTTTGTTTTACCACAGTGACTTGACAGCCTATTCTAGATAAAATATAATTGTAGGAAGGGGTAACAGTACCCTAGAATGCGGTACGACTGTTAGTCTACCTTTTCAAAAATGGATCCTCTATTATGAACCTCAAAATTACGCATATGTGATATCGAATCTTTTCTTGGCGATTGGGACGCATCTTAACTCAGCACTATACAGCCTGGGCCCTGCTGCTTAGCACAGAGCCCTGCCGCGTTTAGCGGCCGGATGAGTCACACCTCCTTTCCGGTGTGAATTTTCACAGGGAGCTGTGGCGTCTGTCGTCTCGCGACCAGCACCAACGCAACAGTGAAAGGTTCAGTGCGAGTAATTTGGCAAATTCACATACACACACGCGCAACCAGACTCACACACACATCACACACGTGTCCACAGTCTCTCTCTCTCTCTCTCTCTCTCTCTCTCTCTCTCTCTCTCTCTCTCTCTCTCTCTCTCTATCTCTATC
>NW_026267165.1:611626-615024 GCF_000697945.3 Frankliniella occidentalis
GCACAGAGCCCTGCCACGTTTAGCGGCCGGATGAGTCACACCTCCTTTCCGGTGTGAATTTTCACAGGGAGCTGTGGCGTCTGTCGTCTCGCGACGAGCACCTACGCAACAGTGAAAGGTTCAGTGCGAGTAATTTGGCAAATTCACACACACCACACGTATCCACAGACACATTCTCTCTCTATGTAATTTAGCTTCGACTGTGATTGAACCTTGAACAGTACTAATGGTACTCCTGTTGGACTCTTTAGTCCTTTTGTACCAAATATACCAATAAATCAAATTAAATATCTCTCTCTCTCTCTCTCTCTCCCTAACGCACACACCTCGTCCTGGAGCTTCATACGCACCCGCTCTTATCCGGGAAGAGAGCCGAGCCTCACCGCTATAGCCGGTGGCTACGCGTCTATGGCTTCCCCAAAGCCTCAACCTCAAATCGGCTTCTGGTCATTAACCGATTGTTTTCCTTTCCTTCGGCAGGTACAAAGTCCCCGCAGGGTCCCCACGGCTCGAGGAGCCCCCGCCTTGCCTCGCGGTGAGTGAGAGAGGAGAGGATCCGTACACACGCGCACTCAGCGGGGCGTGGCGGGGCGCGGCCCTGCGCTGCGCCTCATCGCCATAGAGCAACAACCCCCGGCGTTATCGCCCGTGATGGCGCCTATCGGGTGCAGGCCGTCGGATCGCGGAAACGTGTCTGCCTGCGCACGCGTGTGTTTGTGTGTGTGTCTGTGAGAAAGGCTGCCGTGCAAATATTTAAAAACTTTCATGCAGGGCTTTTACCATTGAGCGCATCCGTCGCGCCACCCCCTCTACCACAGGCGGTGCCGTTGCCGCCCGGCCTGGTTCATTGGTGCACCGGGCGAGGGGCGCGGTGGCGCGGGGAGGGGCGCACGGACCCCGCCGGGTCCTCGACGGGCACGCCGCCGTTCACGCCGGGCGCGGCGGCGGTTGCGGCGGTTGCGGCAGCAGTGGCGGCGGCGGCGGCTGCGCCGTGGACGGGGGGCGTCGGTGGAGGGGGCCCGGCGCGATTGTTTACCTGGGTAACAGGTAAAACTACGCCGGCCGTCCGATTCGTTCACAGTGGAGCGTCGCCTCTCGCAGAGTCAGCACGGTCAGCCGGTCCGCCCAGTGCAGTCAGTAGTGAACCAGTGAGTGACCATGTTCGCGTACCTCGTCCTCGCCGCCGCCCTTGTGGCTGGCGCTGCCGCCGGTGAAGCCGCGCCTCCTGCCGTCGAGGCCGCGACCAGCACCTCGCCGTCGACGTCGTCCGGATGGACCGCCCTCCTGGGCTGTGTCTGGGAGGAGGACTCCGTCGGCTGCCTCCGGGAGAACTCGGCGCGCGCCCTTAAGGAGCTGCACGTCGCCAAGAAAGAGGCTGCCGCCGCCGCCCTGGAAGAGAAGAAGGATGAGTCGATCCTGGAGGTTTTGCACGACGGCACCGCCAGGATGATCGAGTACCTCAAGAAGGATGAGGAGCAGGAGGAGGCCAACGCCGCCGCCACCGAGGAAACCGAGAGCACCGACGGCCAGGGCCGCGCCATCGAGGAAGGTGAGTACCGTGTATTGAAGTGAGAATCGATGGTCATTACGACGTCAGCACTGCCATAGTTGACAGATTCGAGATTTCGTCTTAACAATATAAACAATTATCAGCTCGTTTTTTTAAAAAGAAACTATTATAGTGCTGCTTTCTAGAATTAGCTCAATTTATCTGGTGGTGTTTTATCCCAAAGAACCAAATAGTGTCTACTTCATTTATGTGACACAAGCTTTTGGATTCGAAACACTTTAATAAAATTCCTTGAGCGCTTGAAAGCTAGAATAACTGAATAACAAATAGAGCATTTATCACTAAATGAAAACTGTTGTCAAACAATAGTTTTTGCTGTGACGAAAGAGTTTGATGCCGTGTTTTCCCCGATTTTCGTCGTTTCACCCAATCTTTCCCCCTTTCCCCATTGTCCATCCTGACAAAACTAAACGTCGAACGAAGTGTGAAAAGACTGCGTGAGCTGCCCTCAGGCGAAAGCGCCAATAATCACGTTAAATGGCATTTGATGAGTAACAAGTAGTCGAGCTGGTACTCCTGAATGCGGGCGGGGCACGCCTTTCTAACGAGACCCCCTGCTCAGTGCGGCGGGGCGGGGCGGGCGGGGCCGGCGGGCCGGGGGTAGAAGGGTCTGTCCACGCCTCCGCGCGCCTCCCACCTGTTACTTGCACACGCGAGCACTGTGCGCTGCGGAGGGACCCCGGGGCCGTCTCGATCACCCATTGAAGACGAGACCGGCTGCTGGTCGGGAAGAGTAATTGTAATCTGCCAAGCAGCGCACGTTGTTTGTAATGCATTTTCGGCTTTTATGCCCCTTGCACTCTGTGAATCCAACAGCTGAACAGTCCCGCTGTTCCAAGAGTAGAACGAAATGTCCCACTTTTACAAGATTAGATCGAGCTTGTGCCAATCGTGTAACAGTAGGAAAACGCGTCATGAGCAGAACAACTGAAGAGTAGAATAGGCATAAACCGCCCTTAGGACAGTGGGACATTTCATTCTGCTCTTGTAAGAGTGCAACTGTGTTAACATTACCAGAGTGCCTTTTTTTGTGTCTAGGGGCGCAGGCTGCTTCCTGGTCTCCGTACCCTTTTTTTTTATTTTGTAATACGTTTTAAAGTTCGCGGTTAAAACGCATATGAGTGCGGATGTGCAAAAGCGGCCCGGGTTGGGCCCGGGCAGAGTGGTGCGCTGGTGGTGCCTCATGCCTCTCGGACTTTGTCGAGTTCGTTTGCATAAATTGGCGCTAATTATCGTGTCCGTCGCTGGACGGGGCTTTAGGCGCGCAGAGGGAGCCGGAGGGAGCGGCCTGGGAGGTGTCTGGACCGGGTTAGGAGCGTCGCATCGTTGGGCAGGCGGCGCGGCAACCGCTTGCGGTGTGGCGGGGCGGGGCGTGGCGATGTGAGGGGCGTTCTGCTCACTGATCCGGCGCTCGGCGCGCGCACTGTATCACCCGCACGCGTGCTGCTAACAAGGGCAGTAAAAATAGCAATGATCACTCTTTCTGACCCACGAGTGCGCGAGTTCAAATACCGGAACCAATGAGTTTTTTTTTTGTTTTGTTTTGGGGGCCGTCTTTCCTATATAGTATATAGTCCCGTGGCAGATATGTACCGTTGGCTGTTGGCTGGGCAGCAAGCGCACGCAGTGTAAGGGGAGGGAGCAGAGGGGGCAGCGTCCGGTGTGACCTCCTGTCGATATTCGGTGCGCCGCGCCGCGCCACGCCCCGCCACGCCCCCCTCATACACACGCAGGTCGCGTCGGACAGCGTCTAGCTGCCGTGGTCACGCCTGGCTTGATTCGCCCCGGAGCGCGGGGAACGGAGTAGCAGAGGGAGAGAGAGAGAGAG
>NW_026267165.1:615450-617816 GCF_000697945.3 Frankliniella occidentalis
CAGCTCACAGTTTCGTTCTCTAATTGGGGGGTTGCTGGGTGCTGCTGCTGCTGCTGCTTCTGCTCTGCTGTGTGCGCACAGCTGCCGGGCGAGCGTCGCTTGCTTGTATTTATATTGAGTTTGGACTTGGCGGGCTATCCTAGGAGGATATCCGGGCTTCCCCCCGGGTCCTCTCGCCTCGCACCCCGCGTTGGCTACATTTCACAAATTAGCGTTGTGTGTATCCGCATGGAAACGTATGGTATCAGTTTGTCAACAGTTTGTCATCTCGTCGATGACAAACAGATGTCAAACGGATGACAAACTGATGACGATCCGATGATGAAATTTGATCACATAATAATACGGGGGGGGGTAGGGGCAAGCGTGTGTGTGTGTGCGTGCGCGTCAAAGGCATCTGATTAAACGCGTTCCAAACAGTTAGGCCCCCAACGCCCGCCCGACGCCTGGGCCTCCCTCCTGGCGCCGGAGGCACAAAGCGAGCGGCCCGGAGGGGAGGAGGGGGAGGGGGTCAAAAATAAAAGAAACGCGCGGCACACAATCTCACGGAGGGACAGCAGAGGGGAATGTGCGGACCCGCCGCCGGATTAACATGCAAGGAGAATAATCGACTGTTGAGACTGTTGAGCTCCGCGCGCCTCGCGCCCGGCGCACAATGAAACAAAGGTCACGGTCCAAGGGAGAGAGAGAGAGAGAGAGAGAGAGAGAGAGAGAGAGAGAGAGAGAGAGAGAGATCAATGTCAGGACGATTGCCTATTCAATTCCACATGAAAGTGGACTGGATTCAAATCTTATTGTCGAACGCACGGCTAAGCGCAGTTGTGGAGAGGAGTAGAAAGGGGGAGGGGGGGGGTAATTGTAGGTCACTTTACATCTTTAACCACCGCTCATCATAAGTCACAGTTTCAATTGAGGAGGATCAAGGACGTAATCGCCCCAACAACACACGCGTGTACTTCGATGCAGAGTATCATGACTTTCAGTTTATTCCTGTTATGGGCTGTCGGGGTGAGCCTCGAGTGGCTCGTACCCCCGGCGGCGTCCTCTCCTCAGCCCCTGTGCACGCGCCCGCGACGCGCGCGCTTCAGAGTTTCGGCCCTGCCGCCGCCGTCATCGGGGAGCCATTCCGCGAGTCGTAGGACGATGGGGGCCGCGTGCGAGGCGGGCGGGGGGCCGCTTCCTCCGCCGCCCGCCGCCCGCCTTGCTTCTCACGCGGCCCCCGCCGGTCCATCGCACTTGCACCCCGCCAGCCACTCGCGGCTCCATTTCAATAATTTTCCCTCCACGTCTTTCCGGTCGTCGGCGGCGCTCCTCTCGGCTCCGTGTCGAACACGCAACCCGCCTAACGGTCGCCATGGATTTTCTCCCATTTTTATTTTATTCGGTATCGGCCCCGGTCCGGAGGCGGCCAGAGGAGGGCAGGAACGAGTTTTATCAATGGGTCCCACGGCCCTTTTCTTAGGGCCCGTCTAGTTTTCTCCTTTTATTACCGACCGCCCGACGGGCCACGTGTGTTTGGGTGGAGCCCTTCCGTGAGTGTGCGTCAGAGAGATAGAGAGGGGGGGGGCAACGCATAGGTATAGGTGCAGCAGGTTGAGGTTGACCCTCGCGTTCAAGTTAAGAGTTTTGTCTCCCGCTCCTCCCTTCCTTGCTTCTGTTGACGTAAAGGTATTAACCCCAGTCTCCTCCTTTTGCTTTCAGGCCGCAAGAAGATCAAGATCGGCAAAATCGGCAAGAAGGGCAAGAAGGGCGGCGGCCTCCTCCAGACCTTCTACATGCTCAAGATGATGTTCGGCATGCTCATCTCCATGAAGGTCGGCCTCCTGTCGTTCCTGCTCCAGGTCAAGACCTTCTTCCTGTCCTTCATCTTCGTCACCATCGCCGTCATCCAGTTCTTCTGGAAGCTCCAGGAGAAGAAGGCCCACGGCGGCATCAGCTACGGCCCCCCGTCCGGCGGCTGGGACTCTGGCAGCAGCTTCGGCGGCTACGGACCCTCGGCCCAGTCCGGTGGCTGGGACAAGCGCGCCTGGACCGAGCACGCTCACCGACAGGCCTTCGCCGCCCAGGCGCCCGCCAGCTAGGCGCGGCCGCGGCCTCCACCGCGAGCGCCCTGGCCGAGCAGCACGAGCGCGCCGTCAGGGGGTGGTGGTGCTCGACGGCCCGCTCGGCCGCCCAGCCCCGGCAGCGCCGAGGTGGATGATCTTTCTAGAACTGCGCAACAAAACGCTGCCGATTCCTCGTAGCAGAGCTCCACGCCGGTTATTTATTCGTTGTTGTTGTTGATATTGTTAATGATGATGCTAATTTATTTCCCTGTCGGTTTGTTTTGTTCTGACGATTGCTCAAAACGTTGTTAAAGTAATTTA
>NW_026267165.1:623266-623844 GCF_000697945.3 Frankliniella occidentalis
AGAACCGCAATGATCTAACTTAAATTGCTTTGGAGAGCGTTTTTTTGATTTAATGCGCATCTCTATTTTAAACTTGAAATAGCTGTTTTTTTTGCACAAATTCTTAAGTTTCAGTCCTGTGTCACCTTAAAAACTGATTAGGTAGCAAGTTTCAGTTTTGTAAACTCACAAAGTAAAATTCCAACTTTTCTAAACTTTTATCAATTAATTTCGTACGGTAACCAAATGTGTTCTGTTTTTCAAAGACGCCAAATTGTTTCCAACTAACAAACTAATTTTGTTTGTATGTGTGTCTTAAGTAGAGACGAAGAAGAAGTCTTAGTTTAGGAACGTCGTGATAGTAGGCTGTCTTGCTCAGTCAGCCTCGCATAGGCTGTGCCGCCGTGGGGGGCTTTACGGCGGCAGCAGCATATTGGATATATAAAATTCAAATATCGGGAATATTAATGTGGTTAGTAGTTGTTGGACCCGGGTGCCCAAGCTCCGGACAAGGGCGAGTCCTGTCCAGACCCGGACACGGCGCAGGCAGTCTCCCAAGGGGGGCGCGCGTGGAGCGACCTCCACAAAGGCTCCGGAGG
>NW_026267165.1:623894-625618 GCF_000697945.3 Frankliniella occidentalis
GGAGAGCGAGCGGGGAAGTTGTCAGCGTGAGAGGGAAAGTGAACAAGGGAAGTGAATGGGGGTGGTGGGAGGAGGGTGGATGGGAGAGAGAGAGAGAGAGAGAGAGAGAGAGAGAAACTGACACGGGCGCGTAATTAACTCTTTCCGGTCGGATGGCGCATGTTTAGTCCGCGCATGCCATTTCCATGGGTAACACGAGCAATATTGAAAATGTTGTCCGTCTGCCCGTTGTCGGTCCGCCCGCCCCGCGCTCGCTAGCTCATTTGAATACTACCGCTCCCTTGGTGATCGGACCGCCATCGGGCCGCCATCGGCGAGCCTTGTCTGACCTGGATTCCTGCCCCAAGAGTCACACGGGCGCGGCCGGCCCGGGCGGCCCGGTCCCCGGCTCAGAACAATGCGCCGGATCAGACTCGGACCCGCAGCCTCTCTCCCCCTTCATCCTGAAGCGGGCATCAGCATCCCTTTCGGCAACAGCGGCGTCGTACACCATCCGAGGCGGAATACAGACAGGAACATAAAGCGTGCGCCTTGCAGCCAGCATACAAGTATACGTAGGAGTACGTGCAGCAGCCCGTAGTGGCTGAGCGTTTGTCAATGTGCTAAAATTCTCACAGGTAACGTTTGGAAGAACACAGTAAAATATACATAGAAGGCCAGGGAAGCGTGATCGAAGAAGGGGGGGGGGGGCATTGGAATATTTGAAAAAGACCAAAAATAAAAATGGCACTCAAAATCGAAATGGTAAAGTAATTCTCAAATTCGATTTGCTATTTTACGTTTTTAATGTTACTTATGTTACCAGTTTGAAAGTTTGATTCTATTTGTCATGTTCAGTCCTCAGTCCCCAGTAATTAGAATTGGGAGTGTGATGACTTTTGACCTAAACAAATGAATACTGTTAAGATATTTAACTTACAATGTATCGAACAATAGTAGAACATCCAAATATCGTAAAACTCTGGGTAAGGCAAACCCTCAAACCCTTGTTACAATCAGTTCGAAATTTTTTTTTCTATAACCTCACTCTTCGAAGAGGAGCGAACCGACCGACGACATAGGACAGCTCTTAGCTCCTCTATGAAAGGGAACGCCGTATAAAAAACACGGAAATGCTGCTCTAAGATTGAGCTCATCTCAAAGGCTAATCTTGTGACTCATCTGAGATTAGTTTGGGAACTCGTTCGTTCCGCAGCAGCAGGCGGCTGCTTGCTGGGCGCCCGATTGTCTTTCACAGCACAGCGACTTTGGGGTCATCAATTACGTATGGATCTGGTGCGCTCCTCTCTACTCTAGCCGCCCCCCTGCTCCGTCTGTCTCCTTCCCTCCGCCTCCCCTACAAGGAAGAAGGCTGCTGGTCGGGCCTCCGGAGAAGATTATAACGCGAAAATCGCGGCCCGGTAATTAGTCCTGCACCTTGCTGCCCGCTGGCCACGGCGGATTCTCTCACGAACAGCGGCCTCCTCCTCCCTCTCTCCCTCTCTCCGTCTCTCCCTCTGCTTTGTGCTCTCTCCGCCCTAACCGACATACTCATTTATTCTCTCTCCCTCTCTACTGTCCGGCCGTCAGGGGCCGTTCCCTGCTGTCCCCCGCGGGTATCTGTTAGCCAACGTCACCCTGGCTGGTCACAGCCCAGCTCACAGTTTCGTTCTCTAATTGGGGGGTTGCTGGGTGCTGCTGCTGCTGCTGCTTCTGCTCTGCTGTGTGCGCACAGCTGCCGGGCG
>NW_026267165.1:632218-637388 GCF_000697945.3 Frankliniella occidentalis
TATTATCACACGCTAGATTTCAGGCCTTTATTAACCAGGCAGTTGCCCCCATCCCCCAACTTCCCGGCTGCTTCCGGTGTTGTTGCGAAGCTTCATGAGGCTAAGTGGTAAGTCTTGGTGGTGACGAGGCTCTATTGGCCAGCCTGACAGTAATGAGCGAACCACGCAGCTCCGTGGCTGGTTTCAGATCGGTAACTGGTTGTCTTCTGAGATCACGTAACTGGGCTTGCGCTTAGTTAGAGGGGTGCTTGGGGTGGTAGGGGGTCCCGAGCTGTCGGGAACGTTTTTTCCCACATATACTTTGCATGGGTTTATAAGGCGGTGAGTCTCAGGACCCCCTAGCACCCCCTAAACTAGACGCAGCTAGAGGCACCAGTGACGCTTCTTCACTGCATCTCCTTGGACCCTGGATAGGAAGCCGCCCCAACACTCTTTTGCCAAGATTATCATGTCATTTATTTTGTCGCAGTGAATAATTGATATTGTGCGCCACGTCTGGTGGAACACTATCCTGCATTTTACTAACTTTTTCTGTGGGGAAAACAAATTAAATCAAAATTAGTTTTTGTCAGTTTTTGTACAATGTTGGTGTTTCTTTTTTTGCGGTGGACGCAGCGGCGAATGATGTGCCGGCGTCGCTATAACGAATCGAACGCTCTCCACACCACCTGGGGTGGCGTTAACGAGTCTGCGCGCGGGGTGTGGGCGGGGGAGGGGGCGGATTGGGAGGCCGCGGGTGGGATTACCTCGGGGGTAGAGTGCGATGCGCCAAGTGCGACGCGGGGCTATCAAAAGTGCGCCGCTGCTTTCCATTTTACGCGGCCCTAAAACTCCTAAACACCGACCGTGCGGTGCCAAGCGGCCCAAGCGGCGCTATACGCGTTGGCCCCGGCGCGCGCGCGCCCGCCGCGAGCGCCGCCCACCACCATCCCTTGCACTTACGCCCCCGCCTCCTCCCTACCCCACCTCTATTCTCGAAACCAGCCATAGCCGACCCTCTGCCCACTACAACATCAACTTGCTACCCTCCCTTCCACCCCTCCCTCTGAGGTGTCCGACGGGATGGCCGGCCGGGTCTGGGATGGCCTGAGCCGGGATGGCCCTGTTACGGACCGCATAATACACCTCAGTGCAACTGCCTCCCTGCCTCCCTCGCCACGACGTAGTAAGGGCTTAATGCGCGGCTAGCCGAGGTTGTGAGGACGCCTTGCTTGCTTGCTTGCCCTTCTGCATAACCAAACCTGATTACAATGTTTGCAATTAACTAACTGCTTACTAAAAGCTACAAAGTCCTGCTGCGTAGAGCTGCGAAGAGAGCGAATGCCTCTTGATTACAAAGCCCAAGTGTCGCAATTACAAAGCAGTGCTTCATAGGTCCGGAACAAGAGCTCTTTTCCTCGTCAGTTATGAAGCAGGATATCTTCGTAATTTTTCTTAAGAATTCCCGTAACTTCGCCTAACTTTCTTCGTAACTTTGCGAAGTAACTTCGTAGGAATTTAGCTCTGCAAGGTGTGACGTCAGCCCGTTTATTAAATTGAGAATCATTGAGAACGAATGAATAAAAACATTTGTGACAAAGGTGTTCACTCTTTTACACACTGGAAACTAGACATGCCAAACAAATAGATCTTTTATTTCGCCCGTAGAGTCGTTCCGTGCCGCCGTCGCGCTGCCAAGCATCTGCCTCCGCCGCCAGCGCCCGCAAGGAGCCGGGCGGGCTACGCGCGCAGTCGTGGCGCCGGATGTGTTGCCTACTCTTTAGGCAGCGTTGTGGCGGTGACGTTCACTCACTCGGAATTTATTTTCCTCCTGGAACCGGTTGTTTAAAGCGAGTTACTTGGTTTCAAACACGCATTGATTGTTTAACACTAATAAAAGTGTGACATCTTGGCACGCTCTTTTAAGTTTTCGAATGTTGCATCTTTCTATTTAATTTTTGTAGAGGACTTCCCTCCACGAAATTCTATGGGGCATTGCGAAGGTGTGATGATGACCGAGCAGCAAAAGTGATTTCCCGACTCAAATTTGTGTGCCCAAAACTTTTGGTCTGGCCGGTAAATATTAGGTGTACAGGTACAGGTCAATTTTTCTCCTTGCATTTGCGGCGTTCATTTGTTCGTTCAACCGATGGTGGGTGGTATGGTGTAGCCGGCAGAGGGCGTGGCAGGGCGTGGCGTGTGGGCGCAGGGGGCCTCGCCTAACAAGATGACGCCTCGACACATAATCCTGTTTGGCGGTCGAACAGCCCCCAGGCCGCGGCCACCCCCCTCCTCAGGCCTCAGGTATGTGGTCCCGCCGAACGTGTATGTGTTCCGTAGGGTGGAGCGGGGGTGGCGCGAGCCGGGGCGGGGTGGTCAGTGGCGGGTTGTGGCGGTTGGCGCCCGATGGAATGCGGCCGCCACGCCAGTCGAGGCCCGCGCTATATCTCCGTATGAAATTCCAGCCTGGTTCGAAATGCTCCTCCGCCGCCAGCCCTGCTGCTTCTACGGTTGCTGCTGCTGTCCTCACCCCCCGGTGGTGACCTGACCGCGGCCAGCAGCAGTACTCCATGATAACCGCAATGATACAAGGATTTGTTTGCATTGGGAAGGATTTGGCTGCTTTCTATGCCTTTGAATTGCCTTTTCAATTGCCAAAGAATTTCTTCGCGTTTCAAAATGAATCGTTCGCAAGTGGTTCGCAATTGCAAAGCAGCCAGAATGCGCAACTAGTTAACGGTGTGGCATCTGCAATCTCTGTCATACACTGTAGAAAGATTTTTCGGCCTGTTTTCGATAGAAATGTCGACGTAGAGTTCACAATGGCGTTTCCAAAACCGTTTTAAAATTTGTGTGTGTCTTTCCAAAAGAAGGCTTTACAGTGCACTCTCTGACCTTGGCTGGTTAATTCAATTGACAGATTGAAGGACCAATATACTACCTGTGTAACCAGCGACCTCCCCCTATCCTCAGCGGTAGTTCTCCCCCATAGGAGAGAGGGGCGTGCAGAGGGCTAGCGGGGCAGGCAGATGAGGGGAGCGGGGCTGAAGGGTGGAAAGAAGCTCCATCTGGCTTCCTTGCGACCTACTCGTCAGCGGTGGTCAGTGCTGCTCGTGCAGCTCGGTCGTCGGGGCGCCGCTCGTCATGGTGCTTTGGTGGTTGTGGTGTTGGTGACAATGGAATTGGTTCAGCGCAGTGTGTTCTAGTGATGGTACATGATGTGTTCGTGAAGTGGCAGTGGTGGATTAGCTGTGCTTTTTATTGAGCGACCAACAAGAGCATGTGGCTGGCTTTGTGCATGTGATAACAAGTGACGTGATAGTGCATGCGTAACGTGGTAGTGCATGGTGCATGTGAGCGACAGGCTGACAGCTGCTTCGTGGCGCACGATCTGGTGCTGGGGCGTCCCCTGGAGCGCGGGCTGCTGGTGTTGCTCGGACCGATCTCCTCACTACGCGGCCCTCGCCATGGGCGACGAAGGGTGAGATCCTCCAGGGCAATATTGAAAGTGCTTCCTCATTCCGCTACCCAACCTTCCTCAAAAGGATTTCGACCCCTCAAAAAAGTCCTCGTAGTTGCCGATAGCTTCACTCTCTTCCAAAAATGTAATAGCAACCATAAGACACACTGGCACTCGGTCGCACTGTTACCGCTTCCTACAACTAATTTTGTTCTCACTTCAACAACGCGAGCACACAAATAAGCCGGTTCAACGCTCGATCAAACACATCGGGCAGGCTGTGATTTAGCGATCAGAAGGGACAAGTGATTGGGATTGGCGGGAGCAACGACCTTCTTAATCTGGGTCCGGAAGGGTGAGGGGTTGGCAAGAGAGAGAGGGTGAGCGAGAGACGTGGGCGCGGCGGACACGGCTATTAGATTTATGAAGGCATAAATATTATGGTGACCTCGGCTGCGATGATTTATCGCCCAGAGAGCGGCATGTGGACGAAACGAGGAACAGATTAGGAGCCCCGGTGTGAAAATTCGAAAGATGAGATGAGGGGTGAGAAGGGAGTGGGTAGGGCTGGTGAGCTGCCACCCCCACTTTCTCTTTTTCTCCTCTTTCTCCCTTTTCTCTGCCTCCTTTCTCCTCAGCTTCTGGTCCGCAGAGAGCATTAATCAAATGCTCTTCATTCAGTGTCACTGCCTCTCTAAGCGATATTTATATTCGTGCCCCAAACCCCGGGCGTTTTCACTTCCCTAGATAATTTTCGACCCACTGTTGTTTGCTTTGCTTAGCTCACACAGTAAGTGTGGAAGGCTAAAAACCCACCGTGACACGCCCCAAAACCTAATTTTTTTGGATCAAGTAAGTTGTACTTGATCCTTGTGTTCTTTTTGTAGAATGTCACTTCAATCAAAATCAGGGACCAGGTGTAATGCACTCCGTGCAAGAAGTCAGTTTTTGAGGCGCTGGTATTATTCTATGTTTGACTCACTTTTTATGTTTTCAGCATGAGGCATAACGTCCTTCTATATATAAAACTCTGCCAAACGAAATTTGAGTTGTTGGTTTCACCGCCAACCGCATTGCTGAAAGAATTCATCAAACAAGTGTTTCGCAATGTTTCTACTTCCACTTCTTGAGAAATCAAAAACCGACATTATTTTTTGTCGAGTTGCACCCACCAAGGACGTTGCCACTTGACGTTGCGCCTGTCCGAAATATTTCAAACGTGTTTTTCTTTCATGTAAACTTCACCCACAAAGTTAATGAATCCTCCCCGCCTCCCTGCCCCGCTCTTCCCCTGGCCCCTAACCTCCTGTGTGTCACCCCCTCCGCACGTGGCCAAGTCTGGCGGGGGGCACCGGCCCTGAGGACACGAGTCAAACCAGGGGGTGGTGTGTATGTGTGCATGTGGGTGTGTGTGCGTGTGGAGGGGGGCGTGTATGTGAGAGTGTCGCAGGGCTTTGCCGCGAGCCTTCCTAATATCCATGTGGTGGATGAGAGAGGGGGAGGGGGCATGTTGACGACCGCACAGGGCCGCATGGAGAGGGATTGTGGGTACAGCAGACATCAGCCGCCCGCCGTGCCCGCACCGCCCCCGTTGGCTCGAGTCAGTCCCCTTACGAAGTCGATGAAATCGAACTGCCAAACGGTCCCTCGACGCGACGCTACACATACGCACGTATCGCCTCGCTCTCACGCGCCAGCGCAATGTGCTTCGCGTCCCGCCACCCCACGCCC
>NW_026267165.1:639153-641093 GCF_000697945.3 Frankliniella occidentalis
TTTGCTATCGAGCCATGACGGGCGTGTGCGTGCGGAAGGTGAAGGTAGGGAGATGAGAGAGGGTGGGATATCAGGCAGGGGGCGGGAGGGCGGCGGAAGAGGGGTGCATGACATACGCTCGAGTCAGTGTTGTTCTGCGTCACGACAAGCCTTGGTATACACATGGAGAAACAAAAGAAGGATCAACAACCGCTTGGGGATCTTACATTGATTTAAGTGCCCTCACAGGTACCCTAAAAGATACTAAACTTTTGTGGATTTGGACACTCTAAAACCTTGGACCGATGGATATCTGCGTAATAATGCACTCAATAAAGCACATTTAAAAGGCACTGAGTCTTAGCTTTGTTTTTCCAGTGTACCTAGAGGACAGATTGGATTAAATGGGTGGAATGCGTAGATTTTTTGTTTTTGCTTGCGTCCGCCGTTATTTGTTTTAATTGTCTGAACTGAACACTTGAAAAAACTACAGTGAACTGCACCGTGATAAATGTCTGTTACACAAATTAAAGACTTTAGTTGTGAGGATCAGTTCTGTTTGGTAGGTGAATTTCGATAGCTAGAATTGAGATCGAAAATCCGATAGTTCTCAAAACCAGAAGTTGGTTGTCACGACCGGACACTTGTACGAATACAACCTAGCTAGAGTTTGTTGAATGTCAATTGATTAACCCCGCTAACTTTTGTACTTATGATGTACGGCACGCTCGCGAGCTTGCCTATCGCCCCTGTCCATGGCGCCTTACGATCCAAAGCAAGTAGGAAAGGCAACCTACCCGAACTCGCATATCCGCTACATAATAACCACAGAAGAGAGCGGGGTTAATCAGCCACCTGGTGTGTAAATATTAATATTTCTCACTGTGTGTTATCCCACGAGAAGACAGCGAAGCAAGTTTCCGTCTCGCTGTGCACGTTTATAAAGTAACGGTGGTTAACTTCTCCTGGCTGAGGTGATCAAGGAGTGGGTTGGACAGAGGAAAAAGGTGAAATAAGCGGGAGAGGGAAGATGAGGGGTGAGTGAGAGAGCTCCGGCTGCACCGCTAACACGCCGCCACGCCCCGACAGAAAGTTTCCCATCCCGGCTTTGCTTAAACTTTCCGTTTACACAACTCTGTCCGACTGTGATTTAGAAAACATTAGGCGGGTCGAGCGGGGAGCGGAAAAGGGGCAAGAGCTCTGGCCGAGCCCCGACCGACCGCTTCGTGCCTCTGTCGCCCGCCTCTCCTCTCCTCTGCCTCCCTCTTTTCTTATCCAGCCGCCAGGGCCCTGGCCTTTTGTCCTGCAAGCAGTAGCAGTAGCCCCATTCAAGCGCCCCGATCACAGTTACTTGTTTGTGTTTCAGGTAAGGTCGAGGGCCGTGGCCCCAGCTGCAGCCGGGCCGTCGGGACGTGGGTCGCCCCCGGTGAGTAGCACCCGGCCGTGCTGCTGTTCACTCTCACCACCGCCTATCCACACAGGTAAGCACCGCTGGCTGCTCAGTGGGGGTGAGCCGAGGAACGCGGTTCAACTTACACATGAAAGGTTCTCAACTCGGGACTGCAATTACAGCGTAAAAAGTACGTGATAAGCATGTGAACAACTTCGCACCATGCAATGTGTAATTATTTTCTCATCTGCTGCACTGTAAAAAAAAATGGTTGTCACTTAACAACAAATTCGTTGTTAAGATTTTAACTGACTCTTGTTGTTGTACAACAGCTTCGGTTGTCAAGTAACAGCAAAATTTGTCCAGTAACAGTAATAAAAAAAAGTCAGCAAAAACAAAATGGTGCCGAATAGTCCAATATCAACAATGCATTGACAACAAACGTAGTTGTTTTTCAACAACTTCTGTTGTTCTCGAACAACTTAGCTGTTGGTCAACAACTGAGCTGCTTTTTAACAACTAATTTTTACAGAGTGGGTTCGCAACCATAAAAAAATATGTTAAGTAAAAT